>NC_030852.1:604722-940268 GCF_000208745.1 Theobroma cacao
GATGAATTATTTTAATTGTCTCCTATTACTCGGCTTTAGATTATTTTGATGATGTTTGTCTACTCACTGGGATTTTATAATCTCACCCCTTCTTCCTATACATTTTTCAGGCTCAGAATAGGCAGTAGACTGTCAATTGCATCGAGAAGTAAATTTCGGAGTTGCATCCTAGAAAGCAAGGTTATAGACTTAAACCTTCTCAGTTATTTGGGGGCTCACGTGTCATTGTAATTTAAATTGCATACTCTAATTTTCTATATTATAGTATGTATAAATTTATTTTATTTTTATGTGCAGAAAATTAATTTTTTGATGTTTCAAAAATATACATATATATATATATTGTTTTACATTAAAATAGATTATTTTAATTAATATTTTTAGTTTATTTTATTATTCAAAAAAAAGAAAAGGAAAAAAGAGAGAGGAATGGAAAAACTGGTACAAAAGCCTTGCGAGGTCTCGAAAGGTGTTTGGGGGAAGAATGTCTATCGAGGCTTCGCGGCGGTTGTCACGGGCTCGATGGGAGTTCCGGATCGTGACATCTCCCCTTTTTACCCGATTCCAAGGCACTGGGGGGGCACGTTCCACTACCCTGCCAAATTTGAATTTTTCGCGTCTGGCAGGGTGTGTCCGCACCCTGCCAATCGTACCTCTCTCCACCCTTTTTTCATTTTTTTATTTTTAATTTTTATTTTTTTAATTCATTTTTTGTTTATGATTTTAGTGTCTACACATATAACAATTTTTTTTCCAACATGACGTGTAATAATTTTTTTTCAACATGACATATAACAATTTTTTTTTAATATAGCATATAACAACATTTTTTTCACGTGCGCATAAATATGGGAAAGTTTTATTAAGGACAATTTTGTTTAAAAATTTTTCTCTTAACTAAAAAAAAAGTTAAAATTAAAAAAAAATTAAAAATACATTTTTTTGGAGACTTTAAAAAATTATTCCTTTATTTTGCCACCACATAGTTTTATATAAATTTTTTTAATTTACAAGAAAATTCAGTTATGCTGAGGTTGATTCCTTAATGGTATACTTTCTCCTGGTCCCGTTGATTGCTAGCACAAGAACTGTTGCATTTGCTTCTCAGACAATTCACACTGGAATTTCCTTCTCCAAAAGTACTACTGTACGATTTAATCCACACTCCAAAACTTATTCACACTAAAATGAATGAACTATATATATATATATATATATAAAAAAGAGATTTTCAATAATTAAAAAAAATTCAAGCTGATAGTATATCGTAATAGTAATTTAATAGAATTGTAATCATATAGTATCGTAATTTAATCCCAATACAACTATTAATCATTTTGCAAATTAGATTAATTAATTATCCCAAATGATCATTGTAAATTCAATAAACACCATTATTATTATTATTATATAATGAAAACTACATTAGATCATTGTTGACGAAAGTATGATTCATCTATTTTGTCACAATAGAAAATTTCTATCAATGATCATCCAGAACTGGGAGCAGTTTGCTCCTAGGACAATTCACACTGGAATTTCCTTCTCCAAAAGTAGTACTTTTGACTTAATCCACAATTCAAAGCTTATTCACACTAAAATTGATTGGCGGATGAACTTGTTGTCTTTCTTGTTTGAGAAAACGTCTTCCATATTTCCATGTATATGATAAACAAAATAACGTAAATAACTAAATTTGAAAAATTACTAACAAAGAAAAAACCCAATTAGGATGAATTTTCAAATATAGTCATTACCCTTACATTATTTTCATTACATATATATATATCTATATCGATTGAAATTAAAGAGGAAATTTTATTAAATTTTAAAATTTGGAATTTAAGCCGGTGGAGGAAATTATTTTTATTCTTTAATTGTGTATAAGAAAACAAATACAAATATAAACAATTAAAGCTCGACTCTAACTATTATTATCTGTGGTAGGTCCACAAGTACAAAAGACTTTACTGTGTAAAAAGTTGCCTTTAGAAATTATACTCAAAATTAAAATTGATGTAATTATCTGGAAGATTAATTGTGAAGCTGGAATAATTAACATATATAGCCAACTTGCACCGTCCAATTTATAGCTAAACTATGTGCTCATACTTGAAAAGAGATAATAAATATTGGCCGGAAATTGACTTTGTGGAAGAATCAAACCAGGTTCTAGAAACAAGTCCAAGTACTTTGGCACTTGATTACTACATGTTCATTTGCCAGCTAACTCTATCCTGTTCAGGATTTGAACATAATTCCCTTAAAAAGCCAGTTGACTTGTGACTGTTTCTAGTCACCAGTTGTTGTTCTTTGGTTTTTTTTTTTCGCCCTTAAGATGTATGATAAACATCTGAGGCTAAGAGTTGAAATGTTCACGTCTCGTTAGATCACCTACCTCTCTTCTTAGAAACATGTTTAATTTAAGTTTATTAAGTCATGAAAATGCTTATCTTCATAGTTCTGAAATCGGATCCGAGATGTTTACAAGTCGAGTTGATTTTGTATTTAAACATTAAGTTTGAGTCCAATTTGATTTGTTCAAAATTTATATCAAAACTCGATCGGAGATGGGTTGGGCCAACAAGCGTGGGCACCCGACCCGAACACCTCTAAATAGGATGTCTCTTTTTTGAAAGGCTATTCAATCAATGCATTGATATTAAGGGTCAACAACTATGTTTAATTTGTGGATATTTTTATAATTAACATCTTAAGCAGATTTCCTTTAAAATATTTTTAGACAAATCAGTGGCAATCTATTTCAAGCAAATCGCCTATTCACTCAACTAGGTATGTTTTGGGTCAAGCAAATTGGACATAACTTTCTATAAAGTATCAATTTGAATTCTCTTTCACATAAAAGTTAAAGAGTTGTAGCTTGTCATATGCACACATAGACCTGGCAATTTTAGATATAAACGTTAATACGACAAGAGAAGATATGAGATTAAATAGGTTTGAATTTAGTTTTAACATGTTTCGTGTTTGACAGATTTAATATACGAAAATTTTTATATCTTAACGTGTCAGATACGAGTAACAAGTTTAAAATACATTTGAACACGTTTTATTAATCGTGTTATCGTATTTAAACTTGTAAACGTGTTTAATCGTGTTTAAATATGTATACATGACACGCTTATCAACTTGTTAAAAATTAATAATCAAATACTGTTTTAGCCTTACTTGAATAATTTTAAATAATCATTTTAATAAGATTTTTAAATTTTCTAAAGATAATAATGTAATTATGTCATGCCCAAATCCTAGTTTTAAATTTTGTTTTGTTATATTTGATGTTCTTGTTGTTTTATTTTGTTACAATTGTTTTCATAATTATTGATTTTAAATTTAAATAATAAAATTATATTTAATTGTAAATATTTTTATTTAATTGTGTTAAACGTGTTATTAATCGTGTATTGTCATATATTGACATGTTTAACAAACGTGTCTAAAAGTGTCTTGTCGTGTTACACGGTTATTAAACGTATATGTGTACTTGTTTCAAATTTAAGATACAAATAGTATTCGTGTCGTGTGCATATTTAATATTAACGTGTTTCGTGTCTAATTGTATCTGACACGTTTAAGATACGAAAACACAAATTGTCAAGTCTATACACACATATACATATTCACGTGTATGTATGTACGAGTCGAATTTAATGACCGATAGTGACACAGAATCGTTTTCATTACTTTCTTTTTAAAGTCTTTTTATTGTTTTTTGTCAAGTGAAGATTATAATATCGACTTAATTCGATATTTTGTATAATCTCATCTTTCATTATATACGAAACTATGCTTTTTAAGAGAAAAAAAAAAACTCAAATTTAACTTAACAGTTGTTACCCTTTTTTAACAGTAAATTTTATTTTCCCTCATAAATATAGATACTAATTAATTTTTTCTTTTAAAATTTGCATTAGCTACATTTTTCGATTGTCTCGTGGGAGGAAACATTGACCACTGAATTAACGTACGAAGTGATGGATTAAATTCTTACGACCCAAAGGCCAAATTTGAAAAAACTATCAGCTGGAGAAGAGATAATTTGATTTTATTCAAACTGAAAATAGGAAAACAAATGACTTTGACCCATCAATGGAGGGTATGCATATGCTGTACATAAAAGTAAGGAATGAAATGAATGAATTCAGCGTGGAAAACATGCAATGGTGTGGCCCTGAGTGAAGAGGCATCAATGATCCGATCCTTCCTTGCTGTTACTAGATGTTTATAGTCTGTCGCTCATCAATGACACAAGCAACAGCAGACCAGATGGGCTCAGACTATTGACAGACAGATCGAGACTTTGAGTACTGCTTTGGGTTGGCTGCCAAAAAAGTCTTACTACCATGCGGTTAACATGTTCCATGATGGCCGGAGCTCCCATTTCTCACAAGGAAAAGGAAAATTAAAACAAATTTAATTAGAATCTAGCTTGATAGATATACACTTATTCAAGAACTTAAGCATGGCAGTCGTTTTTTGATCAATTCAGCTGTAAAGTTTGAATATAAAAAACTTTTATCGAACTATTCAAATGAAATATTTTTCTTACCTTATATCGAAACTGAAAAAATCAAATTTAATTATTTCGATTTGTCGCATACTGCAAGTTTTATTTTAAATAGTAGGCTGGAAAAACAATGAGAATGATTTGTTATACAAATATAGTCCGCAATATTTGAAATTTTTCTCACTATATTCCAAGGTATTACAACTTGTTTTCGGGGACAAATTTGTACGGTGACAATCATTCGGACCAACTGTCTTGCAATTATCTTAGCTTTCTATCTTATACATATATTTTCATGACTTTATATATATATATATATATATAAAAGAAATAATAAAATGGATATCATTGTCAATCATATAAATTCAAATTTTCAAGCTCCCCTAAAGTTATACATTTGACGTTTTGATGATGACAGATATCATGCCTTTATATATATAATGTGAACTTGGGTTTGCTTTTGCTGTAAAAACTTTGAATATATGAATGTAAACATTATACAAGAATTGGTAAATTAAGATTTAATATATTTATGTATATTTTTCAAAATATATATTACGAATTTACATGAGAAATGTCTAAAAATCAAACCATTAGCTTGCCCCAATTTAGGCTGGACTTGAACATGGCAGTTTAGGCTGAAGTCTATCCTTGACTAACTTGATTAAAATTTTATTTTAAAATATATTTAAAAGTATTAAAATATTGATTAAAGTAATATTTATATTATTTTAGTAATAAATATTAGATAAATGGGTGAACGACCATGCTTGAACCTAACCTGACAAAACTCATGAACACTTGTAATTTACAGGACATTTAAATCACAATTTGGACTCTGCTTAAGTGGTACCAAACTCGATTTCAAGTGTCGAAAGGAAGTTATTGTAGTAGGTCTAGTAGATAAATAGCATTAGTATTTGTAGCTAAATATATATATATATAACATTACTATATCTACCTATAGTCGAATACTTACTGTTAAAAGAGTGATAAATTAATTCCTATAATAATTAAGAGTGGTACCTACCTCTCCTACCGACCATATAACAATCAAGTTGAATACTTGTACAATGTTCATAAATGGGGCATTAAAAGACCCAAACTATATAAAATTTGATATTGAAATACCCGACACATTTATTATACACATAATAATTAGAGGCAATGAAAAGGTTCCAGGTCCTTTTTTTAATTTTCCTCAGTATGTACTTGGTATTTATATATTTCACTGTCGACTGTATATCCATATATTGCTTTCATGATAATAGATCAATAAGACATTCATTAATTTAGTGATAAAATGGCATATAAAGAAATATTGATCTTAAAATTATTGATTTAATTGTGTATATATATATATATATATACATATTAAATATTTAAAATATACTAAAATAATGTAAGTAATGTATTGATGCGGTGACGTATTAGTTTAATTTTAAAATAGAATGTACAGGATGTAATATATTGTAATATTGTGATCGTAGATGAATCAAATTAATAAAGCTTAAGAGTTAAGATATTACAAATAATGTCTTTTTTTGTCCGAAAAAATTTGTCATGTTTTGACAGAAAGTTATTTTTGATAGAATTTAATTATTTTTGACGAAAATTTCAATTTTTTTTTTAATGAGGCAGAGTAAAAAAGCTAGCCATAACTCCATGCCAAAGGTGAAGGGTGGTGCTGAGCCCAATAAAAGTAGCTGAAGTAAAGTTCAGTGTCATTGAGTTACGGTGAAAAGGAAAAAGCAATACATGAAGGAAGAAAAAGAGAGAAAGAAAGCGGTAAATTAAATGAAGATGTTGTAGTAAGAGGGATGATGGAGAATGGGTGGCTTAATCAGGACTCAAACTTGGTGGGTGTGGGGGCCGGGGCCTGGACAGGCCCTCCTCCTTGCACTGAATCTGCAGCCTTTGTAGGAGTAATGCTCAATGCTTGTGCAGTTACGCCATCATCAAAAACTCAAAAGAGCATCAAGGGAGATTGAGGAAGTAGCAAGCAGCACTTTGATGGTGCATGTTTTTGTCCTTTTCTTGGGCAACACACAAAGCTGAAAGCTTGCAAGTGGAAATTGATGCTGTCTGGCTGTCTCTTTTGAGTGCATCATCAGTTGGAAACAACACGCGCACCTTTATCAGCAGCTAAGCAAACCCTTTTCACTATTCATCATGCTGAGTCAGGAATCGGCACACAAATTTGGCCAATGGCCATGGATGGATGGACTGGAGAATGTTTAGCATTTAACACAGGCCAGCCTGAGAGCAAAGTCCCCATCCCTTCCCCCCCACCTCCCAGCCAAGGATTTTGTTCAGTCTAAATCCAGCCTTTAACTGTCCATCTTTTGGCAGTGGAAACTGGAATCTTACTTTTGTTGGATATCTTTGTCCGAATCAATGTTATGTTCTAGTTCTACACTCTGTCCTTTCAACTGTATAATCAAAAGGGTACATCTTTGCACCTCCCAGGATTCTTCAGTTTGCCCGCAATAAATCAATGAATAAATAATCATAAAATTTTCAACAGGCCTTAAAACTTTTCTCTGTGAGAAAAACTGACAGATTAAATCTTAACATGGTAAAGACCATGGGTAAGAAGTAGAAACAAAACAAACCAAGGTAGCAGAAAGATTTAACAAGATCATTCCTTAAATTATAACAATATACACCAAATGTTATTTTACTCTTACCATCAAAGAGAGACAAATGTCATAAATGTAGGTATCTGGGAAATAACAGTTTTGTTTCCTGCTGCCATTACTCGAGGTCCATAGACAGTAAATAACTGCACTTTATGGTAGTAGTTAGGCTTTTATGCTTTGATTTGAGGTTTGGTACGGTAATTTCATTTACTGAACCAACCAAGAACTTCATAGGTTACAGCAATACATAGATATTAGAAGGGAGAAAAATGCATATAAATAGTATTTCCACCAATGAACAAAACCAAGAAATTTTGTCTTTCAATTAGCTATTGTCCAAGTCATGTCATTCTGAAAGATCCAATGGCAGACTTCAATCCGCCCAGGGCTTGACCCCAGTGCCACAAAGGCCCCATGGCTCGGGCTCCAAGTTGAAGTGTCAAGATGACAAATGGCAACACCGTGATTAATCTTGTCTTTGCTTTTGACATCAAGAATTTCAGCCTCATAAACCCTGACTTCGGGCACTGAATGGCAATAATAGAGTAGGTACGGGTACAAACTCTGATGGCAAGACACTGATTTCGTCACCTTCCCACCGTTGATTCCTTTAATTTTTCCTAACATGATCTCTTGCTTTGACCCCTCCACATTTTTTGTTGTTCTGACCGCAACATTGTGGCCCAAGACCAATGTGGCGAAGTCAATCATGTCCTCCACCGACCCGACGCACCGTTTGGTCTCACCTTGGCTCGGGGGCCTCTCGCATTCAGCCAGCGCGTTGATAAGCACGAGCTCCATGGTTGAATTGTCAGGTGCTCCAAAGATTTCCCTAAGGCTGGGCAATTCAGAGGTTGAAAATGGTAATTTTGACAAAACCCCGCGGGGCAAAAACGACCTTTTGGGCATTTTATCTCTGATGTCGGGCATCACCATGACATTCCCCTGCTTCAACATGGACTCCCTGAAGAATTTACCCGGCTCAACCCATCTATTTACAGAAACGCCACTGCTACGTGAAGAAGCTATTTCTCTAGAGCTTGAGTTCGTATACCCGGCGAACGTGACACCCTTTTTGGCATAATCTTTGAACGAACGGTCCAGACCATAAATTTTGAACCCGATCGAGGTTGAACCGGTGGAACCTTTCCCATACTCTTTGAATGTATCATTTCCAACATTG
Source organism: Theobroma cacao (assembly GCF_000208745.1). Taxonomy (NCBI): domain Eukaryota; kingdom Viridiplantae; phylum Streptophyta; class Magnoliopsida; order Malvales; family Malvaceae; genus Theobroma; species Theobroma cacao. The sequence goes on from NC_030852.1 coordinate 613,076, forward strand.
AATGATTTCCCATAATTTGCAAAATTTACTTTCCCGGAATTTGAATTCCTTGCGTAAGATTGAAAAGAATCATCTCCAACATTGGCAGAATCTCGGTAGCTAGTGAAGCTATTGGTCCCCGCGTTAGCAGCCAAATCATAGCTTTTAAAGTTGTTATGGGGATTGTTACCTGAGTCACCGTAGGCTTTAAACGAGCTGTTTGGTGCGTTCCCCAGCTCCCCATACCCTGTAAAACTCGACCCGATGGTGTTTGCATTATCACTATAGCTAGTGAACTCAGCTGGAACTGCATTGCCGTTCTTGCCATAGCTAACGAATGCTTCCGACCCTGAGTTTGTCTCGCCGCTATAGCTTGTGAAAGAGAGCTTATGGTTGTTGCCATCCGAGTCATACGTGGTGAATCGGAGGTTTGGCACGTTAACTCGTTCCTGATAGTTATTGAACCCGCCAGAGCCGCCCGTGGCGCTGGTGCCATAGTTGGTGAAGTTGTCAGTAACAACATTGGCGTCCTTGGCATAGCTTGTGAACTCTTCTCTGTGGCCGTTTGAGCCCCTGCTGTATTTCTTGAACGATTCGTTGGGAGTATTTAACTCATCCGAGTAGTTCTTAAACGAGTCAACCCCTCCGAGCCTTGACGTGCCATAACCTGTAAAGCTTTTGCTGGAATAGACAGCGAAGTTTGCATCCTGGTCACGCTTGCCGACAGCGTCAGGTTCCGAGGAATCCTCAAGTAAACAGAAGAGATTGGCTAATGAACAGAAAGATTCAATATGGGAAGACAAAGACTTTTGAGAGGCGAGTTTGGTGAGCTTCGCCAAGTCAATGGCGTTCAATGGAGAAGCTTTGGAGATAAGAAATGGCGGCTTTGGAAGATTATTGGAAATCTGCTTGTTCCAGTAACGAATCAGGGAGGCTCTCGCTGTAAATGGGCTCTCCTTGCTCTTCTTCCCTGTGCCTGTAGAATAAACTTGCACCACCTGAAAATAGAAAAAAAAAAAACCAACTCCACATTAATGTAAAGAAAAATATTATAGCAAAAACAAAATCGGGGGAATTTCTAGCTTTTCTTACATTGGAAGATGAGAGAGACAGGAACAAGAATAGAAAGAAGATCTTCATGTTGTTTTTTTGTTCTCAATTCCAATACGAGCCGGTGGGAAGAGACAGTGGTCTGTGTGGAGAATATATAACCGGCAGGGGCTTCCCTTCCCCTTTCTCCCTATCTTTGCCTTAATTTTCTCTTTCTTTTTTGTGATAGGTTTTACTTTAGGACAATAAAGCTGGTCGGGCTGACCAAACATATAGATATTAGTTTGAACGGGAGGGTTAAAAGGAAAAGAACGATGACAAGATATAAAGAAGCTAAAAGCTTGAAAGAATTTAGCAGTCACTCATCTTTTCCCCCGGAAGAGCTTAGCATTTGAGATTCAAACAATGAACTTCACAAGTTCAAGAGATTTCTTATTTGCAAACTGTCTATCTATTCTTGATTTGTTTAGATAATTATTGGTTTAGGAATGATTTCAAGAAAAAAATTATCATGATTTGTACTCGATTAGTTGTTTTCTCCACATTTCTTTCATCTTGGGGAAAAAAAATCACACTTACTTACACCTATTAAATCAATGAAGTTGACAAGTTAAGAGATGTATTATATGCAAAATGTCTATCTATTCTTGATGTATTATGATATATATTAGTTTAGGAACTATTGTAATAAAAGAATATCATGATTTGTATTTGATTATTTGTTTTTCTACACATTTTTTTTTCATCTTGGGAAAAAAATGGACATCTACATATACCCATCAATTCAATACATAAATTAAATCAACTTGAGCCTACATTGCACGTTCTTGTCTTTAATTTGACCTTCCTTCTTTCCAAGGAAATAACAGTGGAAAATGATGGGGAGACAAACTTAATTGCATATGGACCAGTTAAAACAGGATTCTATGCATACGGACATTCAAAAGAAAATTTGTCATTAAATTGATTTTTTTAAAATAAAAAAAGAGACCGTAAAAAAATATTTATTAGACTGACAAATTTACACCCGAGATTCCCTACTTAAAAAGTAAAATTCAAATCCCATTCCTCCGATTTAAAAAAAAAACTCTTAATTGTTCTGTTAACCTAAATTTTGAAGTTTTTAACTCTTTTCCTCTATCATAATTGAAATAAAAAATCTCAATTAGGGTAAGAAGAAAGTGGTGGCCTATTAGTTTAGGGTTTAGGGACCAAAGAGTATCATAAAAAGAGAGTTAGGGTTAGGACATCTAGACCTCTTTAGACTAACTCGTTTAGTGGGAAGATGAGATGGTTTTCTTTTACAAGGATCCCATATTTTCTTGTCTCAATACCTGCCTCCTCCATTAAAAAAAAAAAAAAGCAACAGAGAGTGAACAAATTCAAATAGGACAACACTACACCAATACCCAAAAATGGGTGGCAAGTTGTTGTTTCATTAGGACACATAATTTACAAAATCATGGGTTTGCTGCCTGTGATTAGAATTATAATATATATTAATATACATAAATACTATTTATTTATTTATAAATTGCAGCTCTGGCATGCCGAGATCATGAAGAAAATGTTCAGTTGTTTTGATGATTTCTATGCCTTCTTTTGGAGTACTTTAAAAAGTTAAAGATGCTTCTCTTTTGACTTTACCACAACCCAAATGCCCCACATCTATCATTGTTAATTACTACTTTTATAAAATAAATAAATAAACTTCATCGAAATTTCAAAATTTTATTTAAAAATATATAATAATCGAATATTACGAGTTTAAATTATATTGAGATGATAGCAAAAAGTGAAATTTTAATGCGAAAACTAATGTTTATTAATATTATATTTATACTAGACATCTTATATGAAAAATGAATTATTATATTGCTATAGAAATATATTCATGTAACATAAGACGAGATAATATTCAATAAAATAAAAATTTACTCATTAATTCATATCCTATCATATAATGGTAATCATCTAATTAATAAGCATAAGTTGAACTAATTAATCTTGGTGGCGAACGACTAAGTATAGAGGAAAAATTCGAATCTCGAAGAAATATTAATTATGTCTTTGATTCTAGGTGATCTCATAATTAAACTTTACCTTACATAATTGATTGTTTTCCAAGTACTAGAATTTATTTCATTCACCTAAAGAAGTTGTGCCATTGAATCATAAAACGACAAAGTTCTGTAAATTTGTTACAGATATCACATTAATGCAGATTATGTTGTGATTTACCAAAATTTTTATGAAGCTAGAGATTTGGGCATTGGGGGTTCCTAATTTTGGGTTTAAATTAACCCCAAAGACTTGCTTCTCTTGACTAGGTACACTCATTTTGATTAGGGTTTGCTAATGGTGTTTATAAGCATTTGTTAAAATTAATTTAAAAAATTAGTCTGCTGACAATGTTTATAAACACTCATTTTAATTAGTATTGTACGTATAATAATCACGATGTAAGAGTATGATTAAATAATAATCTTTCGCTTTGTATATGTTAACATTTCTGTTTTAATTATTTAAATACTTAAAAAAAATTAATTTAATGACAATTTTTAATTAATCGTATTTACAGAGTCATTCTCGATTGCTTTATATATAGTTGTAAGTAATTTTTTTATTTGAAAATTGTCACACAAATGTAAGAAAAATCAAAAGAAAAAGTTAAAGAAGCAAGAAAAGGAAAAAAAAAATCTAAGTGTAGGCCCCACACAGCAGGAATGAAGACTTCTAGTTAAAGAGGAAAGGGGCCTTCGGAAGTTAACCTGGAAACCCCGCCAAAACATGCAGACAATAACGACTGCCTCCGTATCTCCTCCGCTTCCACCACCAACATCAACTCCTCAAACGCCTAACCTCCACGTTTCCTGCCAACCAATCAACCGCCGCAACTTGCTTCTGACTTCCCTCACCCTCTCCTTATCTACTTCAGTGTCAGTTCCAGTTGCCAGTGCCCGTGGCCTTCTTCAGATGCCCCCACCTCGCCTCAGCAACAGGTAACAACCCCCTTCACCAACAGGATTGATGAAATTGAAGAGAGAATGTAAATCAGTAAGTGAATAAATGAATTGGGTTTAGCCTCAATTAAGCTGCATATAATTGGTACTAGTACATTTCATGGAAGGATTTTGTTCCTTTGGGTGTCAAAATGCTGATAATATATAGTATTTGATAATATGTGTTGATGATATATATTATGTAAATCCTTTTTGCTTGTGCCATTCTTCTACGGCACAAGTGAAGACCAGGGTATCTTAAAACTTGAATGTGAAATTTGGGTCTTTTTCTATTAATTTAATTAGTAAGTTTTTAGTAAGATAATTGGTAATTCAACAATAAATTTAACATATTTTCACTATCTTAATCATGTTCTATGTTCAAATTTAGCTGAGTTAAGGTTTAGCTCTATGTGGGTAGATATATGATGTGAATAAAAGAATGTGTGACTGACTTCTTCTTAGCAAACAAATGGTGTGAAACGTGGTTGTTGTGGGTACTTTCTCCTTTGGATTTGTGTTTAATTGTTGGGCTATGTGTGAAGGTACTTTCTGGTAAGGGCTGGCGAGTCTGAGTTTGAGAGCTTCGGAATAATCAACACCAATCCAGTTGCAAAAACATCTGTTGATAGTGGATTATCAGAGAAGGGGAAGAAGCAGACAGTGAGGGCTGCTTTGGAGTTGAGGGCAATGGGGGCCTGTGAAAATAACTGCTGGATTTGGCCTTCAATTACTCAGAGAGCTTACCAGGCTGCTGAGATCATTGCTGCTGTTAATGGAGTCAGTCGTAGGTAAATTAACAGTGCATATTTTAATGGATTCTTCAATAATTAACTGGGAACAAATGCAACTTTTCTTGACAAAGGCAAATTTTGTTGTTGACTCTGTCGTTTTGTAAGACATCAAAACACCAAACCATGTAAATTTCTTGTATTTTTATGCGTGTGTTGATTTTATGCTTTATTTATTCTATTGATTGTGTATGATCTTGGATGACTTTTTGAGATTATTTTGCTATTTCACAGCAGATTTGAAGTTTAGTTTATGTTGATATATTGTTCCAAACAATTTTGATTCTGTTGCAGTTATATAGTTCCAGAGTACAGCTTCCTTGATGCTCGTGGACTGGGAGCATATGAAGGCAAGAAACTGGAAGCTGTTTCAGAAGTAAGATCTCTTTCTTTACATTGTAGCCATTTGGTATGTAACGTGTTTTGTTAAGAGTAATTTCTGTTCAATCTGTGTATATATTTTCCTTGTAAGAAATCATGCAATAAACTAGGATTCTACTGTTTTTGATCCTTTAGATGCCTGAGCTATTGTGAGTTGACAATGGTTTATTGGCTGTTTGAAAATGGTCCAGGTGTATGAATCGGATAGCATTTCTTCTACAATCAAGCCACCTCCTATAGATGATGGAACCCCAAATGAGAGTGTGGCTGATGTGTTTGTTCGTGTGACACAACTCATGTCTATCCTAGAGACTCAGTACTCTGAAGACACTGTAATTATAGTCTCTCCAGATTCTGACAATTTGACGATATTACAAGCTGGTTTAGTGGGACTTGACCTTCGAAGGTAATCTAGTTGTCTTCAAAAGATCTTTAAATCTCACGTCCGTTAAATTGGGGGTATCTTGAACCTTTTCATCTTTCACCAATTGGTTTTAGATTCAATGTTCGTCTTAAATTCAACTGTGTTTAACTACATCAAACTAGTAAAAAGTTACTATATCTGATGTCTGATCCTGTTCAACAAAGAAAAATTAGAAAAACCACTAATCACCTAAATTCTTGTTTGTTTTTCCTCCTAATTTTCAGGCACAGAGATCTTTCTTTTGCCCCTGGAGAAGTAAGATATGTTGACCCCAGTAGCATTCCTACCTACAAGCAACCTGCATCCGCTGTGTATAAATGTTTAAACCCCCCCAATTGTAACTGATATAGCATTATTTCATTACAAAGTCTAAGGTACACAGAAGAAAGGTATCTGCTGCTGATTACTTGCCCTTTCTGTATTCATTATAGTTTATCTTCTTCAACATCATAATCCACCCGCCTATTTTTGTCAGGATCTGCTTTTTTTTTTGGTAGATTTCGTTTTCAATATCTTTCAGGGCATCATAAACAAATGCACTTGTTATTGCCCTCCACCTCCAGGAATCTTTGTTTTCAAAGAAAAAACCTGGTCTAACAAAACCAGATAACTGCAGTCCAGGCAGCTGCAATTAGCCTCCTTCCAGGCAACAGATCGTGTTCATTCTTGCCCAGCTGATGATTCTTGTTTCGCCACTGTTTAGTTTTTCTGTGGTGTCATGCAGGAGTACTGATTCAAATCGAATTCTGGGGAAACTTTCCCTGACTAGATAATCCACCTTATTCCCCCATTGTTGGTCCAATCATCAACATTTGTGTGTCTGTGGAATCTTTGCAAAATCACAAAAGATGTGATTGGTTCTTAGCCTTTTATGTCAATCTGGCTTCTCGGATATGGCCCGTAATCATATCCCTTACCAAGAAAAGTTTGTGTGTCTGTCTCCCAATGCATGGATCGATGGTGGGTTTGGTACGGTGGATAAAATGATTTACCATCGCCACTTCTCAAAAGGTTTCGGAACTTAAAAAGACATTTCTTTTTAATTGAGTAATGCTTTTTGTGTCGGATTACTTACAAAATCATCATCATCATCAGAGAGATTTAAGTCCTGTAATGCAAGCGGTCTGCTGCATCATCTTGCATAATATAAAGATCAAGTAGACTCGGATTAGTGTAAGAGTTTCTTTTTTTTATCAATAAAAAGTCACTCTAACGGGAGGTATTACACAATTAGATTGAGTAAAATGTTATGAATCGCACACTAGTAGTAAATAGGGTGGATCTTTAATATATAAACATGAATTTTTCACCACATATTATATATATCTTTTAGATTAAAAATATGAGTTCGTGATTTATATACTTATATAAACTCAATTATTTTATGATTTAATCTAAAATTTCTTTTAATTCTAAATATGATAATAATCATAATATTCAATTTTATGATATAATATTGAGTTTTCTTTAAATATATTCACATAAAATTTAAATGAATAAAATTAAATATATACTATTAATTAATAATAATAAAATGGATTGAATCAAGTTCGAGTGTAAATTTTTTTTACTCAAAAATAATTTTTAAATAGTTCTAACACATTGAAACACAATTTATTTAAAAAAAATTGTATAATATAATTAAAATATTAGAAAAGAAAAGAAAGAGAAGTTGATTGGAGGGAAGACCCTATCCGATCAACACAAAAAATTCCTACCTAATTTAAGCGAACCAGAACCGACCACGTCACCGAAACATCACACGTGTCACCACTCTCCACCGTCCAAAAATAATTATTACTATAGTTAATTAATTAATTAAATTAAAAGGAAATTAATTTAATTTTTTTCCCACCTCGGATCAATTACGGTCTCCGTTCCGTTTACTTCCAACTCCTCTGAAGGCTACCCCGTTCACCAAAATAGTTTTAGTTTCTCTTTAATCTGAGAGTAGTTTTGGTACATTTAATTAAGTAACAACCAAAGCAAGATAATCGTCGTACGGGAATATTATTCTTGTTCGATTTCCATCCATTTATGTTTCTTTTTTTGTGTCTTCTAAATGAAGATTCGATCTATGGAGTTTTGCTGCTGTTGCGGTTGTTAACTTTCTCTAAATTCCGCCACTCCCTCCCCCTTGTTCTTCTTCTTCTATGGCTATTAGAGGCGTCGATTTCAAGTGGTTTGTTCTTCATTTCTTTAAGTTGTATTTCATTTATCTATGAAGTACAAAAAAGGGGGTTTTTATTAATGCTTTTTTTGGCTTTCTTTTGTTGCAGGTATGATGGGTTCTTCTTATCTATGCTGGCGACAAGTGTGTATCCTTTTTTTTTTTTTTGTTTTCAATTTGGGATTTCGTTTTTCTTTTAATTTTTCATGATTTGGAATTTGGGTTTTTGATTTTCTTGCTAGTTTTGCACATTTATGTAAAAAAAGATTATCATTTGTTAGCTTGATCTTTGTCTTAGTACTGTTTGGTTGCTAGGAAAATGGAGGAAAGAGAAAGAAACTGAATCTTGGGGGTTTTTTCTTTCCTTTTCTTTTGAGATTATGAACTTTCGAACTGAGGACTGAGGGTTATTTGAAAAATGTTTGTTCTTTGACAATTGTTATCCACTAGAATCATTGTTGCAATCAACTGGAAGCGTTATCATCTTTGTACATACCCGTTGCATAAATGGATTGTGGTGAGTTTTTTTTAAGGTTTTGAGAAGCTTCTGCGGATTGAAAAGTTGATTCCTTTCAGATTTTCTTGATATAGGGAAACTTTGTTCTAAACTGGTAACTTAATGACTATTCTTTCAGGTCGATTACACAACTGTGTTCGTTTTTCGTCTGTTGATGTTTGTAGATAATGGACTTGCTGCTGGAATGGGTTTGTAAGAACTTTTATCTTTTACTATTTGAGAAGTTTAAGTGACAGAATTTGATCGTGGGCCTAAGACTTAATCTTCTTGAAGCGGAAATTATTGCTTTTTAATTGTATGGTTGTGCTGTCATGCCACTCAACTTATGTACTAGAATGTCAATTAGCCAGGAAAATATACATTTAAAAGTCTATTTCTTCCCATGGTACTGTTTGATTGTCAGTTGCGATTACTTGCAATTCTTTCTTCTATAATAGTTGCTTGAGCTTTTTCCTACTTAGAAGCTTTGTGTTTCAAAAGTATTTTTTTAGTAGCTGATTTTAACTTGACTGGCAGTTCTCTTTTCTTGGACTTCATTTCTTTCTAGGGATTTAGGATGGCAGCAGAGGTATGCTCGTTTTTGTGGAAGAATAGTGGTTCTTTCAATTCTATCTCTGCTACTTTATCCATTTCTTTGGGCTTGGACTATAATTGGCACTCTATGGTTCACCAGTGCAAGGAACTGTGTAAGTGTTTTATGCTTTCACAGTTGTCAGGATCATTGTCTTGTGCAAGCTATCTTACTGCTGGAGGTAATGTTCTTAATACATGCAGTTGCCAGAAGAAGGTCAGAAATATGGTTTCCTGATTTGGCTGCTTTTCAGTTACTGTGGACTGCTCTGCATTGCTTGTATGTCTATGGGAAAGGTTAGTCATGCTAGCTATACTACTAGTGGAGTGTCATTCAATTCCTCAATGACCTTGATGTCTGTCACGGACTCACAACGAAGGGCTTTCTTTTATTTCTGCTTCTTTACTTTATGTTATGTGTCCTTGATGCATACCTAGAGCATCTAAAATGTTGCTATTTGCTTTTGACTGCTATGTTCTTATCACTTTTCATGAAATTCATCTTCTGCAGTGGATGACACGGAGACAAGCACATCTATTGCGTGCTCAGCAGGGGATTCCTATTTCGGAATATGGGGTGAGTTCTGGAATCTCTTGCTAAATATATCTAGAGTTGTGTATCCAGCAAACTTTGTCTTGGTTATTTCTTTGAAATTCTGCTATTTATGACATAATACTTATTTGAAAGTCTCATGGAAATATAACATGTGCAAAGTGTGTTGTTTATATTGAAATGATAAAATATACTTCTCTATGGGAGAAATGTATCAAGGAAAGGTTAATGAGCTTAGAGAAACAAAAGGGAGATTAACTTGTTTAGATTTGAGTATATAGAGTGGTTCTTGTGTGTGAGCGTGTGGTGGTGGTGGTGGTGGGGTTGTTATGATGTAAATGATTGCTGAGGTTTTGTGCTAAAGATTAATTTTCATTTTGTTTTCTTTCCAATCTTCATGGAGATTGTTTTAGGAAGCTTGACTGGAATTTTTGTTTTGTTGTTCCAAAGAATAATATTATATCTATCTTTGAGTAGAAATCTAATGTCTAATATGTGAGCACACAAGAATATTGACTATTATAGAAGGTAATGCAACTTAATGCTGAGTCACTTCACTTTCCTCAGTGCCTGACATCCTTTATAGCTTCTTTGATATTGTAGTGATGTAAGACATCTTTTGTGCTGACCACCTCCCCATTGAATATGAGGACCTAAAAGGGTTTCACTCATAACATATCTCTTAAAGCTTAAGAGATGCAGGTTTTGTCTTTTGTTTGTATTGTTCCTTTGTGTTTGTCTTCTTCTCCCCTTTGTTTTGTTTAGTTTCTAATTGTAATTCAATTTCTTGACTATGTAAAACATGAGCAAGCTATTGTCTGTTATTAGCGTTCAGGGAAATATTATTTCCATATTAGCTACCACTTCAGTAGGATGGCTCCTGAGCTTAACACTTAATTAATTCCAGGTTTTGGTGGACATGGTTCGAGTACCAGATTGGGCATTTGAAGCTGCAGGTCAAGAGATGAGAGGCATGGGCCAAGATACAGCATCATACCATCCTGGACTTTATTTGACTCCAGCTCAGGTTGGTGCTTAGTTATGATGAACCACATTGATGGTTTCCTTTATTTTACAATTTTTGTTGTTCGAATTATATTATAATTACCTAGGAAAGGTGAGGCTGAAGTCCCTCTCATAGGTTTTCACATTATTGACCATCCAAACTTACAATGTAGAAGCAGTTTAAATGAACTTCAGGGCTTAATCTATATTTAAGGAAATGGGCAACAACACTGATAATTAGTCAAATGTAGGAAACTACAACTCCCTTCCACACACCCCTACCCCTCTAAAAGAACACTCACATTTTAAATGTCAAAGCAAAAGGTTTCCAGTGACTGATCTTTGAATAAGTTTTATGATTGTCTTGCTTGTTGTGTGTCATTTTGCTATATTCCAGTACTTATTATAAATTTTCTGTGGTAAGACACTATCCTTTTCATCCAGCCTGTCTTGATGTGACTTTCACGGTATATTATGCTTTACAGCCTCTACTTCCTGATTTTTTTTCTCGTTTTTATGTGGTCTTTGCTTAGAGAGAAGCAGTGGAGGCACTCATTCAAGAACTTCCAAAATTCAGGTTGAAGGCTGTTCCAACTGATTGCAGTGAATGTCCAATCTGCTTAGAAGAGTTCCATGTCGGGAATGAGGTAAAACCTTATAGGTGAACTCGTGTTCTTCATTTAAGGCCTTCCATTTATATTATATTAATTTTCATACTTTAGATTTCTGCTTTTGGTAAAGGAAAGCTTTCTCTGTTTAAATAAGTCTCTGTTTGGTTGATGTTTTTGCTTTTTACTTTTTTCTTATTGCCTTTTTAGCAAAAAATGAATAGAAAGGAAAAAGCAAAAAAATAAAAAATAAATAGAAAACAAAAGGCAAATAGCAAAATCATCAGCAAACAGAGCCTAAATGGGTATTATCCATCAATAAGAAGTGAGTTGGATTTGTACTTTGTACATTTTGGCTCTGTACAGGCAATTTATATTGATGTTAAATCCATTATGTTCATTGGATCAGAAATCTGTACTCAATACCCCCCAGCTTGCAAATCCTGGCCTGGCTTATAACATTTTTAAAAGCAATGCGATTGACACAGATCATATAGAAAACAAAAAACTAATACATATAATACTATGATGGGAAGCTTTCCATGATATCACATCTGAAATTGTGCATGCAAATATTTCTTTTAATAGTCTGAAAACATATTAAATTGTACATTTTTGTTGTGGCATATGAGCAATTGACACAGGTTGTATAGAAAAAAAAAAAACTAATGCATCTAATACTATGATAAGAAGCTTTCCATGATTTACATCTGAAGGTGCTTGCAAATATTTCTTTTGATGGTCTGAAAACATATTAAATTGTACATGTTGTTGTTGTCCAAAATAAAAATTGTACATTTTGTTGTGGCATATGAGCCTGAGTTTGTAACATGGAGCGGCGCAGGTTCGTGGTTTGCCTTGTGCACACAATTTTCATGTAGAATGCATTGACGAGTGGCTTAGACTGAACGTGAAGTGCCCTCGATGCCGATGCTCTGTGTTCCCAAATCTTGACCTCAGTGCCTTATCCAACCTCCGAAGTGCTGACTCTGAACGTTCATCTGCTAGTGTAGTAACGACAACCCAATATGTGAGAACTCAGCCTCCCAGCCAGAGCTATTTACTGAGATTGCAAGGTTTGCTCCGTCCAGTCCGAACAGAAAATGCCGGGGCACCCAATGATGCAGATGTTGCTATAGAAACTGCTGAGAATGGAGGTTTGAATGTGGCAGCTCAGGATTCTACAGGCACAGAAACTGTACCAGGAGGGCTTGGTGGTCACTCCACACCACCACAACACTGAGCTTTTTTCTTGGATTCTCCCTGACGATTTTTGCTAAATTTTTCTAACCTCTAGCCGGAAGAGGGTAGGTGATGATGTTTGTCCATGGCCATTGCTAAACACTTGCACTGGTTGCTTACTGTAACGAACGATTTCATACGTTGACCTATGAGTATATCAAATTCTCTGATGCAAAAGTTGTTGATTATGATGATATTGGAACCAAATGCCATGTCCCATCTTATAATGAAAAAAATGTCCATGCTTACAGGGAAGGCCTGCCCCACCTTAGCAAGGATGTTTGTTGTTTTTACTTTTGAAATAACAAATGAGATGCCTGACTGCTTTCTCCTCCTCCAGGGGTTTATCTAACAAAACCAAATCTATTACACTTGTCCAATTAAAGAGTTAAGATTGTTGACATGTGAATCTATGGTGTTGGAAAGTGGCACTTGGTGATTTTGTGGTTGTAGAATGTTTTCAACAGGGATGATGGGGATGGAAGCCTTGCCCCACCATGGAATTAGCTTGAGGTAGCTAAAGCCTAAACTAGATGTTGGTAAAACTGCCTTGAAAGAGACCATTTTTGGCTTTCCTAATCCCACCTCATTTTGCATTAGTAAAGTGAATTGTTTAGGGCTTGGGTAAGATGGCAATATATTGACCTTAAAATGCATTTTAAAAACCAATGAGACAAGGAGTACCTAGCAACAGCCCAAAAAGAAAAGGATAAAATCCAGATACATGTAAAGCCATGAAATTCACATGGATCCTTACATATCGAATGGGTCCGGATATATCCGAATGAGACCTCCCCTCCCTCCAAAGTTCTGTTATCTGCCTATTCTATCCATCAATACATAACAACACAGTTGAAACTTGAAACCCACCAAACCAAAACTAAAAAAACAAATTCACAGAGAGGGAGAGACACCCTTTCCATTTGAGAAGAGAAAGATGATAGTGACCAACCATGTATGTGGTGTCGGGCAATCAATCTCTATGCCTCAGCTGAAACCCTTTTGTTATATAGATTTCTCAGCCAAGAAATCATCCAATTCCTGCTTTGTTTTGGGTTGGAATTGGAGTTTTGCTTCTGCTCAAAACAGGCCTTTTTTCAGGCACCACACCAAAGCCTCTTCTTTGCGGTGCTGTTGCAACAATCCCAGCAACAGTAATAGCAGCAGTTCTTCTTCTGAATGGGATTGGAATCGATGGAGCCGCCATTTCTCTGAGATTGAACAGGCTGAGAGTTATGCTTCTGTTCTCAAGGTAACTCCTTTTGAATTCTTTCCCTTTGCTTCTACGTGTTTTCTATCTGGGTTTTCAATTTGTTGAAAATCCGTACTTGTTAGTCAATTAAAGTTTCCATTTTTAACCACCCATTTCATGTTTCTCTCTCTAGTCTCGATTTGGTTGTTTCTTGTTTAATTTGTGCCCTTATGTATATATTGTGCCATTAAGTACTTCTAAACATCACAGAATGAGAAATTGATAGCTTGCATATATACATCTATCTATACATATCTATCTCTATTGAATCCTTTTCTTCTCTTTCCTGATTGAATGCTCTACCTTGTAGTTCCAACTTGAAGATGCAATTGAGAAGGAAGACTTTCAAGAAGCTGCAAAGTTAAAGCTGGCTATTGCAGAGGTTGCTTCAAAGGACAGTGTAGCTGAAATCATGTCTCAATTGAAGGTTAGAGCTTGTAAGAGCCTCTAGGATAAACCACATGGAGTGCATGCGTTCTGCTTTGGCCTTTGATCTAATCTGTTGTTTATCTGCAGAGTGCAATAGATGAAGAGCGGTACCATGATGCTTCATGGTTGTCTAGACATACAGGAAGTGGACTGGTAATTTCCTTGGTTGCTACTAACTCTTATCTTGGACAGTGTTCCTTCTGGTGAATAGCATCCATTGAAAATGGCCAAGTAACACTTTACTGGCATAGCTGGTCTGGTGTTCAAGTATTACTATTGTTTTTTTAAAAGGATCTTCCTTTCTGGTTACTAGTGCACTGCTTTAAACGTTAGATTAACTTTAGACTGGTGAACCCAAAGGTTGGACTTGTGTAGGTTTTTGAAAAAGTATTTTATGAATGAACACATAATGATAACTTGCAAGATCATATAACTGTTGGAATAGTGTTCGCTTTTGATATTTAAATCAAGCGATGACTGAAATGAAAATCTTAAAATACATTGCCAAATTTTGCATCTGTAAAAGTGGATGCTGGTAATATTATAAATGACTAGCAGGGAATAATGAGCATTTGTTAATCCAGGACTCTTGCATAATTACAAAAAGTTCAATGCTCCCACTTTTTGGTAATGATTACCTAAAAGAATAGGACACTTGAAAAAGATAGAAAATTTGAAGGTCAGGTCATATAAATCTCTATTGACTAGTTACATGGTTTGTTACTATGTATCTTTTAGCTTCTTAGTAGATTCCATAAGGACGAAATTTCTTGGTTATGGATGCAATGAATTGCATGGTCTGTTGATTGCTAAAATGTTGTGTAACTTGGCACAATCACATAGGACTGGTAGCAGCCCAGGAAAGCAGACCTTTAGAGGATCTCTCTTTCTCTTTCTTTTCCTATTTGGTTTTATTTAAATTTATGTTATTTCCATTGGGCAGGTGGGCTGGTGGGTAGGTTACTCAAAGGACTCTGATGATCCATTTGGTAGACTAGTGCGCATAACACCCGGAGTAGGTAGATTTGTTGCTAGGAGTTACAGTCCAAGGTGAGAAAAATCTTTCTGGCTATGATTTATGCTTGTTGTATGTAAAATAATTGATTATTATTAACTACTGTTTGTGTGCAGGCAGTTAGTTAGTGCATCACCTGGAACACCACTATTTGAGATTTTTGTGGTTAAAGAAGATGAAGAAACATATCTTATGCAGGTGAAGTAGTACTGTACCTTAAAGATTCTTTGTAATGGCTCATATGGTGTGTTTACTTTGAATATGCATCTGTGTTGGTTGATAAGAGTTGGTATCATTTGGCAAAACAGTGACTCAAGGACCTTTAGAGTTGTAGTCCATGAAATATGTTTGGGCAACTGATTTAGACAAATGAATGAATGTCTGCTGCAGAGGCTGATATGCCCTTAAACTTGTTTTATTCCATGTAAGCAGGAGCATATTCATCAATTTCAGTTCCTTAGTCATGATCGAATATTCTGTTCATAAGTACCTATCTAATGCTGTCTGCAACTGAATTGGGGCTTCCTTGGGTATTCTGCTCGCATGCCTGTTTTTCCACAAATACCACATCTGACTTGCTTTGAGTTAGTGCAGTGTTGCATGTTACTTTCTCTGCTTCCAATCAGGAAACAGCTTCTGGTGTTTGTTCTGTATATCTGGGTCTGGCTGCAGTCGGACATTCTTATCCTGGTTTGACATCCTGTTGAGTCTAGAAATTCTGGATTAAATTTTTTGGTTAATCAGAGTATCTCTCTGGATACATGGCCTATTCTTAGACATGTAATGTTATTCCTGTGTAAAATTATCACATAATATTTTCATTTTAAACATCTTTAAGCTTGTTTCTGCATTCAGAATATATGTTCGTCTCCCAGCGTCTCTTAAAGGAGTGTGATATGTTTTTCTACCAAGAGCTCTAAAGCCTTCTGATACAATTTATGGAAGATGCTTCTGACATGGCATCTGTTGGCAGGTAGTTTATTTGCAGCGTGCAAAAGGAAGTTCAATGAATAGTACAAGCTCGCCTTCCAAGCCCACAAAAAACCCATCCACTCCTGAAGTTGAGAATGCATCTGTTATAGATGTTCAGGGGAACGAAGCCAAGGCAGAAAGAAGTGATGAGAAGGGAATAAATATTGAGGGAGCAACTGAGGAAGGGATAAAAAGTGTGATAAATTTTCTTAAAAATAAAATTCCAGGACTGAAAGTCAAAGTCATGAATGTTGATGTTTCTGAGGAAGTAATGGATAATGATTCTGTGAAGCAGTTGATGCAAGAAGATGATGAGAAAACAGGATCAACTGAGAATTCTGAAGATGACACTGATGATTTGGAAGAGATTCAACCTGATGGAGTTGCTCTGGGAGAGGGTAACAATCCGGCAGAAGATGGCAAGGATTTGGATATGAAGCTTTTTATTGGTGGGCTTGTACATAATAATGAGGACACTCCTACTAAGGATGAGTATGTTCGTCTTCCAGCTGATATTAAGGACTTGGAGAGAGATTCTTTTCTGCTACATGTTCCCAAGAGGAGTTCAGATAATGACAATGGAGAAAGTAAAGCATCCAAGGTGAAAATAGCTGCTATAGCAGCTCAAGGTGTTTCTGAGCTTATGCCTCCAGATGTTGCCAAGGCATTATGGAGTTCAGATAAAGTTTCTTCAAAGGTGAGATTTAGCATTAAACCAATGAGTTTCCATAATTAAGATTGGGATGTCAATCTTATACTGACATTATTCTCATTGGTGTTATGTTAAGGTTCTTTTAGTGAGATAAGCATAATATACGTGAAGCACTACCATATGTTTGATTCCCAAAACTTGTTCATCATATAAAAGCCAGAAAACCACTTCCTTCTGTAGGCCTTAAAACTTATTTAAGTTATATAGTATTGACTGTAACTAAAGGTTTGACCGGCTGCTTTATCACCACTGTGTCCCAAATCAGAAATGTTTGCTGATTTTGGATTCTCATATATTTTTCTTAAATAATGGACGTTGTGGAAGCTCCAAATTTGGTTATAGTTTGACTTTTAATAACTGAGTTTGATGATTAGATGACTGACTGCTAACTTTATTTTAGGTTTCTAGAGACGTGCGTGAAATTGTCAAACTTGCTGTTAGTCAGGCACGGAGACGAAGCAGGCTATCTGAGTATACAAATTTTAATCGAATTAGCAGTGATAATGGCAATTTAGACCCATTTGAGGGTGGGTATTCTCATAGTGTCTCTTTCTTTTTGTTCTCCACATAGCAAGCACATTGACTGATACCAGCTGATTGAAGTGTAGGCCTCTATGTTGGTGCATTTGGTCCTTATGGAACTGAGATAGTTCAACTGAGGCGTAAATATGGCCGCTGGAATGATGCAGATGATGAGACTTCAGATGTTGAGTTCTTTGAATATGTTGAAGCTGTGAAGCTTACTGGAGATCTCAATGTTCCTGCTGGCCAGGTTTTCGTTTTATTCGTTGTTAAATAAATCTTTTGATAGTTGTCCTGGTTATTTTTATCATGTGAGCATGTATTAATTTTATATATTCAGTTAACGGAACAGACTTGTGGTAACTAATGCACCTTTTACATCTTTAGGTTACTTTTCGTGCCAAAATTGGTAGGGAGAGTCGCCTCCCCAACCGTGGGATGTATCCAGATGAGTTAGGAGTGGTAATTGCTCACTTTCATTCTCTCTCTTTTGGATGGTTTATATGTTTCAACCAATATCTAAAGCACGTTACTTGGACAACTCTTTGCCTGTGATTTTGGCAGTACGAAAACAAGCAAATCCTAGTAACTGAGAAGTCTCAATTCATTATGATATGAATGCAGAAAACCTGCAAGATTAATATTGTATTCAAGGGGACTTTACATTTGTATGATATGAAAGAAATTGTTATCCTATATCCACTACAAGGAACATCTTATGTAGAAATTATTTTATTAAACTTGTCTATCTGTTGGACTTTAAGTAACCCAATTTCCACACTCATACAGACTAAGGCCTGTGCTCAGTTATTGAATTCTTCAATTTTTTTCCTTTGGTTGCATTGTGAGAAGCAATACCTATCTAATATATTGTGTTCCAACACGAATAATATATGTCAAATGTTGCCTTTGGTGTAGATTTTGCCTAAAATATCTTCACACATCTCATTCAAATAAATTGCGTAGTAAGGGACCTCAGTTGGACCCTCTTACTGGTTACATTAATTTGGACTTTTGAGACTTCCAATTGATCACAAAAACTCTATAATTCAGGTTGCATGTTACAAAGGTCAGGGAAGAATAGCAGAATTTAGTTTCCGCAATCCACGTTGGGTTGATGGTGAGCTTCTCCAACTCAATGGCAAGGTAACAAAATTATTCAGGACTTTGTACTAATATGATGCAACTTGCAACTCAAATTATATTTGTTAATTTTCAAACTATATTTTTGTTGAAGTAAATAATAATAATAATAATCCCTGTGCATGGCCATATGTAGGGCATTGGACCCTATGTCAAAGGTGCTGATCTCGGTTTCCTTTACATTGTCCCTGAGCAAAGTTTCCTTGTGCTATTCAACCGTTTAAGATTACCAGATTGAGCCTCATCTTTTATCGATTAATTTGATCACCTTTGACACAACAAGAGATCAAAAATCTGATGCAGGGTTATTTTATGTACCATATTGAGAGGACAATGCCACTTATATAATGTAAGCCTTGTATTTTTTTCCTTCTTATTCCCTTTTTTTCTTTTGGAGGGGAAAGGGGTGGAAATTTTCGTTTTGCACCATCTGCGCTTTCAGTCCCTCTTTCTATCCCCCACTCTTTTGTTGGTGTATATAAATTTTGCTGATTGATCAATTAGTGTGACAACTAATAAGGAAATGTTTTGATTATCTTCCTCCATGAGGTCATACAACTCTTTCAGAATGTTTCGTAGCATAGTCCCCTATGCACCCTGCCTTCTAACACTAATATGCTGTGAACACTGGCATGATTATCCCATCAGGATGACAATTGATGATTATGACTTTTATGCACAATTTGATAGTTTGCTTATCTTTAATGATTTGTATCTTTATTTTCCTTATCAAATGACATTGGTTGAACTGGTAGCCAGATTGCATGGCAATGAGAATTGCATCAATGATAGTAACAAATCATTGATGATACATGATGGATATGGGTGTCAATGTGTCACTCCTCATCCCATAGTGGACACCAAAATACTCTCTTGTGGTTCCATAAAGGTAAAGAAAAAGCAGAAACTGATGGGGTTCTCTTTTTGTTGTGTAAGCAGTGAAAAGCAGACATTGATGGAGATTTCTTTTTGTTGTTTAAGCAGTGAAAAGCATTGGATTATATGAAAGAGGGAAGGATGCTTTACTTGTTTCTTTTTCATTTTTCATTTTTCATTTTTTTTTTTGGTATATTCTTTTTGAAACCTAGCGGGCTACTTGTGCAAGACATGTGTCTGAGCAATTAGCAGTCCATATTTCTAAAGGTTATGCAGTTAATTGGGCAAAATGACGTGATGGAAAATACAATGGTACTACTATTTTCTGCTGTTAATTTCCTTTTGCATTTGCATGTATTGTTTTCTCCGTCGTCAAACTTAATACTAGCTTACATTTTTTATCAACGTGACATATGACACTTGATACTAACTCACATTTTTTATCAACGTGACATATAGCGTGAATCACGTTAACGTATTAAATCATATGTTATGTGAGTATAAAATGTTAATGGATATTAAGTCTAATAACGATGATATCACATGGACATAAAATGTCAATTGATATTAAATCTGATGACAGTTAAGTTTTTACTAAAACGATGTGCGAAACACATGTGTGGGTGATACTTTGTAGTGGAGGAATATGTTTGGAAGATGATATGAATGAATGAATGAGAAAAAAAGGTAGGATGAATGGGGGGTTTGCCTTTATATGACAAAGCATAGCCCACTCTTAAAGAAACCAGAAAGAATTTTACTTTTGGCTACCTTTATAAAGAAAATCAATCAAGCTAAGCAATTGAATTCCATTTGTGTTTTCTTCACCTTTTGCCCCACCTTCCTCTCTTTCTTGGAACCATTTGCCTCATCAATTATATAGCTATAAATATGATTAAAACATTTAATTCCTTTAACCTTAATGCATGACAAATTCTCATTTATTCCAGCTTGCCAATCTTATGTAGTACTAGTGCTTGTATTTATTGAGCTCATAAGTTTAGTCTTAAACCATGTGATCACTAAAATTTGCCTTTATCTCCTTAAATTTTTAAATAATAATAATTATTTTTTGGTTTTTAATAATTTTTTTTATATTTATTAATAACAAATTTTTGGGAAATAAATTTCACTTATAATCTTAAATTTTTTTTATCTCTGAATTATTTCATTTGAATCTCTAATTTTTAAAATAATTTTATTTGGATCTTTTCTTTGAATTGTTTCATAAAACTGATATAATATAATTCACACGTTGTAAATTATGTGGCATGTAAAAGGATAAAAATATAATTATTTTAAAAGTTTAAGGATCTAATTAGAATAAAATAAAAGATTAGGGGGCATAGAGGATTTTACCTTTTTTTTTTTGGAGGATAATATATTGGAAATTTTTGCATTTGTGTCACGTAGAATCTTGCAGAGTCTTCCATGCGGTTTCCATACAAGAGTCCAAATCTAAGTGTCCACATAGTCAACAAATAGAATGTGGCCACGTCATATAGTCAATGAATGAGGAAACGTGGCGGTTTTTGATTGGAAACGTCATGGACTTCCTTATAGATTGATGCACCTGTTTTGTAGGCAAATGCCGCGTGGTTCCTGTCTCTACGACAGCGAAAGCTCGAAGTGGACCAGTTAATTGAAGTCCCTTCTCCTTCAACTTTCTCTTTTTATCTCACTTTATTTTCTCGCTTCCCAAACACTGAACTTTTTAATTTTAATTTTAATTTTTTTTTGTTTTTATTCAGTCATTAAATTCCGAGAAAGCAATGGGAACCGAAGCCCCGATGAAAAGAAATCAAAATCTCAACGACATCATGAAACGATCCTCTTCTTCGAACTCCGAGTCACTCAATCACCTCGACTCACCCCACTCACCTCTCCGATTTCACTCCCCTCTCCGATCCGACCAGGGCGACCCCGACCCTCCCGAGCCAGACAACCCCTCTCCTCCCTATGCTTCCCCGGCTGCCTCCCCCGGAAAACCCCCAGTCGACAACTCCAAGGCACTCGTCGTCGTCGTCGATAAGTCCACCCAGTTAAACGCCAATTATTCTCCTTTTCCTTCGCCGCCGCCGCGTCCGACGACTCCGCCGCAGCAGTCGTCGCATTTTACAGTGAATCGCGCGATAAAGGAGGAGGCACCGGGGGTGTCGACGAGGACGAAGGCGGGTGGTGGAGGAGGAGCGAGGGCTGTAGCGCAGGTGCTGAGGAGATCGAAGGTGAGGCAGACGGTGGAGATGGCTGCTTTCGCGTTTCGATTAAGCGAAGTCGTTCTGTGCTTGATTTCTTTCTCTGTCATGGCTGCTGATAAAACCCAAGGCTGGAGCGGTGACTCTTTCGATCGCTATAAAGAATACAGGTTTCCCTTTTTCATCATTTAATTCGTCATTTATTGCATAAACCACAAGGCCACAACGTTGTCGTTTTCATTTCGATTTGATGAATTACCTTAACCTCTTTCTTCATCATATGTTGGTATTTGGCAGGTATTGTTTATCAGTAACTGTGATTGGATTTGTATATGCGGGGTTTCAAGCTTTTGATTTAGCTTACTATCTCATCACAGAAGCACATGTATTCCACCATTACCTCCGTCAGCCTCTCAGTTTCTCCATGGATCAGGCAAGTTTTTGCATTTTAACTCTAATTGCAAATTACCCAACTTAGCTTTGATTGTTAGTTGTTATCCCCCTCTGGCATTTGGAATTGGAGGTATTATATATATCAGAGTAAACTCTAATTGATGATTGATTAATGCATTTTACAGGCAAGTTTGTGCATTTTAACTCTAATTGCAAATTACCCAACTTAGCTTTGATTGTTAGTTGTTATCCCCCTCTGGCATTTGGAATTGGAGGTATTATATATATCAGAGTAAACTCTTTCGTCCCTAGTGGTTTCAACTTTCTTTACATGACATCCTGTGATTTCTTTTTTCCGTGAATAACTTTATCACAGTTGTTTTAATTAGTATAATTTACTGTTTGTATTTGAACCACAATTAGTCTTTTCGAGAGATTGGTGACGATTGAATCTCTGTTTTTGGCATAGCCTTTGCATTGTTTTGTCTATATCAGTGCCTTCAGGCTTGGCCTGATATGGCTCCATGGTGTTGGCGTATCAGTCTATCAACCATTCCCTTCATCTCTATTGACTAGATTTCCCTCATTTGTGATAGATTGAGTTCGTTCCGCCTGCCTTTGTTTCTGATTTTCAAGTAAAATACCTGCACGTTATCTAGTGGTATAAGTTATATGCATAGATTTAGTTGTATAAGATGTGGGTGGTTTGAGATAATTAGGTTCAAGTGAAAGCATTAAATCAATGTGTGCAAATGCCAAGGAATGTGCTGAAAGGAATTGCTTGCTTCTTTGGTTTATCTTGCAGATGCTAGCCTATCTTTTGATTTCTGCATCGTCTGCTGCAGCCACCCGGGTTGATGATTGGCAATCTAATTGGGGCAAGGACGGGTTCACTGAGATGGCTAGTGCCTCAGTTGCAATGGCCTTCCTAGCCTTTATTGCCTTTGCATTTAGCTCGCTCATATCTGGTTACGAACTCTGTACCCATGAGTCTCCATGATCTCTCAGAGGCAGTTGCAGCTAGAGGTGGTATTAAAATCACATGATTGTGGGATTATAGCATGTTTTTCTTATTGTACAACTTCAGATGCAAATTCTATTTTTATTATTGTACAGAGAAGAACATATTATAGCATGTTTTTCCATACAATTTTTTAACCCTTCAAAAGATGACAATGTAAACGTTCAGAGTTTATGGAATATACCATTTTATTGTACTTGACTGTCCTTGTCTACATAGCATTTGGATTCTTCACCCTGCACTTCCAACTCTTTATCAGTGCAATCTGCTTACTGTTCTTGTCAGCAGGATGTTGCATTGACATGGCTTAGGGTTTATGTAAAATAACTGATTTGTGTTAGGGAAATTGAGACCGAACATCTAATCGATTCAATTCAGTTCAGTTTGATCGATATATTCAGTCTGATGCAATTTTGCACATCCCTATCAGTTTGGTTGGTTATTCTTTTTTTTTTTTTTTTTTTGGTTCTTTTTCACCTTTCCTGGGGATTCCTGAATCCAAACAAAAGGAAACAATAATCTCAGCTAACTGGAATTGCACTTTTCTGGTGGTTGAATAGCTGACCTCAGTGCTTTCCTAATTCTTTAACATTAATCATGTATAGAAAAGAAAAATATGTTGATGGAAAGAGTGAAATGAGGAGGTACTACATTTTAGGTAAAAAGATAGAATAAAAATATTCATTACTTTTTCCTCACTACTATCTTGGTTAGGGTGAGAACCTTAAATTATCCGACTCGATTATATAGGGTTTGGGGATCTTATGTTAGGTTCAAGTAAGGAGTTTGCTATCCGTATTGGGTTTGAGTAGATTATAAGTATCATTCTCTCGAATCCAATTATGGTGTTTAATTCAACCAAGAATTGTAAATTAGTAAAATTTATATATGCTTATGAGAGGAACCAAACTTGGACGATTAACTTTTAAAATTATGAATTAAAGAGACTTGAAAAATCGGGTTTAAGTACTTAAGGGATATTACTTATCTAATTTGAGTACGGTTCAAGTAACAACTTGCAAATATTAGTTTTTTTTTTTTTATAATTGGGGGAGGGGGAATTCGAACTTTACTCTTTAGGCAGGGAGATAATGCACTAACCAATAAGTTAAATACTCGAGTGCTTTCAAATATTAGTTTGACACCTTAACAAGTAATTCGAGTACGAATGTTTAAAAAATAAGTAACTTATCCATTGTCATCTTTAATCTTGATTTCTCATGATGTTGTGATCAAAGCTGAACGGGCCAAGTACCCAAGCAAATTCTTTATGAGCTAAGTAAATAGGTCCAGTTCATGCTTGTTCCAAGAAAGAAGTGGGCCATGCATCTGTCGACAGAAATTCAGAATGCTGCAAGAGCTGGATCGGGGTCTTACTCTTTCTTAGCCTTTCCACACACACAAAATGTCTGTAGACTCCATAATCGCCATAACCAAGCTTTGTGGAACTGGTACCTTGAATTTCAATCACAATATCATCATCATCTACCCAAATTACACATAGAATAGCAAGGAAAATACTAAGGTTTTCACCCTCAAGGACTACCATTGCCATAATATTACTTTGGTTCTCTCTAAAATTATTGAGAATCCCTCGTGTATATATATTTTATTCATAATTTTTTTCTTATATTATTAAGAATTTCTTGTATATGTCTATATCTCATTCAATTTTATACAATTCATAATTTTGAATACAAGATTTTAATTGTACAATTAAAGCTTTGAGGTCATTGGGTAAATGGGTTTGGTTAGATCCATCCATTTTTCACCAAGACAAAAAAGAAGGCCCACAATTGTTAATTAGTGGATTAATTAAGGCTTACACTGGCCAGATGCTTTTAATGCAATACTATCCTTCTTTACATTATTATTATTTATTAGTAATCTCATGGTGTTGTCTCACATTGGAATTTTAATTAAAACCAAAGGAAATGGTGATTTAAGAGCCTTTCATGTCCTAATCCAACAACCGTGATGTTCCTTGCTGGCCTTGTGTTCCTGTTGTTGGGTGCATGGTGGGGTGCATTTCACAGGCAATTCCACATGCCATCTGTCTTTGGAAAGCATTGATTGATGCTTAATGCTTATCCTCACCTAAATGAAAGCTTTATCTTAGGATATTCACAAAGTTAAAACTTGCCAAATTGCAATGCTGTTTAAGCCAATTCGAGTAAATTTAAACTCCCTAGCCCTTTGTTGGCTCCTACTACTTCTTTTGAAGATAAGGAAACTTTGTTAACTCCGTACATCAAGTCCAGTGTCAACAGTCGCGATAATTCTAATTCTAATAGCCTGTAATTAAATTACTGCTATTAAAAAGTTCATAATTAGATTTTGGATTGAATCGGTTGATTCATTTCATAATGAGTATTGATCGACTCGTGCCTACTACTAATAATACATTCTTAAACTTAATTAATCGAATTGTTTTTCTGACACCGAGTGAAATTGAGTTTTGGCTTTTCTTATTTCCCCCTCCTAGTTCCAACCAAAAGAAAAGGTGAAAGAAAGGAATGAAATTAGAAAACCTAGTTGGTAAAGAGGTATACGAACCCTACAAATTATGAAAGTCCTATATATATATAATGGAAATCCAAAGACTGCTAACATCATCAATCATCATAAGGCAGAAAAATAAATAAATTGATTGTTGTAAGAAAGAGACACCCTGATATGCCACGTGTACAGATACCAAGCAAAGTAGATTGCAAGTCATGTTCACTTGGAAAAAGATCCCAAGAATTATTTTTTTTTCTCTCTCTTTATTATGCAATCACACAAAAGGATTGTAAGAGGGTTCACGTGGTTTCCTCCATCACCCATGTTCATGCAATTCACAAGTCTCAGCTACATGACAAATATTCTGTCACACTCTTTCATCCTATAAGTTTCTATCCTCAATCAACTCCCTTAATCATAGATTTATTAGGAGTTAAGTGATATTGGATTCGAGTTTTATTAATAATCTAAGCGAGGGTCGTAATTTATAAATTAAAGTAACTCATTTGTCTCTAACTGTTCATGAACAAAAAACCCTCAATTTGTTATCTTCTTTCTTTTTAAGATTTGATAATTCATAAGATATCACGTCAAGTTTTATTAATAATCTATGTCGCCATTATTGAATGAGAGAAATAATTACTAACATCTACATCATGATTTAAAAATTTAAGTAATTTATTCATCTCGAATATTTCATGATAAAAAAAAAACTTCAATTAATTTTCCTTTTCCCTTTCGGAATTTGATATTTCATTATCATGTCAAGCTTTATTGATTATCTATCTTCCTATCATTAAGCAAGAGAAATAATTTTTAACATCTACATCATAATTTACAAATTAAAATAACTTATTTCTCTCAAACATTGAAGAAGAAAGAAACCCTCAATTTATTTTTTTTTCCCTTCCAAATTTTGGTATTTCTTAAGATATGATCTCAATGTTTGCAACCTTAAATCTTGAACCTAAGATTCCAAAGATATCATAATCACAAATCCATGATTGCTTCAACTCTTTGGTAATGTTTCATTCTTTTATTTTCAATAACAAAATTACATATAATAAGGTATTCCAAATCCAAAATATTGAAATAGAAAAGACCATATAAAGCATATAAATATACTTTTTTTTTCTTTTGATTATACATCATACCTAACAATTAGGTTTACCATGATCATGCTATAAAATTAATAATGGGTGTGTCAAACCTTACACCTAAAGGCTGCTGTCAGGATCATTATTTTAAATTAAGCTTTTTAATTACCTACCAACTACCGTGATTAAGTACGGATTAGGGCATAATTTGTACTATAATTTAAATTAAATTATTGGTCTTTCGTCCAGTTCAAAACGAACCCATTTGCATGTGCATGTTTCTAAAATTTATGGAAGATTAGAATCAATAAGATTTGCATAAAAATATTTTGTGACAGAATTAATTGATGATTTTTATATGATAATGACTTGTCACCTATGGCACCCAAAGAAGAAAATCAAAATTTTTTAAGTGGACTTGATTTGATTTAACCCACCCCAATCCATCAAATAAAGTAAAGCTATGAACATCTAATCACTTTCCCTTAATCAAATTAAAGATGTTTATAGAATTTGATTAGTGATTTTTTGTATCTATGTACCTCAAAAATAAGATTCCATCTTAGATTTTTTTTTTAATTTTAATTTTATTATATTTCCTTTTTTTTCCCCAACAAGGAGAAGTGTTTAATGTAACATTTAGATTCAAAAAGAATATATTTAAAAAACTAAAATTAAAATTTTTATTTTTATTTTTAGGCACCTACCATGACTATTATCATATTCATATCTAACTTCTTCTTCTTTTTTACAAGTATATATAAAATTCTTTTGAATTTGAATTGTACAGAGACGAAACATCTTTCATCAATCTCCTTACTCTTTTATTGGATTCGAATTTGAGATTTTCATAATGTTGGGATCGGTATATGTTCTCCCTATAATTTCATGTATATAATTACTTAAATGAAATTTCGTTGTAAATAACACATGCACCTTTAACATATTCATTTATTTGAAAAATTATATTTGAATTTTTTTAATAAATAAAAAATAAAAAAATAAAACATTAAGATTAAATATTGCAAAAAGAAAGAAGAAAAAAAGGGAAATAGATGTGACATGGAGGTGGCATGTGTAGAAGAAGAATGCATGTGCAAGTGTGTGGATATGTTTGGCTTTATATAACAAATAAATTAGTGATTATTTATTTAATTAATTATGGTGAGTTAAAATTATTAGATCCCAATCCCAATTTCCCATCCTTCCAAGGGACGTTGACCCTATGTTGAAATTGGCATGCATGTGGTACCGCCGTACACTTTGTACTCTTTACAACAATCATCCCTCATTAATCATCATCATCACTTTTTGTAATTTACTAATAATTCAATCTTGACCTTTTTCTCAAAATATACTTTTCCTTGGATCTTCATTTTTCTCATTTTTTTCAATAATTGAGTTCGGGTTTAGGGTTTAGATATTTTAAAATTAACGAATACTTTGTCCGTTGTCAAATTATTAGAATTCATTGATAATTTATAAGTGAATGTATAATTACTAAAATATAAAGTACTTACATATAGTTATAAATGTAAATTAAATGAAAAAAATTGTGCATATTTTAACAAAAACAAATCCGAAACATATTACTTTAAATAATTATTTTTTTTCATTTGAAGTGTTCGAAACAAACACTATAACTACGAGATTAGGTATTGTAATTTATACGATCTCGATTTTTTTTAATTTAGGAAAAAAAAGATTTTATTTTATTTTTTGAGTACAGATTTAATGTTTACGATTAAATTAAGTAATCGAGTATTAAAAGTTCGAGTTATTTTTGGAGAACGGATTCAACACTTCGGATTAAATCGAGTATTATAAATGTTAAGGCTCAAGGACTAAGAGGCCTTTAAGGTCTAAAAAGGGAAAGAAAAAGGAAGTGGACATGAACACTTAACAGGTTAGATCCAGCAAAGGAGCAGCAGCAATAGGAAGACTGTCCCAACCTTGCCGGCTGAGGCGGAGGCTGAGCAGCAGGTATGCCAACCCCAACCCAGCTAGCCTCTCCCCAAAGTCCTGGAGGAGCGTGACCCACGCGTTTTCCAACAGCGGGTGGGCCTTCAAACAAATGATTCCTAAAAACAAAAGAGAGAAGAGGAAGGCACAAAAATTAAGAAAAAAATAAAATAAATATTTATTCAGTAAGAAGAAAAAGGGAGGACCGTATACGGAAGAGGACCATACCAATACGGCCAATGTCCGACACACCCACGGATCACCACCTGTGCGAGTGGGCCCCACTTACCATTTGCTCTCTTCCCGATAAAAACAGAAAAAACCAAAGGGCAGAAATATTTTCTTTTAATTTTTTTTTTCTTTTTGCTCAGGGTTTTTTTTTTTTTTTTTTTAATTTTCTGTGGTAACGTCGTCGCCCCCAGCATGGCTTTTGCCCCTTTGGTGTCCGAAGTGACGCTACTGATCCTCCTTTAATGTTTCCATATTTGAAGTCCACTTGACCAAATTACCCTTGTTAAGGTGCGTAAGTTACGGTTACATCCTTTAAGGTAATGTCATAAATAAGTTTGTTTTAAAGTACGGAATGCCGAACAGGTGGTAGAACAAGCAATGGGAGAGAAAGAGTAGGAAGGAACGAAGAGTAAGCTTTAAATCATAGATATAATCGATGCAACTAATGAAAGTATGCTCACACATGAGATATTAAAGCTTTTGTTTTAATAAATGTTTAGGATATCGGTGATTATGATGAATTTGATGATATTTTCCTTAAAAGTGCAGCACGTGTATTAAAATAGAGAAAAAAAATGAAGGAATTTGTGTAATTTAGAGAGTTATAATGAGTAAAATTTTTCGATTATTTTTAAGTCATTAAGTCAAACGTTTTAAACATTTCAAATATAAGATTTACATTCTGAAATTATTTTCATTACTTCACACTGGAATATAACTTTATCAACATAGGGTTTTTTTTTTTTGAATTTAAAAAAAAAAATTAATCTTGTTTTATAAACTAAAGATCAGGTACTAATAATAAATTAAATATTCGAATGTAATTTTATCGACATAGATTACTTTCATTACTCTACGTAGTTTTGTTGCTATTAAAGAGATAATATATTAATAGCCACAATTGAGGTTCTCTAGTTAAAAAGATTGAAATATAATAGTTAGTATAAATTGACTCGTGAATACTCCGTTTTTGCATAAGCTTTGGGATTGGGATGATGGGGAAGGGGCAGAATGGGACATTGAGATCAAGAGAGGCAGACGGGGAGAAACCGGAAGAAATGGCAGTGTAAGACAATAGGTACAGAAACAGGGGGCAAAGGAGAAAAAGGGAATGGGCATAAGTCATAATCAGGAAGACCCCAGATTGTCTCCTCATAAGTGGATCTTCGCACGTTATTGAAGTTCAAAGGGTCTTCAAGACTTCGACCAGTAAGCACTAAGCAGCGGCATAGCCATAGCCTCTCTCTTCACAAAGAGAAAAAAGTAATAAATAATAAAAAAAGAAAGAGAGGGAGATTTTCTTCTTTTATTTTACTAGCAGTAGTAACAGTATTTTTCTTTTTAGTTTTTCCAGCTTTTAGTGATTTTGGGGGGATTGCTTTGAGAAAGAGAAAAGAAAAAGAAAAGAAAACCGCCAGCTGAGCTCTCTGCATATGCTTTCACTGCACACCAACAGCAACAACAACCCAACCGACTCTTTCTTTCTCTCTTATTAGCTTTTTGAAGCTTTCAAGCCCAGAAAAAGCTTTCAACCCGAAATAGTTCTCAGGGTCTCTTCAGTTTTCTCTATAGCAAGCTACCGTTTTTACATTAGCTTTAACCTCAGCTATAATCAACAAACCAATCACAACTATTGGTTTGGCTTTCCTTTTTTTTTTTTAATTTTTTCTTTATAGAACAAGAGGGAAGTTCCAGCTAGTGGATTCTGCCGTCTTTCCTTGTCATTTTCGTTTGATTCTTGAGCTAAAGCTTTGGGATTTTGCAAGAGAAAAAAAGGGGTTGCTTTTTATTTTCAGGGAAAACAAAGAGAGGACAAAGGCTTCAGCTGCAAAAACAGAACTTTTTGCTTTGTTTGTTTTGGTCAAGTTTTTCTCTTTCAAAACCAAAATACAGGGATTCAATCAAACTATGAAATTTGTAGCTTGAATTGTATAGATATGAGTGTATATGCATTCTTATAACACATACAAATTTTGCGTATTTCCGAAATGTAGCTATATGAGAAACCTTCATTAAATTTCCAAGTTCAAAATTTCAAATATTTGGCTCTCATTAAAATTAAGCCTCTTTTGTTTTGCCACAAAATTTGGATAGTGCTTCTTTTCAGGTTCTACATTGGGTTGATTTGATGATTTTGTTTGAGATTTAGTGCAAACCCATGAAGAATCTATACTGGTTTAAGCAAATCTCCAACAATGTTAGGTCAGAGAGGAGGCTTTCACTTGGAGAATACAAAAGAGCAATTTCTTGGTCCAAGTATTTGGTTTCCTCTGGTGCTGAGATAAAGGGGGAAGGAGAAGAAGAATGGAGTGCTGATATGTCACAGTTGTTTATTGGCAACAAGTTTGCTTCAGGGAGACATAGTAGGATTTACAGAGGGATATATAAGCAAAGAGATGTAGCAATTAAACTTATAAGCCAGCCTGAGGAGGATGCGAATTTGGCTAACTTTCTTGAGAAGCAGTTCATTTCTGAGGTGGCTTTGCTTTTTCATTTGAGGCATCCCAATATTATTACTGTAAGTTCTATCTGTTTAATTGATATTTTCTTGCCTGCATTATGTTTCGGTTGAAAAGGATCATGGTTTTCCATTTATGTTGAATAATGTATTTTCTGTGTGGGTTGTGTGCGTACACTGTGTGGAGGGGGGGGGGGGGGGGGGGGCGGGAGAGGAAGGATGGGGTGGGGGGAGAATGTGATGTGGATGACATAAAGAAACATAGTGCTATGCGTTTTGATTTTGTGATTTTATTGTGATCACATTCATAACTTTATCAGGAAAGAGTTTAGTGAAAAAGATTGCTGAAAATTAATGGATCATGACATATCTGGTAGGAAAGCAACTTTGCAGGAATGAGAATTTGCTTAAAATAATTGGGGGAATCACACTTCTTTTCCTTGTAAAGGAAGAATGTGCTTATTTTCCCTTTAAAAGATTCCAACTTAAAAGGGCGTAAAGGTCTTAGCCTTTTGAAATGAGTCAACACCAATATTGAGCGATACAGCTGAAGTAGCCTCACTTTCTTTCAAATTTGTGACTCTTTTCTTTTCTCCTTACCATTTAGCCACTTTATTGTTTGGTTAGATTTGGATTTTTGTTCCTTCTTTCTTTTCGGGGGGAAGGGATCATGAAGACTGTTGAACTACTTCTGTTGGCATTTATTGAGCCTTGTTATCATACCTATCCATGACATATTACCCATGTGCAATATTTATTACTCTTACTCTTTCACTCCTCTTGATAAGAAGGGGTTACAACTCCTGTCTGTGTCATTGAATTGACTTACTGTAAGAATGTGGATTCCCTTCTGGTTCTGATGTACAAAGTCTGGCATCAGAACTAGATGCGGCCATAAGATAGGAAAATTAATTCTCACTAGTGAGATGGTGCCAGATGGGAAAGAATAACAAGACTCTGATGCCCAGAAGTGTCTGTTTGTTATCTTAAATTGATTGTTTTTGAGTGGGCAAATCAGTTCCCTAGATATTTGTCTCACTTTGAACTTCTGTATAGGTCTGCCTCTATGATTATTGAGGTTAGGAGTTTCTTCCCTTTTCTTTGGGGGTGGTGGATGAGTGGAGGCTGTGAATGGACCACAAATGTGCTTCTATGGCTGCATATTTAAGTTTATCTCTTGAGTTGCAGGCATGTATTATGATCTAGCTATTAATTCTGTCCCCCTTCCATCTATGTTTTAGAGATTGGTAAGTTCAACTGCAGATTCCTGTCCTAGCATTTGGTTGTTATCATTAAGTGTCATTTATCATAGTCTGGCTTACTGATGCTCTCTCAGGGAATTTTTAGATGTGAAACTTTGTATCTTTGACTTCTTGTGTTAACCTTTAATTGTTGAAGAAGTTAACATAAGTTACATTTGTTGAAGATACACTTGCATGTCAAGCAACTGATTCCCCCCACCCCCTCATTTTTCCCCTTGGTAATCATGAAATATATTTGAAACAGAAAAAGAATGAAGAGAAGGCCTGAATCAATTAAACCTACAGACTCATGCCTCTTACTGCCTATCAGCATTGCTAGCAATCATCTATATAAATTGCAGTCTTATAGCCTGAACTTTTTGTGCATGACAAGCAACTTCTGGTCTTAATATATAAATGCTTGTGGCTTCCATTCCCTTCTAATTAACTAATTGTTGTTACTTTATCCTCCAATCAGTTCGTTGCAGCTTGTAAGAAACCTCCTGTGTTCTGTATAATCACCGAGTATCTTGCTGGTGGTTCACTAAGAAAGTACCTGCATCAGCAGGAGCCATATTCAGTCCCACTCAATTTAGTTCTCAAATTAGCTCTTGACATTGCACGTGGGATGCAGTACCTTCATTCAGAAGGAATACTCCACAGGGATCTCAAATCAGAAAATTTACTCCTTGGAGAAGATATGTGTGTGAAGGTGGCAGATTTCGGTATTTCATGCTTAGAATCTCAGTGTGGTAGTGCAAAGGGATTTACAGGTACATATCGTTGGATGGCACCTGAAATGATTAAAGAGAAACATCATACGAAGAAAGTTGATGTCTATAGTTTTGGCATAGTCCTCTGGGAGCTTTTAACTGCTCTGACACCATTTGACAACATGACTCCAGAACAGGCTGCATTTGCAGTCTGCCAAAAGGTAAAGCACCTGACTCATTCTTGGTATGAAGCTTCCATGTTATTAAGATTCTCTCCTTTGACCCCTGGCTAGCCATATTTTTGCTTTTTGTTTCTTGCAATCTTTTTTTTTTTCTTTCTTAAGGTCATGGATTAATTCGGATTTGTCAATTATATTGGAAATAGGAAGCTGGACGGTGATAACCTAATATAATTTATGTTGAGGAGTTATCTAACTCACATATGAAGATGACAGTTGGGGGGCCATTCTCAGTAACTGATTAGTATTATCAGATTCCACCCCATCTTCCTTCTAATTTATCATAATGGAAGTTTTAATATGCTAATTTTTTGCTGAAATATGCTTTAGGGGAATTTTTTATTTGATGAAGTTTTTGTCTTCGAAAACTATTACCTTTCCAAGCTAGATGATACCATGAAAAATGTAAATGCCTGAATATTGTCTGCTTTCGTATACTGGTTACTGAATGGACTCACTGGTATGTTTTCATTGATAAGTGGTTGGGCGAGTGAAGACTTGAAGATAGTTTCTTCCTTTTAAGCTAAGATGGAGTAGTAAAATATAGGATGCAGATGTAGTGTGAGACATAACTAACTGAAAAATATTATGATAAAGCCATAGAAGAACCTAACTTTGTGGAACCCATTGTTAGGGAGTTAGGTATAACAAATAAGAAATGGGGATATGAAATAATGAGTGTTATGATGATTACAACATGGCATGATGGCAAGGCAAGAGAAGTTGAGAAAGATTAGATGCTAAAATATGATTGAATTTGGATGAAGTACCATGAATATAAGTAGGCCTGGAACACCTTTTAAGTTTACAAAGAATTCATGCAACTAGATAGAGGATATGACTTTAATTAAAGAATTTGGAAATAGTTTGTGGTAAGTGTACCCCTTGTTTTATATGCTTTGGCCTGACATATCCCGTACCACATGTGAACATTTTTTCC
Organism: Theobroma cacao; assembly: GCF_000208745.1. NCBI lineage: Eukaryota > Viridiplantae > Streptophyta > Magnoliopsida > Malvales > Malvaceae > Theobroma > Theobroma cacao. The sequence goes on from NC_030852.1 coordinate 647,281, forward strand.
CATATTATGCATGAATTAATCCTTGATCTATAGACCTATAATTAGGTGATGGTAGCACGGATCATCAAGAAAGAATATGGAAGGCAGTGACGCACCATCTAATATCAATTCTCAAATTGGCGTTGAATTGAGTATGAGAGACAAATCTTTCTTTATCCTGATTGCTGACATGCTCCTCTTCAGTGTGAAACTGTAAGTGGAGCACAATCTCACTTATTCATCAAAATGTCAAAAAAAAAAAAAACCTGTTCCAACCACAGATTTATTTTACATCACTGTTTTTTCCTTGTTAACCGTAACATCTTAAACACCAATAACCAGCAATTTCTTGTGGCTTTTTCAACTATTGAGACAGCGGGCATGGTGTAAATGAGTATTTCAGTAGAATCTATTTAAACAATGTGAAAGGAGGGCCCTTTATGCTTTTTTGTTGGTAAGGATGGGCAGAATGTTAGTAGTTTAGTTTCTGACGTTAGCATGTGAGAATTGAGATGGACTCACAATGGAAAATGGGCAGTGTAGTAATCCACCGATAGTATGGCAATGATGCAACCTTGCTGAGGTGCTGAATATAGGATAGGGTAATGTGCTTAATTTAAGAAATGGCTTACTGGGTGGATGTATTGTGCTCAGTTTCATTTTGCCATTTTGTCTTCCGTAAGTGGTGCATTGACTGCATTCCATGCATGGATATTATATGCCAATTTTGCAAGTCTCTATTATCTATCTGTGATATATCTTTTCCAATGCATTGTGAGTGCATGACATTCCACAGAAACAAACTGCAGTTCATTAGCTCAGTGATCAGTTAGTATCACCCTATCATATTGTCTCATTGTTTGCATTGCTCTTTTCCCTCCACTCTTTTGTCCCTTTCTATATGTTCTCACTTTCCCTTCGTTGGTATTTCTAGAAACAGAGAAAAGTATGGGGCAAAATAAAAGTTGTACAAACACTTCAGAAGATATTTCAGTCTTATCCTTCTTTGAGACCTCGGATATTATGATGACACTTAATTTACTCCATCATGTGATTACATTTTTTGAGTGTTATGCAGTCTGAATAAAGTGATTTTTTAATTTAAGCAGTGATTTTCTTTCCAATCGTGATTAATTTGTACTGTAATGTCTTACACAGTGAAAACTTTCAACCTAAATTAATATAATTCTCTAAATATGGAAGCCCAATAAAGATGCATGAATTATGCACCATAAATAATAGGGAATAAATATAAGTGGAAGGTTGCTCTGTAACCCGTGATTCTATGTTGCAGTATGTTACATGTGACAGGTGACATAACACTGAAGTGCAGTTTTCTAGTTTCCACGTATAGTTGTCTTGCCATATAGTTATAGTGTGGGTTTAGAGTGCTTTAAGAATTGTGCATAGAATCTTCTCTTGAGCTCCTATCCTGCTTCTCATAGGATAAAATGCAGAACCTGTCAGCATCAGCATAGTAGTAGCTGCATAAACTTCTACGAATAATTATCTTGATCTGCTATTACTTCATTTTCAGCATAATGTGTATAGTCTGAGTTCAAATATCACTCATTCCTGAATTTCCAGAGGGGCATGAGTTCAAGTGTTGGACGACTGGTGCTCTTCTCCTGATGAAGTTTTACATAATAGTGTAAAATGATTTTCTTCATCTTATATCTTCTGGGTTTTTTATGCAGAATGCAAGACCACCGCTGCCCTCCACTTGCCCTCTTGCATTTAGTCATCTCATCAACCGATGCTGGTCAAGCAATCCACAGAAACGACCACACTTTGATGAGATAGTTTCAATTTTGGAACACTATGCAGAGTCCCTTGAAGAGGATCCGGAATTTTTCTCAACTTATAAACCTTCTCCCGATCATGCTATTTTGAGATGCCTACCGAAATGCATTGCCGGGCACTATTGATATGCTTCTTTTAAAGCTTAGGAACTCTTGGTAAATGATGTGTGATGCTAAGTGTACCATATTCCATTACTTGTGTAGGTAGGGCTTCAGATGTTCAATCGAACTTATATATATATTGGAACTGAAGTAGTTCCTTTTGATTGGTACGTTTTATGCTTGTTTCCTGCATATTCCTTCTCTATTCTTCTCGTCGAAATTTGTGTGTGTCAAATATGAAGGTTTTCAATCAGAAAGGCAATTTTCATGCAACCAAATATTATTTACTTTCACAGTAGTAACAAGAGTTATTGTCTTAATATGCCATTTGCAGATAAAGACAGTTTGGCCGAGTGGTCTAAGGCGCCAGATTTAGGCTCTGGTCCGAAAGGGCGTGGGTTCAAATCCCACAGCTGTCAAATTTTTTAATAATTAATTAAACAAGAAAAGTAATCATTTGGTTCCAACAAAAGAATTATTTCCTTATTGAGGAGTAACAAGAGGAGAAGCAGTAATAAAGGTAGGGAGAGATGAAAAAAGGAAATCAATAAAAAAGGTGTGAGGGAATTTGATAGAAAAAAAAATTTTGTTTTTAATTTTATTAATTATTAATTTTTTTTAATATTTAAGTTTAAGTGTTTAAAGATTTTTAATTTTACCTTATTAATGAAGTGACAATATGCAAAAACTATATACAATCAATGCATCAAATATAAATTTTATTTTAACTGTAATATGTACTAGTAGAAGCATTAATAAGTCAGATCAAGTAAGACTAATTGACACATCTAAAAATTATATCTGAACTCAAGCCTCATCGATCTATATTATCAAAACATAAATATTTGAGTGGAGACAAATATCGTAGGGTACTCGATTACAAAATATCCGTTCTCATCCTTAACTCCTAACATAGTATTATTATTATTCATTCATAACCTTTCCTCTCCTTTATTAATGATTTTCACTCAAATTTTTTTTTTTATATATCAATTAAAACTAAGTGCTTAAACCCAAAGTGCCAAGTTTTGATTAATTTGTAAGTTGGATGAGAGTTGAAAGGTCTCTGTTTTGATTATTCAATTGTTGACTATGATTTCAGCTAATCTAGAAACATTGGTGCTCTATCATTCTTTGGCCTGCCAAAACACAACACCTACTTCACATTCCCTTTTCTTATCTTCACAAGTAAGACTTTGGGTGGCCAAAATCATCAAAAGATGATTTGAAAGAATAATAAATAATAATTAAAAAAAAGGGTTCAAACCCTAAGTCTAGGTGGTGGTCCAATAATTAAATTGAGTATCTTTATAGACCCCACTAGGAAAGATCATTGAGATATGTATATTTTTTTTGGGGTACTAAGTCCCATACTCCCATTATCAATGGGTACCAAACATCATTTCCCATCTTTTAAGCATTGTAAATTAACTCTCCAACCCCAATAATTATTCAAAAGGTTTTGCACCCTTTTTTACTTTTCCACCTATATAGTTCTTTTTCTTAACATGGTTTTAGGCTTTTAGCATCTGAAATTCTCAAAGGAATGTCAGAAAGTACTTGCAATAATGACCTAAAGTTTATTGTCTAAAGCCAAATGTTTAGGTGTCTTGTGATTTCGAGATCGATTTTACAAGTTTAATGAAAATAGTAAATATATTTTTAATTAATTAACGATAAATTTGTAAAAGAGAAGAGAAATGTCATTTATATAATTCTTTTTACAAAAGAGAGAGATTCGAGTTTTATTATTTAAATAAAAAATATGTACGTACTATTGAACCGAATATTCAAGTATGTGCTAATTTTAAATTATTATGATCACTTATAAATACCATTATTGTGATAGTAGTAGGACTAATACTAATCATACAATGAAATCCATTAAAAACAAGAGAGTATCGCTTTCCAATTATGGGCATTTACCATAGAGGGATCAGGCAGTGCATGAGCTCTGCCAATTGCTTCTTGGGCAAATACTTGCATTTCACAAAATTAGTAAATAAATAAATAAATGCTGTACACATGAAATGAAAATGGAGCCCAAGAAAAAGGGTGAAAATTAATAAATTACAATCATTTTGAAATAAATATACCAACAAACAGGTTCTCTACCCTGGATTGTTTGCATTTAAGAGCTTGTTTTGTTTGTCATCCTTTTCCCTTCTATATTGGTGTGATGATGAGCTAAAATTTTCACACACACCCACTCCTGCATGCCCTTTAAATGCATCACTCAAACTTTTTACTAACACTCACTATCCTCAGAATATGAAATGAAATCAATCAAAATAAAAATATTTTATTTTTATTAATATACATACCATTTTGGATTGATTTGAAAGGCAAAACAGCTTTTCTACCTTGAATGTTGCATGGTTGGATTTGAGGAAAAGAAAGTAGAAGCACAGTACTAATATGGGTTGATATGAATAATTTTCCAATGCAGGGTTTCACTAGGAAAGTTCTTTGAATTGTCTCCACCGACAAATATATATAACTTCCATAGGAGCCAAAGTTAACATAAAAAAGTACATGTACCCTTTGGTAGCATAATTGAGTGAGTGAAACACTGGAACTACATGCAAATCCTTGAAAAAAAGAAAAGGTATCACATCTGCTGTTTAAAAGTTGGTGTCACAGTGCTGCATGTCTTGCTTTCTGCCATGGAAATGAGAAGGAAAACAAAAACAAAAGAACAAAGAGAGTTGTGCTTTAGATTTTAGCTGTGAAACCCATCATCTTGCATAATTTAAGAAAAAGAAAAGAAAAGAAAAGGAAAAGACATAAGTTTGCTGGAAGTAGATTTCAAGTGTAAGAGAAGGGAAGCAAACTTCAGGACTGTGACACTTTGTCTATATAAAAGCTAACATGCCACCCAAAAATACAATGAAAAAGTCAAAAATGGCTTTCGAGTTTCGAATCCCAACTCAACTAAAGGGTATTCTCGTCCAACTGGAAACTACATGGACCATTAGCAACTTGCCACGTGGCAAGTTCCCATGGAAAACTGAAAAAACAGACAAGACACAGATTGGCAGTTGCAGTCCGAGCGGGTTTTGGGTTTGCGGAGAAGTCGCCTTCCCCCTTTTCTTTCTGACAGTCTAACCCCTGCAATCCACGACCCCCCACATTTTTATAGTATTGTCTTACAGCTTGATTTTCTCATTTTGCCCTTTGTCTTTCCCTGGATTTCCCTCTTCTGTCTCCCTCCCAAGACTCCAGCTTTTATTTATACCAAGCCTCCAAAAGGCAGATTTTTTCTCTGTGTATATAAATCTTTTTTTTTTCCTCCCTTCCCTGACTGTTGTCTTTATTATGTAAAACCCAGAAAAGATATCACCTTGCTTGTTGGTTTAATCATCTTCCATGGCTGTTTTTTGAGGTATTGTCATGGCTCTACTTTTTCCATTTTATACCCTTTTTTTATATCAGGTCAACTGCAATATTTTCTTGATATTTTGTGATATCATTTGTGGGTTTTGTTTGTTTTGTTGATTTGCATGATTGGTTTGCTTTATTTCTAGATGAGTTAATCAGTAGTTGGGGTGGATTTGATTCTGGAAGATCTGATTGAGGAACATTGACTTTTCTTACTATATTTGCTTTTGGGTATTAAGCGAGGTTTCAATAGGAATAGGTCATGATGAGTTTCTTAAAAGGTTGAACTTTTGATGTTATTACGGGGTTGTTGATATTGTTTCTGGTTATGTTTTGGTTTTATAGTTTGTATGAAGTTGGATATGTTGTGAAAATTTATGCTTTCTTCTGCTAGGATCTGGCGTTTCAATTGTTAGATAGGTTTGGTTTGTGTTTGAAACTTTCTGGTGCAGATAGAATTTTTGTGAGTTTGGTTACACAAAGATGCCCGGACTTATCATGGATGAAATTAAAGAAGAAGCAGTGATGAATGAAGTGAATGGGACTTCCGCACATATTAAGGAAAATTCAGTTTCGAATAAGTCCCCTAAGAGTACGCCAAGTCCACGAAGCCCTCATGGTGCAGATCACCCCATTAATGGGATGGTTCAGGTTGACACCTCCATTGAGCAGCTTTATGAGAATGTGTGTGATATGCAGAGTTCTGATCAGTCGCCCTCGAGGCAGAGCTTTGGATCATATGGTGAAGAATCTAGGATTGATTCAGAATTGCGCCATCTTGTTGGAGGGGAGATGAGGGAAGTTGAGATAATGCAAGCGGAGGATATGGATAAGCCTGAAGATGATACTCGTAGTAATTCCTCTTCTAAGAGGGGAAGCTCATCTAATGCTAAAAAGTCAGGGCAGTTGGACAAGACCCAATCTGCAAGTGTAAAATCCACTTCTTCAGGTCATGTGCAGAAAGTATCTCAGTCACAATTGGACTCTGAAGCATCGACAAAACCCAGTCCGAAGGGAAAAAGTCCGCCTGAGAAACCTCCCATCGACAAGCGGAACAGGAGTCTAAAGAAACCTAGCACAGGATCCATGAAGAAAGGAAAAGGGTCAAAGTTACAAAATGGATCCGAGGATGCATCTGAGTCAGGGTTAGGTAATCCTGATCTCGGACCATATTTGCTCAAGCAAGCTAGGGATTTGGTTTCTTCAGGAGACAATCCCCAGAAAGCTCTTGAATTAGCACTTCGAGCAGCAAAAGCATATGAACTTTGCGCCAATGGAAAACCCAGTTTAGAACTGGTCATGTGTTTGCATGTCACAGCAGCAATATATTGCAGCTTAGGCCAGTACAGTGAGGCAATTCCTCTTCTTGAGCAATCAATTGAGATTCCATTAATTGAGGAAGGCCAGGAGCATGCCCTTGCTAAATTTGCTGGTCATATGCAGTTGGGTGACACTCATGCAATGTTAGGACAGCTTGAAAACTCAATAACTTGTTACAGCACTGGTTTTGAAGTCCAGAAACAAGTTCTGGGAGAAGCAGATCCCAGGGTTGGTGAGACCTGCAGGTATTTGGCTGAAGCTTATGTTCAGGCACTGCAATTTGATGAAGCTCAGAGGCTATGTCAAATGGCTATTGACATTCACAGAGAGAATGGTTCACCAGCTTCTCTTGAAGAGGCAGCAGATAGGAGGCTCATGGGTCTCATATGCGAAACAAAGGGAGACCATGAAGCTGCTTTAGAGCATCTTGTTTTAGCCAGTATGGCCATGGTGGCAAATGGCCAGGAGGCAGAGGTGGCTTCTGTTGATTGCAGCATTGGAGACACATACTTATCTTTGGCTCGATACGATGAGGCTGTTTTTGCGTATCAGAAAGCACTCACAGCTTTTAAGACAACCAAAGGAGAGAATCATCCAGCTATTGGGTCTGTCTTTGTCCGGTTGGCCGATTTGTATAACAGGACAGGGAAATTAAGGGAATCAAAATCATACTGTGAGAATGCCCTCCGAATCTATGAAAAGCCCATGCCTGGGATCCCTCCAGAGGAGATTGCAAGTGGCCTCACGGATGTCTCTGCTATTTATGAATCAATGAACGACCTTGATCAGGCAATCAAGTTGCTACAAAGGGCTTTAAAAATATACGATGATGCTCCTGGTCAGCAAACTACAACTGCTGGAATTGAAGCCCAGATGGGAGTAATGTATTACATGTTGGGGAATTATTCCGAATCTTACAACTCCTTCAAAAGTGCCATTTCAAAGTTACGTGGATGTGGAGAGAGGAAATCTGCCTTCTTTGGCATTGCTCTCAATCAAATGGGGCTGGCTTGTGTGCAACGCTATTCTATAAATGAGGCTGTTGAGTTGTTTGAAGAAGCCAAGAGCATTTTGGAGCAAGCGTGTGGACCATACCACCCTGATACACTCGGGGTATGTAGTAATCTTGCCGGCACTTATGATGCTATTGGCAGGTATGCAACTTTTTTTGTTCTTTTATTCCTTTCCTCCCAATCTCATTTACATACATAATTGTCAAAATCCATGACACTCCACACTTCCCCCATTTTCCTTTTAAAAGAAATAAAAGGGAAAGATATGCAAAATACTTCTTTTATTTTTAGTTAAGTTATTAACTTTCAAAAAAAAATTGTAGTTAAGTTATTATTCCGCTGTCTTTCCCTAAGTTATGCTAGGTATAGTACACGTAATATGAATGTAGACAATATTCAACTGAACAACTACCATTCTACTTCATTCTGGCAGCTGATGAATTCTGAGTACAATTTTTAATGCTCTTTCTACCTTGTTGTTGTGATATATGCTATTAACACAGGTTGGATGATGCCATTGAAATCCTGGAGTATGTTGTTGAGATGAGAGAGGAAAAGCTTGGGACGGCAAATCCTGAGGTTTATGATGAGAAGAAAAGGTTGGCTGAATTATTAAAAGAAGCAGGAAAAGTTCGGAGCAGAAAAGCCAGATCATTGGAAACCCTTCTCGATGACAATCCTCCTAATGTAAATGGTGAGGGAATTAAGGTGTGATACGGATGGATTTATGTATTTATAGATGAACATGATGTATTATAGGACTCGTTAAAATGAGAAAAAGAAAGAAAGATAAAGAAGAAAAGAATAGATGTTTATCGGTTTTCTGTTTGATTCTTGGCATGGGGATGGTTATAATGGGTGATAAGGTGGGATGAAAAAACTGTCTAGCAGGGTTTTGGTTGTATTATTTATTGTAATTCTATATTGATTAAAGGTTGCTTTTAGATTATTTTTCTTATCATTTGTGAAGTAATTTATATTCAAACAGCTGAAGTATGGATCTGCTTGCTGTGATAAAGTAAAGATTCTTAGATCAGATGTCTGTAATAAGATGTTGTAATAATGGCAAACAAAATCTTATGATGTAATTCATCCTTTTTTATTCAGTTGATTGATTGCTAATCCTGTTATAAATTTTGTGAAGACCAGGGCCGCCTGTCTTGCAGGCTTGTGTTTCATGTCAATGTAGGTTTCTAGTTCTTACTTGGGCAAAGACAATCAATTCATGTCTGTTGGTTTTTTGGGAAACTAGTCATTCAAAAAAGAACTTGGTTGATTCTAGTTTGTGGTTGCTCTCTATTCCCCAAACTCTATTCCCCAAAGCAGCTCAAACAGTCATCATAAGCCCTACAAATTTCACTGAGAGAAGGAAAGAGAGTAGACATAGAGGCATCTTGAGACAAGTTAAACATTGAAAGCATTTCAAATATATTTAATCTGGATCGTTAACAGATTCAAGGATGTGTAAACTTCCCTTGTTCATTTAATCGGGAAACTCAATCCCTTGTTTACAGAGGTGAAGACTCTAGGCAGGACAATTGCTTTTTGCTTTTTCCCTTATACAACACTCAACTATCAAGTATCCACCTATAATCAAAAAGGAGATGGTTTTATATTCTCAGAGTCCTTGAAATGCATACAGGTTGAGAGCTCCGGAAAACCAACTGAACACCTAAATTTTGAAAAAGAAGGGTTAACAAACAAGCAAAATATACCCTCAAGTTCACCAAGAAAAAACGGCTAGCATGGATACGCTGAGAAGGGCATGTCACAGCTCAATCCATGAATGTCTCTACGTAAGCTATTATTCTTTTTACAGTCATCAGTCTCGTATCAGAGTCCCTCAATCGGCAGACAGCAACTAGCCGCCAATGATGCAGTAAAAACCTACCATTAGGTTTACAAGTGTTATCCAGTGGTCTGGTTTGGTTAAATTTTCTATGCACATGTTGCCAGCAATGCCAAAACATTGTCACTTCTAGCAAAGAGCCCTTAAAAATCCGCCTCATCAGGCACAACACTCCTTAAGGGTAAATTAGGAACATATCCTGCCCCTTCTATTTCTAGTGTTAAATTCTCTACCACAGCATATATCTCCTCTAATTGATGGTGTGAACAATCACCCGCAACAAATATATGAATGTTGTTATCAATGTCAATCCAACTGCATCCAGGCTGTTTTCTGAGCCCCATGTCTTTAATCTCTGATCTAACCTTAACAACTTCATTCGGTTTCCCCAAATCTTCATAAAGATTTGCAAGGAGGACACGATAACCAATGCTTGTGGCATCAAGTTTGAATATGTGATTGGCCACAACTTTAGCCAGCTTTTCATTGCCATGACTTCTGCAAGATCCAAGAAGTGAACCCCAGACACGATCATCAGGGTCACAAGGCATAGACATGATCAGATCATATGCCTGGTTTAGATGGCCGGCTCGTCCTAGAAGATCAACCATACAAGTATAATGCTCAACTTGAGGCTGAAGTTTGTATCCTTCAACCATGCTTTCAAAAAATTTACATCCCATAGCAACCATCCCAGCATGGCTGCATGCAGAAAGAAGGGCTGTAAAAGTTACATGGTCAGGCTTCATGCCTGCTCGTTTCATGTTTTCAAAGGAAACAAACATTTTGTCTGTATGGCCATGCATTCCTAAAGCAGATATTATCGTATTCCAGGATACTTCATTTCTTTCATGCATCTTCTCAAATATAATCCACGAGCTATTGATGTCCCCACATTTGGCATAAGCAGCAATTAGAGAATTGATCACAAGAACATTGGACATCCACCCTTGCCGTATTAAGAAACAATGAACCTCCTTACACAGAATCCTAACTGACAAGTGAGCACAAATAGAGAGAATACACGCAATTGTTACACTATTTGGTCTGATTCCCTCACACTGCATATCACGAAATGCTGCTAGAGCTTCATCAGCCCACTCATTCTGAGAAAATCCAGATATAAGGGAATTCCATGAGACCAAATCTCTGAGATGTAACCTAGAAAAAACATTTTGAGCAGACTCTATATCTCTGCATTTTCCATACATATCAACTAGGGCACTAGCAACATAAAGATCAGAAACAGATCCTGTTTTAACAGCTAAACAATGAATTTCCATGCCTTTAGACTTAAGAGCCAAGGACGAACATGCCCGCAACACAGCCAAAAGCATCAGAGAATCAGGGAAGCCATATTTCAACATAAAGTTATGGAACAATTCCAGTGCCACAATGGGACAATCCTTCTGAGCAGAATTTGATATAACTGCACCCCACATGACTGAGTTATCATTTCGAGATCTTCCGAAGATTTTCATACCAGCTTCAGAATGACAACATTTGAAGTACATCTCGATAAGAGCTGTTTCAATTCTTTTGTCATTTTCTAATCCAAATGCAAATATCAATCTATGGATTTGTTTTCCTATGCCTAAATCTGATAACTTTGAGCACAAAACTAGAACAGCCACTATTGTAGAAGAATCCGGTTGAATCCCTAACTCCAACATCTCAACAAATAATTCCATTGCCTTTGACAAACACTCGTTAGAAACATACCCTGTAATCATCACATTCCAAATCACAGTATTTCTTCTCACTGATTCCTTATTAATTATACTCTTGAAAACATGTTCCGCGTTCCTTACATCTCCACATTTCATGTACATTTCAATCAACCCACTAACCAAAAACTCATCACTTTCCAATCCATTTTTCACAACAAATCCATGAATCTCTCTCCCATGAATCCGTGACTCAATCGAAGCACATGAAGAGAGAGCAGAGAGACAACCTACCCGATTCGGGAACATCCCATGTTCCTTAACCATCAAACTAAAGATCATCAACGAATCCAAGTAATCCTCGGATTGACAAAACCCAGAAATCATTGAATTCCATGAAACGAAATCTCTTTCACTCATTTTATCAAACATTTTAACTGCATCTTTGATTTCCCCACATTTCCAGTACATTCCCAAAAGCGCATTCACAACATAAACATCAGCTAAAAATCCTAACTTTAAGACATGTCCATGAATTTGCCTGCTTCTTTTAACATCAGAAACCCCACCAAATGCTTTAATCAAACAAGGAAAGAACTTAAAATCTTGAACTTGGAAACCATTTTGAAGCATTCCAAGGTAAACCCTTATAGCATCTTCGAACAATCCATGTTCTGTAAACTCCATAATAAGCTTATTCCTTGAAAACCCATGTTGGTTTTGCGGTTTCTGAGATGGGTTTTCAGGGAAATTGAGAGACGTGAAGAAAGTTTGAGAATTGCTGGAAACTGAGAATGGCCTTTTGATAAAAGAAACATTTTTGGGATAATGAGGTAGCCCAGAAAACAATCGAAGATTTTCTTGATCCTTAGATTGACGCTGTATGTTGAATGAATGGCGATTGAATAGGTTCATAGCTTCCATTTTCTCCAATTCCTCGGAGACATCAAAAATCTAGTTCACTCTTAAACTAAAAGAAGCCCCTTTTTTGGGTTGACTTTTTGCCGGGACAGCTATAAAACGCTGCGTTTTATGTATGTCATAAAAGGGGTTTCCTCTTTACAGAGCTTCACCCTCCAAGCCCAAACTGAGAAGAAAGACTCCCTCCAATCCGCTCGTTTTGCAGCAGCGGCAGCTTCGGAACAGAGATATTAAGAGAATAAACCATATTCTAAAGAAGCTAAATTTTTAATGGAAAAGAAACAGTCAGGCTCGCCGCCTAGCCTCATTGATTCGACAGTGGTGAGTAATCTTTTTTCTGTATTTCTTCTTCTTTTTCTACCTCCCTTTCGATTTTTAATTTTTTCTTCAATTCTCCCTGTTTTTCTTCTTATGTATATAGAAGTTGCTGTTTTGTTTTTGAGGTGTGTTTAGGTTCCAGGGGATGTGGTGCTCGACCTCTCCTCCATGACCAACCAGACCATCATGCTAGGTGGTGGTCTCCGTCAGGTATCTCTCTCTCTCTCTCTCTCTCTCTCTCTCTCTAAGTTTCTTTAATGAATGATAATGAGAGTGGGGTGGGTTTTCTTGTCCTAGGATTGTGATGCTATTTCTGTGATGAAGGCTGGAACACTTAGGTTCTCAAAACCAAATAAGTACTGGGTTGAAAGTTCTCAGAAAAGGGTTAGTTTTCATGCTCTTTTAATTCCTTAATTATTGAGAAAAATGAGTGAACGCTGCATTCTTGATTGATGCTAGTAAAAGCTTTTGATTATCCCCACAAGCCCCTCCTTTTTTTTTAATATAATAGTATAATAATATGACTCTTTCTTTACACAGTATACTCCTTGCGTGGAAGATACTGTTCTTGGTATTGTGGTGGACTCGAAAGCAGATGTAAGTCCTTCCTTATTTGGTTGTTAGCTATATGTGAAATTGTTTTGTAATTGGTTGTCTTTTGTATTACATGCTGATATTCAAGAGAGTGAAATCAGTTTGGTTCTTTTCTTATGAAGTATTTTCAGTGGGTGGATAGATTATGCATAGGAAATTGAAAGTTTGGAGATTTTTTTTCTTCTCTCATGCTTGTCTGTATGGACAAGCTGAAGGTGAATAAGGACAAATGAAAGTCCAGCTATGCTAATAGAGCCTTATTGTAATTTGTTCGTCTATTTTATAAGATGATCATAGAGAAGTGTTGATGTACAATTAATAGACACTGACAGGAAATTTTGGAGCTTATTCTCAAGGATCAGATTGGAATTCCACAGATTCAATATGAAATTTTTAAGACTGATTTTATAAGAGTGAAAAAGTATAACCGTCTTTTGGTAGAATTTAATAGCACTTCATCAGTTGTTATTAATGCAGTAAATCTCCAGACAAGTAGAATTTCTGTCACATAACTGGCTTTTGGCTCTTACCTTTCTATCCTTCTTCATCTCCTCAACTACAAGAGAAGAATGCACTTGGAGTGGCAAAGATGGCAACAGGCCCATCATATGTGTGTTTGTCTTGCACCATGAGCAACCCGTTGGTTCTATATGAAAAAAGTTAACCATGATGTGAGGCCATTCAATGAGGTTAGTTGAGGACGTTTGAAGCTGAAAACTGGAGTATTTTGTATGGTGACAAAAGGCAATAGAGAGGACATATGCAATTAGATTTAATTTATTGAGAAATAACAACAAAGATGCATTCAAATCTCACTTCCTAATGCTGATGGTTCCAAGAGGTATTAGTGCCAAGATCAACTAGCTATATGGATTATGCACACTCGCTTGGGAAGTGAACTAAATTGCTACCACTGCCAAAAATTTCAAGGCCTATTAAAGCCAGAGAGTTGAGAGAGTATACTTAAGGAGAAGCACAAGTGATTCATTGGCAAGTTCTTATGAAGATTTTTATCTAATAACTATGACGTCTCACAAAAAGGTCTCCTGTCTTTCTCATAAGCTCCATGACTAAGTGCAAGGTTGGCTTTGATTTTCAGATTTCGGTAGCAGTCCCTCTATGATTTTTTTTCATTTAACCAGGCTTGCATTTCCCACCTCAATGGACAGATTTAATTAAACAAGAGTCTGTTTCCTATTGTATGATGAAGAGAGAATTTGACCATTGGTGCTGCACCTGTGGCATGCTGTTGTGCTTTCAATAGGGCTAAGCATCTGGGTAGTTGAAACCACCCAGGCAATGGTTTCCAGTGGTTTCGGCCGAAAAAGGTTCAGTCAATAGGCTCCAGTTGAAGAGTCTATTGATCGTGGCAGTTTGGGCGGTTGATCAGTTCAGCCGTCAGTGGGGAATCCTTCCCCCCAACCCTTATAAAGTGAAAGGCTAAGGTCTAATCTTTCTTTAACGTACTCTTTCTGATCATCCCTTCACTCTTTGCTTTGAGAACTACTCATGACTCTCACAGGGGTTTCAGCTGAGCTTCTTCCATGAAATCCATTGCAAGGACCTGAAACTACAAGGGCATACCAACAATTCTTAAAAAAGGTTTTCCCCTTTTTCTGTTGAAAGTGTTGAGAAATAATGGATGTCATCAAGGGTGATGCTATGACAACGTTTGAGAAGGAGATTAAGGTTGTTGTTTTTGAGGTTGTTTTGGTGATGTTTAATGTTTAGTAATGAAATCAAAGGTTTGGAAAGAAGAAGACCAATGCTTACAAACACAACTAAAACGTGCCAGGGATTCAACTGAAAGTTTTGAGAGGATGTCCATCAACGCCATGTTTGTTATGCCAAATTTGCTTTGCAACTGTTAGAACTGACCACTTAACCAACCGACCATGGTTGGTCACGGTTTGATCGGCTTCTCCTTTGGCTCAGTCGGTGGCGGTCGGTTCCACCACCCCCGTTGGCTTGATCGGTTGTGGCCTCCTCCACAACCGAGGCCAACTGAACTACCCAATGCTCCCCCTAGCTTTCAAGGCAATTGCTACAGCTTTGCCACTGTCAAAGTCCCCTTATGTAGTGTAAATTGTTTGGGTTTTGTGATTAAAGGCAAAAGAATGAAATTAGGTGGAGGCGATTATTTGGTGCTTCTTCTGTTCTATTCTTCAACTTGAAGTAACCTAACACGAGCAAAAACATTATTGCTTTCATAATTATATAATTATACCCGGTTTGAATCTGGTTGATTTATCATGTCCTCTCCAGTTGTAACAATCTGTATGTTGATATTAATTGCTTATATATAGATCCATTTTCCTTGTGTTTCATAATTTCAAAATCTACACATGCTTTTCTGAACTTCAAATTACCTTTTCTTATTCCTTGTTTTATTCTATGTTTTCCCCTTCCAGAATTTTCTTATTGACATCAAAGGACCTGTGTTGGCCTTTTTGCCTGTTCTTGCATTTGAAGGGGGGACCAGGAGGAATATACCGAAGTTTGAGGTGTGAACATATTCAGGTCATATGTATCTTCATTAATTGCAAAGCCATTGTGTTTTATCTAGATGTCCCTATGCTATATAGTAACTCGTGCACTGAAATTTATGGACTCTTTTCATAATTCAATCTCATTTTCAATGCGATTGATGGATTGTGTCTTTTGGGAGAGGTACATTACATGTTGAGGAAACTTTCCTTGCTAGGAGAAGGCTGCAAGCCTCCTTGTCTTACTTGAACCTTGGACCTTCCAGAATCATGCACAGCATCTGTGATTTATTGATGTACATGTAACTTTATCAAAGCTTTAGATGGCACAACTCCGAGCATTTTAGAGTGCATATTTATGCAGTCACCATATTTCAACTGAATTTCCTTTTTCTGGGCACCATTGCTCCACTGCAGCACTCTGTGTTCATTATCTTCTGTGAGATTAACATTCCATCATATCCAAAAGTGTTATACATGCTCACCAACTATGTTTTAAGATTAATGAAGGAAGCTTTTGTTAAAAACCCAAAGGATAAATTCTCACGAAATTTTAAGTTACATATCGGTAAGTGGTTTGTTTTTTGAATTTGTGTGTGTGTGTGTGTTTTCAATTTATAATGTAGCATCTTGTCTCAGCCCTGCTTCCTTTTGTATAACGCTTCTTGTTACAGGTTGGTACTCTTCTTTATCTCCGAGTTGTGAAGGCAAACTTTGGCATGAACCCTGAACTGTCCTGCACTGATGGTTAGTCACTAACGTGCTTTACATTTGTCAAAACAAATGCCATTTTTCCTTGTGAATGTCTTGATTTTGTGGACATTACCTTTGAAATCTTTATTATGTATAGCCAGTGGAAAAGCAGCTGAATTTGGCCCCCTCAAAGATGGATACATGTTTGAAACTTCAACTGGTCTATCAAGAAAGTGAGGCGCTATGTATTCATTTGAGATACTCTTACTTTTTTTTCTTACAGGGTCCATCTTAACTCTTTACAGGCATCTACATAGCTTTTAGGCTTTTCATTTGAGTGGAATAATAATTGACTTGGTCATTTTTTCTCCTTTCCATTTTGAAGGCTGTTAAGTTCACCAACATGTCCAGTTCTTGAGGCTCTTGGCAAGAAACTCTCCTTTGAAATAGCTGTTGGCTTAAATGGCCGGGTTTGGGTATGATCTTTGAGGCAGCAATTTTATTGCAGTTGGTTAAACAATATTTTAATTTCTGTATTTAATATGTTACAGTTCGTTTCTATTATTGGGCCAACTGAAAAACTCGATTTAGGCATTTTTTCACTTACTGATTTTTCCTTTTTTTTTTTAAAATAAAAGAAGTCAGTAAAAATTTCTCAACACTAACAGTAATTCTCCTTTAAAATTTGTACTATGTTCTAGGTGAATGCTGCCACTCCAGACACCATCGTCGTTGTTGCTAACGCAATCATGAACTCAGAATCCCTAAGTGGAGCGCAGCAGATAATTATGGTGGAGCATTTGCTTAAGAACATCCAATGATCAAGTTCGTTGAAAATTTAGTTTGATAACTCCTAATCTGTAGTATATAGTATTTCCTTGCTTTTGAATCCTTTTCGTCTGGTTTGTTTTTGTCTTCATTATGTGTCTGGCATAAATCTCAATGTTTTCATGCAGCTAGAGGACTCCATGGACATACTCGGAACGCAGTAGTTGTCAGGTTGATAAAGTTAGGTACATGTGAGAGACAGACACCATTCAAAGTTAACAATGACTGCCGTATCCATTGGCCTTATTTGCATTAAATGAGCAGTTAAACAGTCATTTTGACCTATTTCCCCCCCATGTACTCACTGAAGACTGATGAGTGAGTTATTATTAATGTATCATGGAAATCTTGGTTGTTGGCATTTGATTTTCTTTATCAGTTTTCTGCTGAACTTGTTAAAAGTATTCCAGCAGTAGCTGAGGCTTGAAGCTGATCAAAAGAACAGATTGTTCCATTGAATTGGATTCAATTTTCTATTTAAATTGCTTCTGATAGATTGTTGAATTGTTAAACCTGTAGCTTTAACATCATTCAGCAGTCCAGTCTAGATATTGTACATATTGTATACTACCAAACCTTTCTAGATTATTTTTTTTTCAATTTGTAAGAGGAAAATACCAGAGGGGCAAAGGAAAGTAGATGAATTTATACCTTTCCATTTTCGTCTGATTTTTTATGGAAACTGGTTTTTCTAATATTTTGAACAGATTTTGGAAGAAATATATTCGACAAAATCATTGTAATCGGAGATTGATTAAAAAAAATGAGGCCGAATTAATACATTTGATATTGAAAATTATTGAAATTTTCAATGAAAATTTCTATCAGAAATTGATCCAATATTCATTAATGAAAATACCACACATATGACAGAAATTGATAGATTATTACCTCTTTGTCTTGTTTTTATTCTCGTCAACTCATCGCTTGAACTGAAATTTGTCTACGACAAGCTGAAAACGAAGCTCCTGTCAATCTTTTAGTGGACAACCGAAACCTGAACCATGGTTTTCCCACCTGGTTCTTTACACCAGATTCAGAACAACAACTGCTAATTGCCCCCATGCAATCAATGCTCAAAACTGTCCCATTTCCATTCAATACAGCTCCTGCATTAAATACCCTTTAGTTTTTCATCCATCTCTCTCCATTGTTTCACTTTTCTTCTTGGACCATATCCCATTTTCTTCTAGTTTCTTGGAAAAGCACCAATAGGCACAGAACATTGCATGGAATAACTTCTGTTTCAGGAGGTTGTAAGCTCCAAAGTCAAGAATTTTTTGCTTGGATGAGTCACGG
The DNA here is from genome assembly GCF_000208745.1 of Theobroma cacao. NCBI lineage: Eukaryota > Viridiplantae > Streptophyta > Magnoliopsida > Malvales > Malvaceae > Theobroma > Theobroma cacao. The sequence goes on from NC_030852.1 coordinate 665,533, forward strand.
GTTTGTAATCAAAATTGTTGCAGAAACTTATCTGGTTTTTCCATATGAAAGAAGGATCCAATTCCATTGAGTAGAATAGGTTAAAGAGTAGTAATCAGTAAAACTATTTTCTCATCGTTTCTTTTTATGTCTAGCACCGGCAATGAGTTGGTAAAATGTTGTCTTGTACCAACAAAATTTGTTCTAAATGACTTCATGGGGTGTCTGTCTGATAAAATTATCTGTCTGTATCACCTGACCCGGATTTCTTGTTATGTCTTTCAACTTTGCATATTCACCAGATTTCTTTCACTTCTGCCCTTACTTATACCAGGAAGTCAAAAAGCAGGAATATTTCTTCTACCTCGCAGTACTGACCCTAGCTCATTGTCACGGTAAATTGAGAAAAAGGAAAAGTGGGGGATGTGACCCCATTTTTGAACAAAGATACAGGAAAGGAACACTAACATTCACCTAGATTTCACATTTCTGATCTTTATTTAGATGGATGATGGCCTCAAGCTGAATTACCTTGAGAGTGACTTTTAGCCATTTTCCAGAGAAAACAGTGTGCATAAACAGCTACTTAGATATTATTAATAAAGCCCGTCTACTTTCTGTATTTATTTTATTTCTTGTAAGTATTATTAATCGAGCTCCAGTGAGTTAAAGGTAAAATATTTATATTCAATTTTATAATCGTACACATCAAAATTAAAGATACCCCTTCCACCGTTCCTGACCAAAGGGCAGGTTCCTACCCTACACATGGGCCATGGCAACCCTCTCCTGGTGTGTCCCTAGAAAAGCCAGCCCACCACCACACAAAGATCATCCTTCTTAAATTTCATCACTATCACACTGTTACACAACTATATAAGCAGCAGGCTACTGCTAACGAAACTTCCCAAATTATCTAAGAGCACTTCCCACTCTCTTTTTCTTCTCTTTCTCTTAGAAATAAAAGAGCCCAGGCTACTTTTTAGCTGCAATGAGCGATATGGAAGAAAAGAGTAGTGAATATAAAAAGGGGCTGTGGACAGTGGAGGAGGATAGGATTCTAATGGATTACGTACGGGTGCATGGCAAAGGGAAATGGAATCGGATTCCGAAGATTACAGGTTAGCTGGAACAAAGCTGTTAATTTTCTCTAGAAGGAAGCTGTTTAAGTTGGCGTGGGTGGTGGGGGTGTTGTATGGCTAGAAACTTACTAAATCTGACTGTTTCTTGTCACTCTGGGTGCAGGGTTGAAGAGGTGCGGCAAAAGCTGCAGATTGAGGTGGATCAACTACCTTAGTCCTGGTGTTAAGCGTGGCGATTTCTCTGAGGAAGAAAATGACCTTATCATTCGCCTTCATAATCTCCTTGGCAACAGGTTCGTACAATTTTTTTTTCTTCTTTCAATTTCAGGCCAAAAGAAGGCGGCTAAACACAACCACCCCCTTTTCCAGGCCCCTTCTATACCTCTAGTTCATATGAGAGTGGTGTTCAAGAAATCTCACATCTGTTGAGTGCTTATATCAGAGCAAGCACTGCTCTTCCCATTGTTGTATCAGAGGAGATACCGTACTTTCCCGTTGTTATTCCTTTCGTGATATGTTACCACGTGACAAGTGTCCTTTTACTTGTCCTTCCGTCCTAAAAGTTTAATATTGCTTTTAAGTATATGTTAATTCTAGCCCCTCCCCCTTTTGTTTATTCTTTCTCCTGAACAATCCTGGTTACCACTTTTGATTCCACCAGTAACCAAGGTTGTCTTTACAATTATGAGCTTTTGCTTGGTGGGAAGATCATTATTGGCAAATATATGCCATTTCTACACCAGTGATTATTGTCATCTATTTACAAACATTGTAATCACGGTGTACCTAATATACATACTTATAGCTGCTATACACAAATAGGGGACTGTTTACATTGTCATTTACTGTTCACACATATACTGAATTCAATCACTCTTACCTTGAAGGTGGTCCTTGATAGCTGGTCGAGTTCCCGGACGAACAGACAATCAAGTGAAGAATCATTGGAACACTCATTTGAGCAAGAAGCTCGGGATCAAGAAGGAAAAAAATAAAGTTAGCGTTTCTTCACGAATTACGATTAAAAAATCAAGGCAAGATTTCAGTACATCTTCGAGTCCAAATTCTAAACTTCCCCATAGCTGTGATGGCGGAGGTCATGTGAACCCGAAGGTGATTATGACATCAGATGGGCACTCTCAAAATGCAGTTGATTGTGAGGGTGCACAAGGGCTGGTTGCCATTACTGATGACTACGAAAGCTCTTCTTGGTTTTTCCATGACGAGCTTAAGTCGCATACACCCAATGTGATGGAGTTCCTAGATGAGTCTCTTGATTTTGTTTGGCTTGGCTTGTAAACAACAATTTCCCCTTCTTGTAATCTCATAAGCTCCTTAATGAAAACAGATTTTTAGGTCCAATTGGTGCACATATATAAATATTTCATGCATATATATGATCTTAGTTTATACAGTAAAAAATAAATAGATATATAGTCTCTATTATTTTGTCTGAATTGCATGTGCTAGTCACATGCCATTATTCATCAAAGGCATTAGCCATTCGGCATAGATTGGGCTAAGCCATGGCTATAGCCTTCCAAACAACAATTATTGATGATCTTATTGCAAATTAGATACCCGAGGTTAGGGTAGGGAGAGATAGAAAGATGATCTTATTGCATCAAGTTTATAGATACCAATACTTAATCTTAAACATAATATAATTAATTTCTCGTTCATATTTTGGACCAACTTAAATCTAGCTGTTTCTTTTGTTATAAAAGTATAACTTATGGTATTTAGTTAAAAATAATGTTTTACACATCGCAAATGTCACAAGTTAGTATAAATATATAAAAGATAACACTTTTGAAAAAAGAATAATCTTTATATGGATAATCTTATCTTTTTGACACATACTTTTTAAACAAATTAAATCATCAACCGTAAGTCCGAAGGAATTAATTAATGTGGTGGTACCCTCATTGACCAAGAATCCTTCGTCAATGTGTCACATTGATTGTACCAGTCTGAAAGACTGGTGGATATTAATGTCGTAAAATGCTATCTGCCAGGGAACCACCCTGAAATTCATCACAAGAGCTTTTATAGCAGAAAGGCCAAGTGCCTCCGATAACAAATTGACCAGGAAAACATCAATCTTTCCAGGCTTGGCATCGGCTTTACCCACTGTATATACTTACCGTTCCTTTTACCTTTTGTTTTTTTCTTCTTGTTTGGGCGCTATCATCATCAATGATCATTGGACTGTTGAAATTTTTCACACAATTGTTTCCTCCCCTCGTGATCATCCATTCTCTTTATGATCTACAAAGTAATTGAGATAGATAAAAAGGCACAGAATATGGAGGAGAAATGTTAATTTGGAAATCTGAGAGGAAAGAGGGGGAATCTTTGCTTTTTTTTTTTTTTTTCTACATAATGGTACAAATCCCAGATTGCATGAAGACAACAAGAAGGGGCTTAGACCCATCAAAGCCATGGCACAAAAGGTTTCATCAACACCACCATGGCCTTTCTGCCAAGCAGCAGAGGGGGATGGGGCATGGACATTGTTGTCTGATACGGCCAAATTAGACAGCTTCTGTTTACAAATTTGCTTTTGAATGTGTCATCTACACCACTCAACAAAACTTATCGCTGCTTTTGAAATAATGTACATAAAGTTGCCTGCTCACATTTATTCTACCCAATTTCACTTTCAAAGACAAAATCATTCATACTGAGAAAGTCATAACAAGAAAGAAAGGAAAAATAAAGTGGGTTTGTTTCTGTGCTCTGCACAACAATAAATTTTGAGGGAGATAGGTTTCTGGCACGTTGTACACTCACATTTTCATGTGGTAACAAAGGCCCTTTCACATATCATCAAATAGGACCTTTAACAAAGGTCCTATTTATTTATTTTTTTAATAAAATAAATTGAATTTTTATTGATATATAACAAACAATTTAACAGATAAATCGCAAAAACGGATCTTAATTATAAGAAAAATCCTACAATAAAAACTATTCAAAAACAACCAAGTAATACCCAAGGATTAATAATCAGCATACAAAACACTAAAATAAACTTGACATTATCCCCACCATTACCATCTTTATATATATATATATATAAAGATTGTTGGTAATTAATTGTATGATTATGAATTTGAGGACAAAGGTAAAGAGTTTTAGATACTGTGAAGCATAAGAAATAATATTATATTTTTAATTGATAAGACAGTTAATAAAAATTAATCTCTTTTTCTCTTTGGATAACATTAGATAACTTTGTTAAGTGATGTTCAAATGATATGAACATTTGACCTTGTAATTGATGTAATGATAGGTAATCATGGTGCAGCACATTAATTTCTCTCATAATATGAACCAGTGGAGAAGTGCCTGACCAAAAAGGAGGGGACATTGGGCGGCTCAAACCTTGTAGAGGAAGGTGGTGGTCCATTGAACCATGTTGATTAGGATAATTTGCTGTCCACATCAAGGTTGGAAAGCAGATTAAGATCATGCATGTGCTTGCACTTACCCATCTACTTGATAGCCATGTAATGGCATTTTAGCTGGAAATATGGCACCCATGATTACTTTTATATATATGGCCACCAATTGATAATAGGTGAAAATGTTTTGATATATTTATATACCTAGAATATTCTTATCAGACATGAGATTTCTTTATCACCATTAAATACTTTTTGTCACATATAAAGGCAATGGAGCTATCACAAAATAATCTATTAGGAAGAAGACAATAATAGAGAAGCAATCCTGCCCTTATAACATGTTAAATGTTAAATAGACATCCAACCTGAAACTAATAACAATAAGTAGAATGGCTCTTTCTATATTTATATATTCAAACTACCTATGTGAGATTTTTTTTATCACTCCTTTAATATTACCGAAGCATATCAAAATTCAATATGAAAAATTTTATCTTTTGCTTGTGCAATATAGGATAAGCTCAAAATTCAATATAAAATATAAGTAAAGATTACGTGCAAACGTACACAATCGCAACAAGTAGTAAAGTGATAAGTTGAATGTTGATCCTCAAAGAGTTGATCTAATAGTTATTGCTAACTACTAAAATTAAAACTAATAACAATAAGTAGAATGACTCTTTCTATATTTATATATTCAAACTATCTATGTGAGATTTTTTTTATCACTCCTTTTATATTACGGAAGCATAGAAAATTCATAGGGAAGACGAAAGTTCATGTGGGCTGGCCATTAGCCCATTTTGACTGCACAGTAATCTCTTAGGCAGATATTAAGTGTGGAAGCTTGCGCTGGGATTGTAGCGTTAATGGAACCCCAATTGAAATAGTGACAGTCTAGTTTTCGTCTCAGCTGATAGGCCCCAGCCTTTCATCCAGATTCTAATGGACTTTGATTATGTTTGTTCCCAACTTTGTTCTAAGATAATGAAAAAGAAAGGAGACAGAGAGAGGTAATCAATTGATCAAGCAAGTGAAATGAAGAAAGTGAAAGAGTAGAACAAATACAACTTATTTTAAGAGCAAACTAAGCTCACAATGGCTTCTCTACCTTATTCATACAAGTTTAATTTGTGTCTCTAGATGAGACTTCAGTGTCTAGAACTTGCAAATATTTTTAGAAAGGCATAGGCTTTGGAGGCATGGGTTCTGTGCACATCTTCCATTGCTCAAAAGTTCCATTCACAAAATCATAATAACCTCCCCTCAATGTCAGAGTTCCACTCACCACTGCATTTCTCACAAATGGATAAGTCAGTAGATTTGCCATCGAGTTATTCACTGATTCCTGCATCACAATTTGTGGATTGATTAGTTCTTTGTTGAATGGTCTGCCATGAATATATATATCGATCCATGTTTAATTTGATGACATAAACATGTTGGGGCAGCTTGTGATTTTACCTTTTCACACAGCCTGCATTGTTCTTCAAATGGCAGATCATTAGCCTCTTCCAGGACCTTGATCTTTGCTGGCAAACCAATTTGCACCCACTGATCTATGAAGTCACTGCACAACCCATGTTGGATGAAGTTAGATAAGTAAGAATTCAATCTTTTTGTCTGACAAAAAATTGTGGGATCTTTCAGAACAAAAAATGCGAGTTCACAGGCTTACTAAGTATGACTCTCGTCCGGAAGCTTCATAAGCCTCTCTATCCCACCACAACGACTATGTCCCACGACCAAGATGTTTTGTACCTGTAAATGTATTTTGTCTTCCATTGTTACACAGAAATTTGTGATACGAGGAACAAAACTGGGGAGGAAGGGCAGGGGAAAAGTAAAGAGAAATGAACACGAGTTGAATTCTAAAGTGTAGATGTTTCACCTCAAGAGCTTTAACAGCATATTCAATGACTGAACCAATTTCGGTGTGTCTCAGCTGTGCAATAAAGCAATAAACAATATTAGGAGAAATGTGGATTCCAAATCCCATAAATGAAAATTTTTCAGCAATAATTTTCTAGTTTTACATGTCCATTTAATTAGGTAATGGGAACTATAAAAAATCATAATTTTTTATTGAAAAAGTGTGTATTTATTATTGAATCGATTATTCAAATCCTTTACTCTATAATAATTAATTTATTCATTTACTATCAATTATCAGTGCATTAAGTTTTCTACTCAACCACAAATGTAAGAACTTATTAACAACAATTTATCTTTTATTAAAGGTTTTTTTTTGTTTCCTTAAAATAAGAATTTACTTCAAAAACGAAAAAGGTTTGGGAAATTAACCTGGTCAAATGGAGGAACCATATTAGCAATATTGCGGCCACTGAAGGCTTCTCCTGGCTTGAAATTCAGAACAACTGAGGGGCTTACTCGGGAATCCGAGCATGCAAAGACCAAAAACTGAACAATGAATTAACAGCAAATTAATTAATATATTAATTAGCACTACATAATCTTAATTGATCATTGTTAAATCACAGAAACAAATTTTGATTAAGAACTTTGGGTTGGAAAGTGATTTACCCTCGGGTGTTGACCCTCTGCAAGTTCACTGAAACATTCAGGATATTTGCTGCAAGAAAGCAGAAAAATTGGTGTCATTATCCATTAATTGAGTCCCTACTACATCTTGTTTCCAATTTCCATAAGCATTAGAACTATTGGTTCTTCTCAAGCCGCATCTCGGTAGAATGTTATTGAGAAAATGGTAAATTGACGTATCTTTCAAATTATACATAAGATAATAAATAAGATGGTCAAATTAACGTACAAAGATAACAAAATTTATTATTAGTAATTAAATAATTTCGGGAAAACTGAATTCATAAGCTCGATCTTTAAGTCTTTTATTTGTATGGAAAAGTAAAATCCAATTTTATTAACAAGAACTGCAGCTTTTCTTAAATCCAATTTTATTAACAAGAACTGCAGCTTTTCTTAAAAAAAGGGTAGAAATTTGTTTTTTTTTTTCTTAAAAAATTGGACCAAAAAGACAAAGCAAAGTTTGAAAATGATACAGGGATGAATTGTAGTCCAAGTTAGACATCTTACTCATATATGTTCTCCTTGAAGAAGGCAAAGCCATCTTCGATCCTTTGAGCATCTGGGTCGAATGAAGGCCTTTTCCCTTGGAGCTCAGCAATAAGCCTCTCAACTTTTCCTTGAACCTCCCGATCCAGGCCTTCTTTCTCCCTGCAACTAACGTATAAATATTTTATTAGTCCTATCTACTATTAATTGCAATTCTCAGACCTTGGTTAATAAACCTAATATTATTTTCTCTGAATAGATAACCGAATATTGGATATTGAAACCTGATGAGAATCCTCTTCAGTCCTTCAACAACAACTTCAGCAGATTGCTTAGCCATTTCCACGCCTTCTTACTGCAAAATTCACAAAATTTACAGTTAAAAGTAAATTCTAACATGCATGACATGGAACTCACCCAGCAATGGAGTCATAACCTTTGGAGCAAGAAAAGCGTGCATGGCACTCACCCACATGCAACAATATCATGACTAAAAGATCTTTAATACATAAGATCCCTATTTTAACTAATCCGTCGGCAATGAAATTTGTCTCTTTGAATGTAAGAAATGAAATCGGATATTTTTTTTTATATCTTTTTTCTTCCTTTGAACTCTAACATGGATGATGCATGCATGCTCACTTTCTACCTCAAAATTAATCGACGAACTAACCTTGTCTAAGGAGCAATAATGCCTCGAACTTGTACGAAGAAACCAGGCTTCGTTTCTAAACACTTTGGCTAACACGTATATAGAGATATTAAAGCTAAGAGATACATGTTTCATGCAGTTTCAAGCTGCTATATATAGGCTGAGTTTAGGCTTCCAGGACATGGTCCTTTCAACCACGATGTGCATGCGAAAAATGGCTATAAAATGTTTCCAGTGTCGTGACAATTTTTTTTGTGGTTAGAAAATCAAACACGGCTCTCCCTTATTGCAATTATTCATTTCTTGGATGTTCCTCAAAGAAATTCCTCTCCATCTCCAATTCTCTCCACACCTATTAACCTAGTAATCATCTCCACTTTGACAAATACCTTTACAGTTCAGGCCTATTAAATCAAAGTCATATGTTTCAATTAATCTGGACAAAATTAAGTAATGTAAACAAAATGACATAAGCGATGGGAAAAGAGGTACATATAGGATGTGAGATGTACTTAATTAATAAAAAAATATATGCCTTAAATATTTAAAAAAATAAGAATTTTTTATTGTATCTAAAGAAATACTTATCCTTTAATTTGTATTAACACAAAAATTAACAACCATAACATTCAATGGTGGATCAAGGATTTTACATAAAGAGTAGCTAAAAATAATCATACAAAGTTATGGATTAAGTCAATGATTCGATTCGGGACAAAAATTAATCATTTTTAAAACAAAATTAAATTCTAACATGAAATTTCATTAACAATTTAAATATAAATTTCAGATTTACTAATTATACAAATAGATATAAAGCAAAAAAATTAACATTAGATTTTTACATTAGGCATTGTAAACTGTTAAGTAACGTATTTTTTTATAAGACTATAGCATATTATATAAAATAATACAAAATATTTTAATAAAGTTATGCCAAGTGTTCAGAGTCAGTCAATCCAGTTATCTAAAAAAATATATGCTAAAGCCAAATAGTTATTTGGTTTAGAGAGAAATACAAGAAAAAAAATTATTTGATTGATTTACGAAAAAAGAGAATAGGATAAAGGGTTTTTCTAATTTGATGAATGATACTTGTGTGATTGATTCACCAAAAAAAAATAAGAGAAAGGCCCAAATCCTTCAATACATATTAAAAAAAAAAGAGAAAAAATTTGTTTAATTGATTCATGAAAAAAGAGAATATGAGAAAAAAATTTTTTTTTAATTTTGATGAACGATAATTGTTTGATTGATTCATAAAAGAGGAGAATATGAGAAAATGATGGATGATAAGCCTCCAAACCATTTATAAAAGAGAAAAAAGGAAAAAAGCAGTAAAAAAAAAGTCTAACTAGCAGTAAAAAAAGAAGGGAAAAAAGAAAAAAATCTAGTTGTACGTAACATGTCAGGGGGAGGTAGAATTCACTGGCACGAGAAGAATGCTCACGGATCAAACGGTGGAGAAAGCTGAATTAGCTACCCTAGTTTGGTCTCTACATTGCTGCCAAAGAGAGAATATTATGATGAAGGAGATTGAAATGGATAGTAAGGTGGTTGTTGATTGGATTAAAGGAAGACACTTGTCGGGTGTCTTGGGCCATATCGTAGAAGATTGTCTCAATCTTATGGTGAGCATGCATTGATAGTGATGTTATTCTCCATCGTCCAAGACAATGTAAAGAAGTGACGCATTTGTTGGCTAAAAGGGCCAAAGACATAAGTGAGGAAGCAGTGGCTTGGTTCAATATATCTCATATGCCTGATGATATTCAACTGGTTGTCATTAGAGAGTCTAGAAGTTCATTTGAAGGTAATTACGTTGAGAATGTTTATTATAATCTCAATGATTATATAATTTAAAGGGTACTCTTTTCTTTTATTCATGGTTTTTTCATGAGAAGGGTTTTAATGAGGCTCTTTAATCATATATAAGGAAGGTTTCTTTAAGTTACTTTGAACAATTAGTAATTGTCTCGTTATATATGTCTCAAATGCAATTCAATTGATGAGGTAACGAAATCAACTTTTACTTCAAAAAAAAAAAAAATTAAGCCTTAACCTCTTAGGCACTTGTAAAGAATGATGTTTGTACATAGAGTCCAGTCAGCCTTTTTTATTATTAATTAATTATAATTTAATTAAAATATCACTCATCATTTTATATCATATGATATTGGTATCTTAACATGTTTTATTGGATGATAATATTAATATAATCATATGGTATTTCTCACCTTTTATATTATCGTCACATAAATATAAAATGACAAATAATTTTTTGACTAATAATAATTAATCAACTATTAATCATAAAAATAAAAATTAAGAGTTTTATTAAACATAATAAAAAATAAAAATTTATTTAAATTTTTGTGAATAATTCAGAAACTTTTTAAAGCACTGTTATCTAGATAAATTCAATTCAACTATTATTCTTAGTAAATAATTATAAAATATTAAGAGGACGGTGTGGCTTTTTTATGTTTTACAAAATACATGTATATATTACCGGTATAAATTATACTCCCAATAATCAAGCGAGTAACTTTTGAGTTTGAATGTATTTTTAATAAAAAAAATATCGAACCGAACAAATTGACAAATCTAATATAACATATTCTCAATTAAACGAGTAATTTTTTAATTTTAACCTATATTTAATAAAACAAATAATGGAAACCCAAGTCGTGTATGTGGGTAGAAAGATAGACACAAGTTTCTATTTCGGTGGAAAAAAAATAAAGAAAAGAAAAACTATTGAAAGTCTTTTTCTTCCTTTCTCCTTTCTCGTTTTTGTTTGTATTCCTAATTAAAAATTTAGCAAGTCATACATTATTTCTCTTTGTTTTTTCTTCTGACCATCCAATCCTTTACCTACTTCACTAGCTATCTTGGGCTTAATTTCTTGTTCACAAGCATGTGAACTATAAATATAGAATTATTTATTTATTAACAAAAAAGGAGAAAGTAGTGAGAACCTTGATCAAGTGCTCTTCCAAGATTAGTAGAAAGAAGAATGCACGAGAGTAAAGGCTGGGATATTTCCATCTCTTGCCATATAAACAGTTGCACCTGGTGCAAGACAGTGGAGATCACCTATGGGAATAAAATTGAATTATGATGCATCTATTTATGAGTTGAAAGGTGTAACGTGGGTGAGTACAGGTTTCATCATTAGAAATTTAAAAGGGGCAAAATTTGTTTATCTTTCAATCATGGCGATGGCTGAATTGAAGTCCTTATCGTGGGGCCTTTTGATGTGTAGGAGAGAATTAGTGTTTGGTGATTAAAATTGAAATGGATTGCCAGCAGGTTGGATTCAAAGCAAATGATTTAATGGTGAAATGGGTCATGTTATTGAGGACTGCTGTCTGATGATGAATCAAATTAATTGTTCCTCTATTGAATATTGTAAACGTGAGGCAAATGGGGCGGCTCATGAAATTACCAGATCAGTTAAGGTTTTGGATATGAAACAGGTGTTGTGGAGGGATTTAAATGATCTCCCTATTAGGGCTCAAAGTGCTTTTCGGAATGATGATATTAATCAGGTGATAATTAAATTGGCATGATACAAGGGTATTCTTTTTTCCTTTTTACAGGTTTTTTCCTACTAAGGTTTTCCATGAGAAGGGTTTTAACGAGGTTCTTTCTTTATGTTATAGAATATTTACAATGCGAGCGCCTATTATTGTATCTATTTGATGAATTTTCATATAGTACTTGTCTTGGTAGTCATTAATGAATGAAATTCACCTTTTATCGAAAAAAATAGTATTATTAATCAGGGATATTCTCTAAATCTACTTGACGAATTCAAGATTTTATGATTATGATTTTTTTGGTCGAATCTTGATTGATAAGAAAAGAGAACTCATTTCTTGACCAACAGGACAAACTCGTGCGAGAAAAAATAGTGAATATTGCTTTACAGAATATATATTTATCTTATTTTCGGGTTTAATTGTCTTGTATTACTAGTCAATGGTCCCTCTCCAAATTGATTCAACACTTCTAAAAGTAAATAAGACACCCTTGGTGAGAAAAACGTTTACGTTTAATTGGAAAAAGACAATTATTGAGACAGATTTTGAGAATGTAAGAAGAGAGAATGATTCACATGCAACCATTCATTCACGATAAGGATTTGGAATTGGAGGGAGAAGAAAGAAAATTGTTTTTGCTCTAAAACCTCTTATATTTTTATTGTATCCAATTAACGAAACTGTTAATTTTAACGAAAATTTAACAATCATCAGATTTAATATCAAATGTTATTGAATTTAATGATTCTTAGTATTTTATTAAGATTAAAAGATTATGTATGTACAAACTAAAATATAAATATTTGTTTGAGTATAATAAAATAATAAGAGTTTAATTCCATAAATAAATATAATTCAAAATTAATAAAATAATTATTTTGAATGAATTAATGAAACTCTAATGCTAATAGAAACAAGTGTAGAAATTTTTTTTTATTTACATGTTCAAAATAACCCGATTTCAATGGACTTTGATTATGTTTGTTTGATTACCCAACTTTGTTCTAAGAAACTGAAAAGAAAGGATACAGAGAGGTGATTAATTAAGGGCAAAATATTTTCATCATTTTAAGTTTTAATCGAAATTTCAAATGCGTTTATTAGTTTTCGAAATAGACACTCCGTTTGAAAAAAGTATTTTTCATTAGACACATAGGTCTGACCGTTAATCAATCATTAGTGTTTTTGTCAGTTTGATGATGTGATAATATTAAAAAAATAATTTTATCTTTTATTAATTTTAAAAATTATTATTATATAATTTTATCAAATTTTTATTAATTTAAAAAAAAAAGGCTCTCAATTGGGGGCTCCCTAAGGGAGCGTTGGGTGGTCGGCCCGTGCAAGTGACCTCGTTGGCCGACTTGAGAAAAAAAATAATAAAAAAAATATTTTAGATATTTTATATTTAATATTAACACCGTTTAGATGTTCGTAGCAGAGTGTTCATTTTGAAATTAAAAATAATTTCGATTAAAATTTAAGGGATTTGAGATATTTTACGCAATTAATTAATTAATTAAGCTAGTGGAATTGAACAAAGTGAAAGAGAAGAACAAATACAACATATTTTAATAGCAAACTAAGCTCACAGTAGCTGCTCTGCCTTATTCACACATGTTTAATTTGTATCGCTAGATGAGACTTGAGTGTCTAAAACTTGCAAATATTGTTAGAAGGGCATAGGCATTGGAGGCATTGGCTCTGTACACATCTTCCACTGCTCAAAAGTTCCATTCACAAAATCATAATAACCTCCCCTCAATGTCAGAGTTCCACTCACCACTGCATTTCTCACAAATGGATAAGTCAGCAGATTTGCCATCGAGTTCTTCACTGATACCTGCATCACAATTTGTGGATTGATTACTTTTCTATTAATTAGATGGTCTGCCATGGAATATATCCTTGTTCAATTAGATGACAGAAACATGTTGGGGCAGCTTGTGATTTTACCTTTTCACACAGCCTGCATTGTTCTTCAAATGTCAGATCATTAGCCACTGCCAGGACCTTGAGCTTTGCTGGCAAACCAATTTGCACCCACTGATCTATGAAGTCACTGCACAACTCATGTTGGATGAAGTTAGACAAATAAGAATTCAATCTTTCTATCTGACAGAAAATTGCGGGATCTTTCAGAACAAAAAATGGGAGTTCACAGGCTTACTAGGTAACACTCTCGTCCGGAAGCTTCATAAGCCTCTCTATCCCACCACAACGACTATGTCCCATGACCAGGATGTTTTTTACCTGTAAATGTATGTTGTTTTCCATTTGTTACACAGAAATTTCTGATACGAGGAACAAAACTGGGGAGGAAGGGCAGGGGAAAAGTAAAGAGAAATGAACACAAGAGTTGAATTCTAAAGTGTAGATGTTTTACCTCAAGAGCTTTAACAGCATATTCAATGACTGAACCAATTTCGGTGTGTCTCAGCTGTGCAATATAAGCAATAAAAAATATTAGGAGAAATATGGATTCCAAAATATATGTATTTATTATTGAATCAAATATTTAAATTTGTAGCTTGATAATAATTAATTTGTTCATTTATTATTAAATGAACATGTGATAAAATATAAAATTAGTATCAATATGAATTTTTCTGGCCCACCATAGATGTAAGAATTAATTAAGAACAATATCTCTTTTATTAAAGGGATTTTTTTATTTCTTTAAATAAGAATTTACTTCACGAAAAGAAAGAAAAAGGTTTGGGAAATTAACCTGGTCAAATTGAGGAACCATATTAGCAATATTGCGGCCACTGAAGGCTTCACCTGGCTTGAAATTAAGAACAACTGAGGGGCTTACTCGGGAATCCGAGCACGAAAAGACCAAAAACTGAACAATGAATTAACAGCAGATTAATTAATAAATTAGCATTACATAATCTTAATTAATCATTATTAAATATAAAAAAAATTTGATCAAAGAACTTTGGGTTGGAAAGTGATTTACCCTCGGGTGTTGGCCCTCTGCAAGTTCTCTGAAATAATCAGGATGTTGGCTGCAAGAAAGCAGAAAAATTAGTGTCATTATCCATTAATTAAGTTGTCTACTGCTTCTTGTTTCCAATTTCCATGAGCATTAGAACTATTGGTTATTTTCAAGCATGCGCCTAGGTAGAATGTTACCCTGCATATGGAAATCTTAAAAACTAAGGTGGAAAGCTAATAAATTTGACACATCCTTTGGATTATATATAATATGACAGATAAGTTGATTAAAGTCCACACGTAAAAATAACAAGACTTGTTATTAATGATTAGTTAATTTTAAAGATAATTGAATTCACAAAGCCGATCTCTGAGTCTTTTGTTTGTATTGAAATATAGCTTAAAAAAATAGAAATTTTTGCTCTTTTTTTTGAATAATTGGACTAACAAAGTCAAAGCAATGTTTGGTTAAAAGTTAAACAACTTAAGTTCTTCAAAATTGCTACAGACAGGGATGAATTCTAGTCCAAGATTGCCATCTTACTCATATATGTTCTTCTTGAAGAAGTCAAAGCCATCTTCAATCCTTTGAGCATCTGGGTCACATGGGGGTGGAGGAGGTCTTGTCCCTTGGAGCTCAGCAATAAGCTTCTCAACTTTTCCTTGAACCTCCTGATCCAGGCCTTTCTCACTGCAACCAACGGATAAATATTTTCTTAGTCTTATCTACTATTAATTGCAATTCTCAGACCTTGGTTAATAAACCTAATATTATATTCTCTGAATAGATAACCGAATATTGGATACTGAAACCTGATGAGAATCTTCTTCAGTCCTGCAACAACCACTTCAGTAGAGTGCTTTGCCATTTCCATGACTTCTTTCTGCAAAAGAGTTCACAAAATTTACAGTTAAAAGAAACATGCATGACAAACTGAAGCCAGCAATGGATTCATAACCTTTTGGAGTCAGAAAAAGCATGCATGGAATATGTACCCACATGCAACAATATCAATCAAGAAATTAAAGTTCTTTTTTATTGTTTTTTCAAAGGCAAAATAATTTTATTAAAATTTAAATAAAGTGAAAGGGTAAGTTCTTCTGGCCAAAGCTAAGAGGACAAAGTTGGAAACACAAAAACAACAGTTCCAAAGAAAAATTTTATCTCATGTAATGAAAATATAAGATCTTTGTTTTAATTAACTTGTCGGTAATGAAATTTGTCTATTTAAATGTAAGAAATGAAATCAATTTTTTTTTTCTTCCTTTCAACTATAACATGGATGATGCATGCATGCTCACTTTCTACTTCTCAAAATCAATCAACGAACTAACCTTGTCTAAGGAGCAATGCTATGAACTTTTAAGAAGAAAACAGGCTCAGTTTCCTAAACACTTCGGCTAACACGTATTGAGATATGAGAGCTAAAGGATACATCCTTCATGCAGCTTCAAGCTGCTATTTATAGACTGAGTTTAGGCTTCCAAGACATGGTCGTCCTTTCAAAAATGATGTTCTAGACTATACCATTGTTTCTAGTGTCACGACCATATTTCATTAATTAGCTAGAAAATCAAACACGTTTCTCTCTTTTTTCTATGATTCATTTCTTGTTTGTTTCATCAAAAGAAATTCCTCTCTATCTCCAACTGCCCTCTCCACTTTCTACACCTATTCATTTACCATTGAATCTCCTTTATCACTTTGACAAGAACATTCCTAGGCCTAGCTCATGCCTATTAAAGTCGTACGTGTTAATTAATCTAGGCATAATTAAGTAATAAAAGATGGATGACATTAATATTAAAAAAGCCTTTATTTCTTTTTTTTTTTGGGAAAACTAATGAGAGTATATTATAATAAAAAGACACACACACAATATAGATAAGCTAGGAGGCATGGCAACAGCCTGTACCCACTCTATTAAAAAATAATCTGCAGACTGCAGTGTCATCTGGTAGTCCCCTTCCACCTGTTTTCCAGCTCGTTCACCTCCCTAAGGTTAGCCTAACCTATCTCCCAAAATGAACCTCCATTACTAGATTAAGCATCAACAAAATAGAACCTGTACACAAACCTTCTGTATACAGGTTAGCCTTTATTTTTTTAATGTATTCAAAAAATTAATCTTTAATTTTAACCAACTCTTGCATTCAATATCAATTAACATGACTTAATGACTTGATCACATTAATTTTTTAACTATTGCATGATCATGTCATTTGTCACATTGATAGAAACTAATTAGTTAGTATTAAATTTGATAATGGTTAATTTTTCATTATGAAGTCTGAACCTCTCGATCAGTTGCCAAGAATCCTGCTTACACATAGAGGCCGGTCAGCCTCTTTCCATTAATGGGTGTATTAGATAGACTTGGCTTTCAGAGGTTTGGTTAATTAAGACTTGTCCATATTACTCTTCCTCTTTTTTTCCTGCACGAGGTAGACTTGGCTTTTTCTTTTTCTGGCAATCCTTCAACCCTTTCACATGCCATCAAAACTAGTGTAATTGTGAAGTTTGGATCGAAATGAATCTCGGAAATCAAATCTTTAATGCTAGACTTTTCGTCCAAGCTTCCATATCGAGGTGCTGCAAGTTGAACGATTCAGTCAAAGAAACCTTTCCATATTTCAATACATCTGAGAATGTGGAGGAGAAAATTTTTGAGACTTCACTAAATTCTATGCCTATCCTCTTAGTTTCTCAGCTTAATAATTTCCAAGGAATTTTGATAAATAAATTCAATTCAAATATATAATTTCTTGATAAATAATTATGGAGATTTATGAGCAAGTCATCCTATTATTCCTTTTTATTTTTTTTCTTTTAATCATCGAATCCTTTATATACTTCACTAACTATCTTGGACTTTGTGTTGGATTTTCTCGATCATAAGCACATGCGATATAAATTTATAATTATTTATTCATTATTATATAATATGAATAAATGACAATTATAATTACGACATTGAAATTTTTTAATTTTACAAACGAGATAAAGGATCAATACACATCTTATTACCGTTACCAAGTATTGGTTACATCTTAAAATTAATTAATTATGAGAATATAGTCAAATATTTTGTGCATGTAGTCACCATATTGATGCACAAAAAGAACTACCAAAATAAAGTTGGGTGCTAAAGTTGTGGATAGTTGGTTTTATTTATTTTTTTTAAAAAAAAAGAAAAAGTAGTGAGTGCTTTGATCAAGTGCTCTTCCAGGATTTGAAGAAAGAAGCATGCACAAAAGTAAAGGAAGTGACACAAATTTTAGAATAAATTAATTTTTTGATCACTAAGTTTTTGAAATTTTTCATTTTGTTCACTCAATTTTAGAAAAATAACGTTTTTTATTATTAACATTTATAAGGATTATGACAATTAAAAATAATTTACATTTTTTCTTACCACGTGACAACTAATTATGTGAAATAGAATAAAAATTTTATTATCTTTTAACGATTGAGTAATTAAAATAATAATATTTATAAACATTAGTGATCAAAATGTTATTTTTAAAAGTTAAGTAACAAAAAAAATTAAAATACTATTACTTAAAAAGAGAGAATAAAATAAGTTTTTTTTCCTTTTCTTTTCCTATATTTGAACTCAACTATGAATTTTTTTTAGAATATTTAAGTAATAAGTGAAAATTCATTGAGATTGGAGTCTTCAATAAAAGTTTTATTTATTATCTTTGGTCTCCTAAATCCCAACCTCTTTTTTTTCACATAATTCAAATTCCAGATGTCCAACATAAAAAATCGTAAAACAGTTTCCTTTAGAACTTTAAAAAAAATAATTGATACACGTTTTTTTTTTGTTTTAAATAAAAAATTGATGTGATTGTTTCCTAGGAGCTTTCCTTTGGATTTACAAAAATTGGGTTAATATCTAAACACACAGCTTACCATGCTCCTGTCTATGGACTTAATTTAAGGTTCTAATTAATTATGAAGTTAATCACATGGTCCCTTTGAAAACATTCACCAACCAAACACATGAGTAAAAGCAAATATTTTAATATTACAATAATTAACTAAAAGAACTATTAGTGCACGATTCTTTAATTAAAACAATAAAATTTGAATCTTTCCATCAATACTTTACTTCGAGCTTGTTCAAAAGAAAAAACCTTCCCTCGATCTCTAATTATTTCTTTAATATTTATGGATTGATCTACCACCTAATCCTGATAATTAATTTCTTTTTTTGTCATCTTATGTTTTGGATCTAATCAATGGCAGATTCAGATTTTGTATGAAGGGTGGTTGCACAATAATCAAATAAGAACATGAATTGGGTTATGGATCGGGGCCAATGATTCGATTCTAAGTAAAAAATTAATTACTTGTGATATAAAATTTAATTAACATTTTAAATTTATATAAGTTTTCAGATTCACCAATATAAATAGACATAAAGCAGAAAGAAAAATTAATATTATATTTTCACATTAAGCATCATAAAAGATATAAAGTAGAAAGAAAAATTAATATTAGATTTTCACATTAGACATCGTAAATTGTGTTTGACTAAATTATAACATAAAATTTTATTAGCAATTTGAATTTATATAAGTTTTCAAATTCATCAATATAAAAAGACATACAGTAAAAAGAAAAATTAATATTATATTTTCACATTAAACATTGTAAATTATGCTTGACGTGGAAAAAAGAGTTATGTTCGATGTGATTGCATGCTTTTAAAGGAAAAAAAGTTGAAAAGAAAAAAAAAGTTTAGTATATTTATAAAGGAGAGAGAAAAAAGAAAAAGACAAAAAGGTAAAAAAGAGAAAAAAAAAAGAAAAGAAAAATAATTTCAAAATTTAGATATAAAAAAAATTAAACCTAGGCCACTAAATATTAACTTAAGTTTCTTACCACTATTTCAAAACAACACATTTGATTTGTGCAAAAGTTACAAATCTAAATATTTTTAATTATATATATATAAATTAATTAATTAAAAACTAATGGGTGGCGGCCGCCACCCCCGTCACCCCTCTCCCTCCGCCCTTGGATCTAATCCTATCTTTTTTTATAATTATACATTAAAGAAAAAGTTCCAATAGGTTATTAAGCTGATAAGGACGTATCTAACTTTTTTATTATTTATTTCATTTGGGTTTCAAAGGTATCATTAAATGCAAGCCATGCATGTGCTTTTCATATAGGGTCCAAAGGTTAGAAAGCCATGCATGCCTCTCTCGTTGTTATCTAAAATTGATTGATTCATGTTAGGTAATTAGTCTGTGATTTCTACATGTAAAAGAGAGTACTGAAATGATGATAAAAAATTTCATATTTATTAAATTAAAAGTATATCTTAAATATTAAATATAACAATAATCTCTTTATCTATTATTAATTAATTTTAAATTATATGCCTATTTTAAAATTTTAATATAAATTTCATTGTTTAATAATTATCGATTAAACTTTATGTACAAATCACGTCCAATCATATTTTTGACATTTTAGTCATTAATTTATATTAAAATCAACGTTAGGTAGAAAACTTAGCAACTTGACTATAAAAACTTTACCTAATATTCCATCCTCCTATAATGCTTCTTTCTTCTTTTTTCCAAACAACTCTTCTTGTTTTATATACTTTTACCCATTAATCAATATTGAAGCCTTGACCTTTTGTTAACTTTTTGTTTTTCAAAAAATGTGTATTATATGTTACGGATTCACATCAGTAAGAGATAAGATGAGTCTTGAATTTATATATAAGGTTTTCTTTCACTCAATAGACATGTGTTTTGAGTTGAAGACGTAGACTCATGACACTATATGCATAGACATAAAATTATTTATGTGATTAATTCCTAATTATTTAAAGTCAAATATAATGCTTTTATCCTTGAATTATATATTTAGGCATGATATCAAAAAAATCCTAAACTATTTTAAAAAATTTAAATAAACTCTTATACTTTTATTACATTCAATCAAGTTTTTGTACTTTTATTTTAAACCAAATAAGTCCTTATATTTTTATTTTGAGTTAAATAAGTCTTTATTGTTAATTATTGATTTAATCAAAATGTTATTTGTCATTGTATATCATGTGGCGTTGACTTTAAATGCTAACATATCATAATTGATAATGATGTGGTATATTGACATATTTTAATTGATAATAATGTGGCATAATAATATAGTTATGCAACATTTTTTACTTTTCACATTACTGTCATGTCAATATCATATGGATATAAAATGATAAGTGATATTATAACTGATAACAATTAGTTAACTATTAGTTACAAGAGCTTATTTTATATAAAAATAAAAAAAACAAAAACTTGATTAAATGTGATAAAAGAATAAAGACTTATTTGAATTTTTTAAAATAATTTAAAAGTTTTTTGAGCATTATGCCAAATATTTACATGTTTATGATAACAAAGTACTTAAAATTATTTTTGATAGTTGCTTTTTTTTTTTTGAAAAATGTTGCTTTTGTTATTTTTGCTATGTGTTATTATTTATTTTATAAATTTCCTATAAAATGTACGTAAAAAAACTAAATGCATAATCATGTAATGGATTAAAATAAATAATTAAAATGTGATCCTAATTATAACATTGTTAGTATTATAAAAGTAGAATATCAGATTTTATTATTTAAAAATATTTATTTTATTTATAACTCTTTAACAAAAGTATTTGCTTGAGGAAGTAAAAAAAAAATGGCAAAAATAGCAACTGAGTGGAGTTTTATTATTAATAAATAAAACACACAATTAAGTGTATAACATGATGATTAAGCTCTATTTTCACAAAAGAAATGATAATTAAGCTCTATATCTACATGCCATTGTCACTAATACTATATCCAAGCAAAGGAATCCTGACCCAAAATTGTTGGATTGAGCCCAAACATCAGCCCCTTTTTTAGATAGGCTAGATGATCCAATTACACTCATTCTAATTCGACCCAAGGTTTGTAAGGATGAGTATTAATCAATTCAAATTCGAAATAATCGATCAAAATTAATTTCATATTAGTTTTTTTCATTTCTATATTAACAGGTTATAAGAGCCCATTCAATTTTTGGTATTGAAAAACCAATCATTAATAATAGTTTTAAGTATAATTATATATATTATTAATAATTTACAAATAAACCTCAAAAACATCTCTCATATCCAAAAAAAAACCTAGTCCCTAAAATAGTTAAAATTAATCTAGATAAGTTGGTTTCGATTAGTTTTAATTTTTAGTTATAATTCGCTTTCGATTATTTTGTATAAGATTTTAGCTAATTTGACTTTCAAAAATTTAAAATTAAATCCAGAATATTGAATATTGATTAAATAACCAAATTTGAGGACCTTTCTTTCTCCTTTGACACATAAGTATAAAGCCCAAAAAAAGTGAGTACAGATTTTAGCATAAAGGAGAAAGCTACAAAGTCCCAAAAAGTGAATATTGTTATGAATGTATGTGTAAATGTCTATTATGTTACTATTCAAGAGTTCAAATTAGGTTAGATAAGTCGAACAGTCTAATAGACTAGACATAAATATGTAATTTGATTTGAATTTTTAAATTTAATTATGTATATTTAAATATAAATATAGATTAAAGTAGATTAAGATTAATATTTATTTTACTATTATCTATCCAAATTAAATCCTTTAATATCATCTTTATGTTATAAATTCTATTTAGATTATTGAAATTATATCATGTTATAAATTCAAAAAATACAATCGAAATCCCTTCTCATAATAAAAAAAAAACCCTAATCATCGAAATAGTTAAAACTGATCGAGATAAGTTGATTTTGATTATTTTCAAACTTTAATTATAATTTAATCAATTTAATTATTTATAAAATTTTAATTAATTAAAATTGAATCGATTAAATTAATTAAATACTCATTGTCAAAAAAGTGAGTATAGACTTTAGGCGAAAAAAGGAAGCCCAATCCAAGTAACCAAAGGCAGTAAGAAATCATACCATCCGATTCCGGACAAAATCTTTGGCGGCCTCCTTTTCTTTCCCCCAGCTTACGTACTAGCAATCACAAGGCCCAAAACCACCAGCGACGAGGAAGAAGATGAGATTGAGCTTGAGGTTGTTAGAATAAAATAAATGGTGAGAAGATGATAGCGGCAGCAGCATCGAAATAAGCAAAACCCATATCTTCTGACTCTTTCTGTTCGTATCATCTGTCGTCACCAACCTTGTAAGCTTTGTTTTCTCGAATCACCTTTGGTTTTCGACTTCAACCCTTTTTTGTTACTATTGATTCTGCTTTGTTTTATACTCGCCTGAGTAACTTTTTTCTCTTTCTAACTCAGTGAGCTTGTTACGG
Source organism: Theobroma cacao (assembly GCF_000208745.1). NCBI lineage: Eukaryota > Viridiplantae > Streptophyta > Magnoliopsida > Malvales > Malvaceae > Theobroma > Theobroma cacao. The sequence continues at coordinate 688,551 of NC_030852.1, forward strand.
CGACGACTCAGTCCCCTGCTCCTCCCTATTCCACCGAAAATAAACCCCAAACTACTCCAGGTCTGATTTTCTCTATTACGTTCTCCTTTTTCTTCAAGTTTTTTTTTTTTTTTTAGTTTTTGTGGTCTGTAAAGTTGATAATTTGGACATTCTATTAACGTAGAATTAAACCCAAGTTTTTTACATGAATTTCCTTACTTGGAAGCGGTCTTGTAAGCTGAATTATATGAAAAAGGAAGTTCTGGGTCTTGGATAAAGTGAGAAATTGGCAGCAATTAAAGGGGAAAAAAGAAGAAAAAAAATTGTATGTGTAGGATAGATAAATGGTTCTAATTTTAGAAATCCATTGCTGCAGATGTTGTACAACAAGCATATATTAATTGTGGAAGCTTGCGCTGGGATTGTAGCTTGAATGGAACCCCAATAGAAATAGTGACAGTCTAGTTTTCGTCTCAGCTGATAGGCCTCAGCATTTCATCCAGATTCTAATGGACTTTGATTATGCTTGTTTTAATTACCCAACTTTGTTCTAAGAAAATGAAAAGAAACGAGACAGAGTGAGGTAATCAATTGATCAAGCAAGTGAAATGAAGAAAGTGAAAGACTAGAACAAATACAACTTATTTTAAGAGCAAACTAAGCTCACAATGGCTTCTCTACCTTATTCATACAAGTTTAATTTGTGTCTCTAGATGAGACTTCACTGTCTAAAACTTGTAAATATTTTTAGAAGGGCATAGGCATTGGAGGCATTGGTTCTGTCCACATCTTCCATTGCTCAAAAGTTCCATTCACAAAATCATAATAACCTCCCCTCATTGTCAGAGTTCCACTCTGATGTAGCCGAAAGATTTAGAGTAATTAAAACTTAACAATTAGGGCTAGAATAGGGTTGATTGTGTTGTAACAATAGAAAGATAATTAGATTTTTTAAAGAAACCTCTTTAATAAATATTCAAAATAACAAAAGATGATAATAATAATCTTCTATCTAAGATCACGTACTTATAATAGTTAAGATAAATCATAATCAAATAGTAATCCTAATCCTACATAAAGACTTAAAGTACTAAAATTCTAATAAAAATAGGAAAAAGAATCTCAAACTAAACAAAATAAAGAAAATAAAATCCTAAGCTAACGAAAATAAAATAGAATTCTTGATGCGTCTGCATCACACTCACCACTGCATTTCTCTAAAATGGATAAGTCAGCAGATTTGCCATCGAGTTCTTCATTGATTCTTGCATCACAATTTGTGGATTGATTTCTTTTCTGTTAATTAGATGGTCTGCCATGGAACATATCCTTGCTCAATTTGATGACAGAAACATGTTGGGGCAGCTTGTGATTTTACCTTTTCACACAGCCTGCATTGTTCTTCAAATGGCAGATGATTAGCCTCTTCCAGGACCTTGATCTTTGCTGGCAAACCAATTTGCACCCACTGATCTGTGAAGTCACTGCATAGCTCAAGTTAGATGAAGTTAGACAAATAAGAATTCAATCCTTTTATTTGACAAAAAATTGTTTGATTTTTCAAAACAAAAAATTGGAGTTCATAGGCTTACTAAGTATAACTCTCGTCCGGAAGCTTCATAAGCCTCTTTATCCCACCACAACGACTGTGTCCAATGACTAGGATGTTTTCTACTTATAAATGTTTTTTTTTTACTTTAATTCTTTCCATTTGTTATGCAGAATTTTCTAAAATGACGAAGAAAACTAGGGAGGAAAGGGAGTGGAAAAGTAAAGAGAAATGAACACGAGTTGAATTTTAATGTGTAGATGTTTCACCTTAAGAGCTTTAACAACATATTCAATGGCTGAGCCAATTTCGGTGTGTCTCAGCTATGCAATAAAGCAATCAACAATATTAGGAGAAACGTGGATTCCAAATCCCATAAATGAAAAATTTTTAGCAATAATTTTCTAGTTTTACATGTCCATTTAATTAGGTAATGGGAACTATAAAAAATCATAATTTTTTATTGAAAAAATGTGTATTTATTATTAAATCGAATATTCAAGCCAGAACCATCTTGTACAAAACTCGCAACCAAGTTCTCAAATTTGCATGTTCCAATCCACAAATCCTTCTTATCAACAAGACTTTCCTCCTTTTGAGGAATTTGTACAAAAAGACTTCAAACATGTACCTAAAATCCCAACCTTGCTTCAAACAGATGCAACGAGAAGACCAACCAAAATCAGTGCTGCAGAAGCAACACTAAACTGGCAAATTGAAAATACAATTACACAAAATTCTGTCTTGAAAAGAATCAACCACAAGGTAGATACCATTCAAGGCAAAGTGCAAGAAATAAAGGAAAAGGTGGATGAAAACACCAAAGCTGCCAATGATATGATTAGACTTTTACATAAAAGACTTCGACAAGTCTCTACAGAAGTCCCTAAACAAGGTGTTCCATTCCAACTATATAAAGAATAGAAAAAGCTGGAAATACAAAAGCTCAGACCTCAGATAAAACTCCTCCAAGAAACCAAAAGAATTCCATCGCCAAAACACAATGATCCATTTGGATTAAATACAAGAGCTCTACCATCACCTGAAGAACCATCAGCCACAAGAATTGATTTTCCACCACCGTCCACACAGGTCACTCTTTTTAACCTTTACAAAAGACTCAAGAAGTAGAAAGAGGAAGAAGAAAAACACAAAAGCAAAAAGGAACGAGAAGATGTTGCTCAATTAGAAATTATCTCTGAGAAAGCCCAAGGGAAGAGACCAATGATTGGTAATGATCCACTTCCCTAAAAACCAGAAATAACCAAGAATACTACAACAGACCCAAAGACGATAATGATGAAAATGGACAATTCCCTCCCTTCTTTTCTCAAAAAAATACATTGAAAGCACTGTTCCAAAAATCTTCTCCACAGAACCTGCAGCATAGCAACACCACACTTTGTCCTCTGCTACAACCTTTGAAACTACAGGATGTCATTCAAACGAATCCTCAAACGTAGAATCATCAACACTCTCTCACAATTTTGAGGAATATCAAAATCCCTCACAATTCATGATAACAGGAGATGGTGTAAAAGTTGAAGAAATGGATGTAGATGATGAAGTCCCACATATTCATGTTCCCAAGAACTCAGCAGCACCTACTTTTTCAAAGTTAACATTTACAATTGATGACATTCCTCCATCACGATGGGCAGAAAGGTTTCAAGAGTTCCACTCCTGGCTTAAAACTAAAAGACTATCAGAAGATAGTTATTATATTATTCTGATGAAATTTGTCTCAAGATTTACGGGAACCCTAAGAAATTGGTGGGATACTATTAATCAAGCAGACCAGATGCAGTTTTTGGTACTTCAAGATTTTGGCTAGGTAATTCAAATCCTTCATAGATACTTTCTTGGAAATCCTGATGATCTTAGAGCCTTGCAAAGAAAAGAATTCTTCCAAAGAAAATGATGTTCTTTCAAAAAGACAGATCTCGATAAACATTACCAATGATTTGATACTATTCCCAAATTATATTATGGCCTTTTACGACCCCAACCTACTGTTTGCCTTAAAGGTCCAAGTCCAAATCATAGGAGCTCCACAAATACCTTCTACTATTATAGCAACACTCCATTACCAGATGGTTTGTAGAGTTCAAGATCATGCATTTAACCTTTCCAAAATCCAAACAAGCTCAAATAATGCACTGGTTTTAACCATAAACACATCACAAGCTCTTATTTGCTCATTTGTTCCCAAAAGAATCTCTAAAGAAGACTTTGCCAAACTTCTTCTAGAAAAATGGATCACCAATTATGAAAATTTGCAAGAAGCCATAATTTCCATTCAGTTCACAAAAATCAATTTTACTAAGAAAGCAGATGGAACTATAGAAATCAAGTTTAACCATTCTCATTTGAAAGAACCTTTTGCTCCACCAGTCTTTTCATCAATGTTCATGATCAAACAGACAGAGACAGTAGAACCAGGTTCAAAACAAAAGCTTATTAAAAGCTTTGACCATATGGGCAAACCAATTTTCCATTTCACAGATCCCATCACTAGCCACTGTCCATGGGGTATTAATTGCACATGTGAAGGATGTCAAGAAGACGGCCTTGCAACAAACTATGAGATGGATAGAGAAAAGAAAAAGAAAAAGTCAAAAAACAAGCCAAAGTGCTCAGATCGAGAATTGTACAAGAAATTCCAAGATGGAGATCCACATGTTGGAACTTTAGGACAAGGTGGAAGATACCAGTATCTAGTAAAATATTCTTTTCCTGAGTGGACAAAATTTGTACCATTAGAGAAACCTTTTCAAAAGCAACCACCACCAAATTCTCAAAAACTTGTCCTACCTTGTTACAGAAAAATCCAAAAATGGATTCATTAAGGGGTTTAAGTACAAATGAATTATAACAGATAGAAGATATGCACTGGCCAAATACGGCACTCCTGGCTTTAACGGTGGCTCTGGCCTTTCATCTATCAGTATAATTCATAAGACCTAAGGATTCATCTTCACTGCTCAACCTTTTGTATTGAAGAACATAATTCTTTCTATTGCATAGGATCCATTAACAATGGCAAGTGCAAAGCATACTTGAAGGATTTGATCTTATGACTGTACTGTAAATATTTTGCTATAGTATCTCTTAGGAAAGAAGAGAGAATTTAGAAAGACATGTTTAAGATCATAAGAAGAGTTTTTATTTTCTGGAACCGATCTTGTATTTTACATCAAATCCTTTCATATTTATAGACAAAGGGTCATATATAAGACAAACTAGTTGGATAAGTATAACTAATGATAAAGACTTATCTATAAAAGGTAAGATTTTGTAAAAGCATTCCAAGTCTCAGATAAGTTTGAATCTAGATACTGTAAAAGTTCAAGACTAGATATTGTAAAAGTCCAAGTCTAAGTATTGTAAAGTCCAAACCTAGGTATTGTAAAAGTCCAAATCTTGGATAAGTTTGTCATACTTATCCAACTAGTTTGTCTTATATATGACCCTTTATCTATAAATATGAAGGGATTCGATGTAAAATACAAGATCGGTTCTAGAAAACAAAAACTCTTCTTATGATCTTAAACATATCTTTCCAAATTCTCTCTTCTTTCCTAGGGGATACTATAGTAAAATATTTACAGTACAGTCATAAGATCAGATCCTTCAAGTATGCTATGCACTTGTCATTGTTAATGGATCCTGTGCAACAGAAAGAATTTTGTTTTTCAATACAAAAGGTTTGGGAAATTAACCTAGTTAAATGGAGGAACCATATGAGCAATATTGAGGCCACTGAAGGTTTCTCCTGGCTTGAAATTCAGAACAACTGAGGGGCTTACTCGAGAATCCGAGCATGCAAAGACCAAAAACTGAACAATGAAGTAACAACACATTAATTAATATATTAATTAGTATTACATAATCTTAATTAATCATTTTTAAATTATAGAAACAAATTTTGATTAAGAACTTTGGGTTGGAAAGTGATTTACCCTTGGGTGTTGACCTTCTGCAAGTTCACTGAAACATTCAATATATTTGCTACAAGAAAGCAGAAAAATTGGTGTCATTATCCATTAATTGAGTCTCTACTGCATCTTGTTTCCAATTTCCATGAGAATTAGAACTATTGGTTCTTCTCAAGCATGCATCTAGGTAGAATGTTATCAAAAAGATAGTAAATTCGATGTATCTTTCAAATTATACATAAAGTAATAGATAAGATAATCAAATCAACGTATAAAGATAACAAAATTTATTATTAGTAATTAATAATTTCGAGACAACTGAATTCATAAACTTGATCTTTAAGTCTTTTATTTGTATGGAAAAAATTCAATTTTATTAATAAAAACTTCAGCTTTTCTATAAAAAAGGGTAGAAATTTATTTATTTTTTCTTTAATAATTGGACAAAAAGACAAAGCAATGTTTGAAAACTATACAGGGATGAATTCTAGTCCAAGTTTGACATCTTACTCATATAAGTTCTTCTTGAAGAAGCCAAAGCCATCTTTGATCCTTTAAGCATCTAGGTCGAATGAAGGCCTTTTCCCTTAGAGCTCAACAATAAGCCTCTCAACTTTTCCTTGAACCTTCTAATCCAGGCTTTCTTTCTGGCTGAAACCAACATATAAAAATTTTCTTAGTCTTACCTACAATTAATTGCTACTCTCAGACCTTGGTTAATAAAAGTAATATTATTTTCTCTAGATAGATAAATCGATTATTGGATACTGAAACCTGATGAGAATCTTCTTCAGTCCTTCAACAACAACTTCAGCAGATTGCTTAGCCATTTCCACGCCTTCTTACTGCAAAATTCACAAAATTTACAGTTAAAAGTAAATTCTAACATGCATAACGTGGAACTCACCCAACAATGGAGTCATAACCTTTTGGAGCAAGAAAACCATGCATGGCACTCACCCACATGCAACAATATCATGACAAAAAGATCTTTAATACATAAGATCTTAATTAGTGAAAACATACTAATTAAAACTACTTCAAGACAAAAAGATCTTTATGGGTTAGTATGGTTTTTGCTAGATTCCATAGGTTTCATACTGTTGTTGCTGTAATTAAAACTAATTGCCCTGTTTGTCTCTTTGAAGTAGTTTTAATGTGCCTCAAACCTGCAACTTGTGCTGTATGCATACCGTAAAATAGTATATTTTGGATAAAATGATGGATAGAAATCGATGCTAACTTATTTTGGCAATCATGTCTAATTTATAATTCTTTTGTAACTTACAACGTATGTGAATTTAGCCTTGCCCATCACCCTCTCCTGGGGAAGGGTGAGGATTATATTTTTATCTCAAAAAGAAAAAAGAATTGCAAGAATTTAAAAAAAAAAAAGTCACTTGCTCATTACTAGGACAAGGGAACCGAGGAAAGAAAAAAATACAACCAAAAAAACTACACAAAGTGCAAAAGAAGAAAATAAGATTTCTTATGGTTAGGAGAAATAGGGCTACAACAGAGAGCTGCTTGATGTGGTGTACTTATGTGTAATTACCTTGAGCTCAATGAGGCATTGGATGTACAAATTGAATATGATGAAGGAATATAAACTTTTATAATCTGAGTTAAGTGATGGAACAATTAAATTCTAGCAGCAAAATGAAAGGGCATGGAAGGAGATGAAAGCAGAAAAAATGGAATTTAACATGTTGATGGATAGTTCTTTAAACACCTTTTGCTTGTGTGATGTTTATTATTGTTACAAAAATTATTGCATCCTTCACCATTTCCTACTTTTCGAGAGCTATTTTTTCCTAACTGTTAGAAATGTCTTGCGCATGTTTTCAGCATGGGGCTCCAAGTAGTTATGGGCATTTAAGGAGTTGATGGACGGAGGACATGGAATAACCATGTAATGGAAATGGAGCAGATATTGGGAATTGAAGCTGTAAGAAAATGCATAATCGATGAGATAGCACAAACTATGGAACATCATGGAATGACCAAAGACAGACGCCATATGATGCTTCTAGCAGATGTGATGACATTTAGGGTTGGTTTTTCATTGACATTCATTGCCTGTTGTCACTTGGAAAATAAAAATGAAAATTAGTTTTTCTCTTCCATTTTTCTTTCCTATAATGAAAATCTAGATTATGTTTTGGACCTCTGGTTTTGTGTACATAATGTTTTTAGGACAATGTATAACTGCATTTACATTATTATTGTATCAGGGGGAAGTTCTTGGCATCACAAGATTTGGTATCCAAAAATTGAACAAGAGTATATTGATGCTGGCTTCATTTAAGAGAACAGCTGATCACAATACTACTGTTAACGGGAGGGATGACAAGATTAAGGGAGTTACTGAGTGCATCATCATAGGAATCCCAATGCAAATAGGCACTGGAATACTCAAAGTTATACAGAGGTAAGCATGCAATACATTTTCTAATAATCTGTTTTATTGCTTTATTATTATTTATACTTTTCACTAGGAGATCCATCAATAAATTAAATTTATTTGTGCAGAAGTAATTTGAATTATTGAAGCCTGACAAAGTCGGTTTAGAATGTTCCAAGTTTCTGGCCTCGGGTTATTACTGATTCCTTTGACTACTTTTTTCCATACTCAAATTCAGTGGTGTTTTAATCAAAAGTCTTAATTTTTGTTATAAATATCTTGTGTCTCTTTTTCACATGTTCCATCACTACTGTCTTTTACAATAGATTCAATATCCAAGAAATATGCATTGCCTTGCATATTGTACTATGAGTCATAAAATAGTTTCGAGACACCGCTTTTGGATTCTTTTTATATATTATATTTCTCGACACAACCCGACCCAACTTGAACTAGCCCAGCCCAAATTTCACAGAAACAGTTACAAAAAAGAGCTCCCAAGTTCATTTTAGTATTTCATTCTACCTAAAAACTTAGGCTAAAACCCTCACTTTCCCAGCCCCTAAACACTTTCGTTTCTCCATTTCTTTTCCTTTTTTTTCCCTCAAAATTCTTCGTTTTTGATCGAAAATGCAGCAAAAATCACAGGATATAGTATTTACGAAACGACCATACATAAAAGATGTGAGGCCACGAAAAATGTGACACTCACACTCTTTTTTAATTGTATTTCTCTCATTTTTCGATTTTGGATTTTTTAATTTTCCATTAAAAGTATTAATGTTGTTTTTAATTGTTATGTATGCAGGAAAAGCATTAATGTCGTTGATCATATTCCTCATGCCATGTGTGCAAGCAAGAATCATGCCGTGCAGAACATTGCGATTCAATGAGTCAGTTTGTAACCCATATAATGCTGATTTTGATGGTGATGAAATGAACATGCATGTCCCGCAAACAGAAGAGGCTCAAACAGAGGCATTCATGTTGGTGGGGGTAAATTCTTTTATATCATATTATCTTAGGAATTGTGCCTGTGGATGTCATATGCATTTAGTTTTTTTGAATTCCAACTCAGCTTGCTTCAAATTGATATGTATTACTGGTCTTTAAAATGTTTTTCCACTAATGAACCATAATATCGCAGTAATGATAATGGTATGATAGGATACATGTTCAGAAATGAACCTATGAACTGTTACTGGACCCCTTTTCTTGAAAATTTAGATAAATCTGAAAATTTCTTATGACTTGTTATTTGTGTTTCCAGGTGCAAAATAATTTATGCGCGCCAAAAAATGGAGAAATTTTGGTTGCTTCCATTCAAGATTTTTTAACATCTTCTTTTCTCATTACAAGGAAGGATACTTTCTATGACCGTGTAGCTTTTTCACCTATATGCTCCTATATGGGTGATGGCATGGATCTTATAAATTTGCCGACTCTAGCATTACTTAAGGTAAATGTTGATACCTTTTTGTAGTACTTTTGCTATATGCTTCTCTATTTTTTATTGAATTCTATTGTTGTGATGCAGCCAATAGAGCTTTGTACTGGTAGCAATTGTTTAGTGTTCTATTATGCCCACATGCAAGTGTGAAAGTCTACTTGACTCTTATTGTTAAAGAGAGGAACTACTCTAAGAAGATTATGAAAAGGATTGGGAATAAGGAAATAGAAGTAGAAACAATGTCCCATGACGACGGATTTGTTTATGCTTGGAATAATGAGCTTATATGTGGGCAATTGGGGAAAGCTACTTTTGGTAAGTTTTTGCTTATTTCTTACTTTTTCCTACATGTTCTGCATGGAATCAATAATCTCATGTTCTTTTAATTTGTTATTCTGAAATATGATTCTCATTTTTTAGGTTTTCTATTGAGTCATAGAAACATGCATTGGCAAAGTGTCTCGTAGATTAGTTTAATAATTATGAGACTTGAGAGATACCAGCTGCATCTAGCATCATCAGGGTGAGATAAGATCTATTGCTTGGTAATTTTGATTTGGTATGTTGACAAGATTACTCAATAAAAAATTAGGCCAAAACTGCATGCTGAATGAAGAGAATACAGCTCTTGTTCCAAAGTTTTTACCATACTTTTGGTTAGGTGGAATGAAGAGAATAAAATTCTTGTTAGACATTCTTTAGAGCATATTTTTATTTGAGACTTTCCATTTTTTAATCTATTACTTACCATGGCTAAACTTTTATGTTTACTATAATTGCTTTGTTCCTTTCAGTTTATTCCTTAGAATTAGAAAGGAAGAAAGCCTGTCACACACAAACACTGTTAGTTGCCCGTAGATGTGGAGGAGCTACTTCTTATCTATCTTTCTTATTTTTTTTCTTTTGTTTTCTGGTTTCCTCCGTGTATAGTGTATGATAGAGTTGCTTTCTTCCTCTTGCTTGACATATTTGAAATGAGTCATATTGGCTTGTAGGGCCACTTTTACATAAGTCATAGAGCTTGAGGTCACTGCAAGATGACGTTTTTGGATGACTCTTAATGGGGCAAACTTATGTTTTACTAATTGCTTTAGGATTAGGACTGGATGTATTATCTAGCCTATTTATGATTCCTTCTTCCTGTTATGGGTTTATAGTAGGTTACAGGGCCTACACTCAGTTGAACTCTTCTGTGATGAACTAAACACAAGCTGAAACCCAGTAGAATAGTTTTCAGCGAGCATTCTAAGCATTGTACATATTCTATCTGTTTGGTTTGTTTCAAATGCTAATAGTTAATGCAAGACATTAATTGTTGTTTTTTAAGTTTGTTAACTACCAACCGCTTAATCATTTTCTACTTGATGACAACCTTTCTCAAGTAAGATTTTTCTCAAAATTCGACTTGAAGGCAAGATTTTGGCAATTGGGAATCCATTATGAAGACAGGCCCAAGACAGGAGTTTGCATACCAAACCACCACTACCAATGGATTGTTCTACCATTTGGGCTCAAAACTGCACCATCACTATTTCAAAAGGCCATGATCGAAATCTTTGAACCCATCCTTGACTCGGCCTCATTTACATCGATGACATTCTTCTGTTCAATCCCATAGAGCAAAGTCATCTTCATCTCCTTCAAAGATTCTCATACCTTATTTTTTGATATGGTATCACGCTTTCAGAACAAAAAATGCAGATATTCAAGCCAGAAATAAGCTTTCTTGGAATGCATATTCTTCAAGGAAAGTACAAGCCTGACCCGCATCTCACAAAAATTGTTAAAATTCCCATATCAGAATCTTACAAAAAAGCATGTTCAGCAATTTCTCGAAATAGTAAATTATCTTAGAGATTTCATCCCTAAACTTTTAAAATGGACAAATTCTTTGACAAAAATGTTCAAAAAAGACCCTTTAGAATAGGGATCAGCCCAGTCAAGAGCAATACAAGATCTCAAGCAAATGATGCAAAATTTGTAACCATTGCAAATACCTTCTGATGGAAAAAGGATCTTACAGATAGATACCAGTGATAAATATTGGGGAGCAATTCTTCTTGAAGAAAAACAAGGCAAAAGAAATCTTTGTGTATTCAAGAGTGAAAAGTTTTCATATTCAGAAATACATTATCATTTCACTTTCAAGGAGATCCTTATAGTCAAAAAACCATCACAAAATTTGAATTTCACCTTATAGGCCACCATTTTTTGGTCGGAATGGACATGTCATCATTCCTTCAAATGCTCAAGTTCAAACAAAAGACAGTTCCTCATCCTCAGCTGCTAAGGTGGACAGAATGGTTTTCAAAATACTCTTTTGACACTAAACACATCTAAGGAAAGAAAAATCATCTTGCAGACTTCCTATTCAGGAATTTTCAAGAACAAAAAATCTTGATGTTTAACCCAAGACCTCTAACTTAGCTAAAAGCAAAACAACCCACTTTCACACCTGAACCAAGAACACACATTAAAGGAACTCATTCCTCCTCTATCCTAATAGCCCCAAACCTTCAACCCGATTATCCTCCTGAAGTCCTTAAGTTAGTTCAAGAAGGAACATTCCACCAAAAAACTGATCAAATGATTTTTGAATACAAAATTGAAGTTTTCATAAAATATGGAGGACTTATCCTAAAATCATCCGAACTTCATCCCAAATACCCTTTTATCCATCCCTTTTACTATGAGTTCATGAAATTTTAGATGAATTAAAATGGATGTTTTGGTACTTAACCCATAGGTACCACATTGGCATACAACTTCACATTATGGACTTCCTAAAATTCATTGAAAAAGCAATCAACTAATAAGTTGAGTCATGGAGAAAGAACTTTGTAGATATGCTCACATGGTTCTATCTTCTTTCTCATTGGAAAGAATTGGTTGTCTCAGAAGTAGGAAAGAAGAACCAAATGACCATATTTATCCTTTACAAGCCTCAATACTTTCTCACTCATGAGAAAGCCACTCAGCTCTGTTCTATTCCCTTTGCATGGACTTACAAGTCATTCCCCTGCAGTATCAGAGAGTCAGAGAAATAAACCTAAAATTTCAAAGGAGAATCTGACAGCATACCAAGATTATCCCAGACCATATCTGGCCTTCATTTGAGACAAAAATATCATGGGACTATTCTCTAGAAATACTAGGACCTTACCAGGAAAAAATACAAGAAGCATTGAAAGAATACAAAGAAAGAATCCCAGATCCTCACGAGTAGTCCCAAGATCCATGGGATTATGGAGAAATTGATGAAGATAAAATTACACAACTTTCCATGAAAACACCAGAAGATAAAAGCACACGTTTTTTCAAAATACAGTCAAGAGATAAGGTCACATCCTCTAAATTACCATGTGATACATGTGGAAGATACTGTAAAGAAGACTCAGAAGATTTTTCTCTCCACAATTAAATCTCCAGAGAGAAAAAGCAATAGAAAATAATTGAATTAAACCTCACCTCAAACCCAGAAACTGAAAAAGACTTATCTGTATAAGTCAACATTTTATAAAAAAGTCTAAGCCTATATATTCAAAAAAGTCTAAACCTATGTATTAAAAGTTCTAACCTATGACTAAGATGTCTAAGTCCTAGACAATCTTATCCAGACAAGTTTGTCCTTGGTGTAACTCGTTGTCTATAAATATGGAGAAAATCAATAAAAAGTTTAATCTTAGTTCTAAAAAAAAAAATTTTTCTTTTTTATCATGTCTTTCTAAACCTCCTCTTCTTTCCTTAGGGATATTATAGCAAGAATTTTACAGTACAGTTAAGAAAGTAGATCTTTCGAGTATGCTCTGTACTTGCCATTGATAATGGATCTTGTGTACCAGAAAGAACTCTGTTCTTCAAAACAAAAGGCTGAGCAGTAAAGATGAATCCTTAGGTCTTATGAATTATATTGATAGATAAAAAACCAGAGTCACTGTTATGGTATCAGAGCCATGTATTGTGATCATTTGTTATAATACTCTTTAAGGAAATATCTCTTTAAAACATGTCCTCTTCAAAAAATTCAACTATTGTAAATAATGCTGTAATTTTTTTAGACGCTACCTCTGCTATAAAATCCATCTCCAAAATAGATTTTTTACGTGAAGTAGATTATATCCCTGAAGAAGGAAAAACCCAACCATTGCAACTTTCTCTTACCAACCCCTACTCTGTGTATGCAAAACCTACTTTCTCACCAGTAAAATCTATAAAAACCCTAATCAAACACTCACCAAAAGCACCAAAAGAATACATCCAGTCCACAAGATTTGATGAACACTTCATTCAAGGAGATCAAGCAGAACAGTTTGTTACACTTCAGATACCTCTTGAGTTTCCACAGCAATGGATTCACCATGGGTATTCACATATCCATTTTGGAGCGGTCAGACTAGCACTAAACTATCATGGGAGAGAAGGACAGTCAGTTGTAGCACATATGGCTTTACTTGATAGCAGGTACATAAAGTATGAACATGCATGTATTGGTACTGTTGAGGACACCTTAAATACGAAAACTTTAATTGTTACCCTATTTCCAAACTATACCATGGCCCTTTGTGATCCCAACTTATTGTCTGCCTTAAAGGTCCAAGTTCAGATCATAAGAGCCCCACAAATACCTTTTGCCATTATAGCAACACTTCATTACCAGATGGTTTATAAAGTTCAAGACCATGCATTTAACCTTTCCAAAATTCAGACAAACTTAAATGATGCATTGGTTTTGGCCATAAACATATCACAAGCTCTTATTTGTTCATTTGTTCCAAAAAGAATCCCTAGAGAGGATCTTGCCAAACTTCTTCCAGAAAAATGGATCATCAATTATGAAAAGTTGCAAGAAGCCAAAACTTTCATTCAGTCCACACAAACCAATTTTACCAAAAAAACTGATGAGACTATAGAAATAAAATTTGACCATTCCCACTTGAAAGAACCTTCTACTCCACCAGTTTTTTCATCAATGTTTATGATTAGACAGACTGACTCAGTAGAACCAGGCTCAGAACAAAAGCTCATTGAAAGCTTTGACTATTGGGGCAAACCAATTTTCCATTTCATAGATCTTATCACTAGTCACTATCCATGGGACATCAATTGCACTTGTGAATGATGTTAAGAAGACAACTTTGCAGCAGACTATGAGATGGACAAGAAAAAAAAGTCAAAATCAAGTCAAAATGCTCAGATTGAGTTTTGTACAAGAGATTCCAATATGGAGATCCGCATGTTGAAACTTTAGGACAAGATGGTAGAAGATACCGGTATATAGTAAAATATTCACCTTCTAAGTGGACAAAATCTGTACCATTAGAGGAACTTTCCCAGAAACAACCACCACCAAATTTCCAAAAACCTGTTCTACCTTGCTACAGGAAAACCCAAAAATGGATTCAAAAACATAGCCAAACTCATCCTGTACAAAATTCACAACTAGACTCTCAAATCTCCATGTTCCAACCCACAAATCCTTCTTATTAACAAGAGTTTCCTCCTCTTGAGGAATTTGTACAAAAAGACTTCAGACACATACCTAAAATCCCAACCTTGCTTCAAGCAAATGCAACAGGAAGGCCAACCAAAATCAGTGCTGCAGAAGCAACACTAAATTGGCAAATTGAAAATGCCATTGCACAAAATTTTGTCCTCAAGAAAATCAATCACAACGTTGATACAATTCAAGGTAAAGTGCTAGGGCTCTAGTACCATAATTGTCTAAGTGCATATGACTTATACAGATAGAAGGTGTGCACTGGCCATAAAATGACTTTCCTAGCCATGACGGTGGCTCTGGCCTTTTATCTATCAGTATAATTCATAAGACCTAAGGATTCATCTTCACTGCTCAGCCTTTTGTTTTGAAGAACAGAGTTCTTTTTGGTGCACAGGATCCATTATCAATGGCAAGTGCAGAGCATACTCAAAGGATCTATTTTCTTAACTGTACTGTAAATTTCTTACTATAATATCCCTAAAGAAATAAAAGAAGGTTTAGAAAGACATGATAAAGAAGAGAGATTTTTTTTTTAGAAAGACATGATAAAGAAGAGAGATTTTTTTTCTAGAACTAAGATTAAATTTTTTATTGATTTTCTCCATATTTATAGACAACGAGTTACACAAAGGACAAAATTGTCTGGATAAGATTATCCAGGACTTAGACTTCTTAGTCATAGGCTAGGACTTTTAATACATAGGCTTAGACTTTTTTGAATATATAGGCTTAGACTTTTTTATAAGATGTTGACTTATATAGATAAGTCTTTTTCAGTCGTAGTCAGTTTCTGGGTCTGAGGTGAGGTTTAGTTCAATTATTTTTTACTACTTTTTCTCTCTGCAGATTTAATTGTGAAGAGAAAAATCTTTTGAGTCTTCTTTACAGTATCCTCCACACGTATCACACGGTGATTTAGAAGATGAGGCCTTATCTCTTAACTGTGTTTTGGAGAAACGTGTGCTTTTGTCTTCTAGTGTTTTCATGGAGAGTTGTGTAATTTTGTCTTCATCAATTTCTCCATAATCTCATGGATCTTGAGACCACTCGTGAGGATATGGGTTTCTTTCATTATATTCTTTCAATACTTCTTGTATTTTTTTCTAGTAGGGTCTTGGTATTTTTGAAAAATAGTCTCATGATATTTCTATCTCAAATGAAGGCCAGATATGGTTTGGGATAATCTTGTTATGCTGGCAAATTCTCCTTTGAAATTCTTGATATTATTTCTCCAACTCTCTGATACTACAAGGGGATGACTTGTAAGTCGATGTAGAGGGAATAGAATCGAGCTAAGTGGCTTTCCCATGAGTGAGAAAGTATTGAGGTTTGTAAAGGATAAAAATGGTCATTTGGTTCTTCTTTCCTGCTTTTGAGACAACCAATGCTTTTCAATGAGAAAGAAGATAGAACCATGTGAGCATATCTACAAAGTTCTTTCGTCATGGCTCAACTTCTTTGTCGATTGCTTTTTCAATGAATTCTAGGAAGTCCATAATGTGAAGTTGTATGCCAATGTGGTACCGACGGGTTAAGTACAAAAAAATCCATTTTAATTCATCTGAAAATTCCATGAACTCATAGTAAAAGGGATGGATAAAGGGGTATTTGGGATGAAGTCCGGATGATTTTAGGATAAGTCCTCTATATTTTTTGAAAACTTCAATTTTGTATTCAAAAATCATTTAGTCAGTTTTTGGATGGAATGTTCTTTCTTGAACTAACCTAAGGACTTCGAGAGGATAATCAAGGTGAAGGTTTGGGGCTATTGGGATAAAGGAAGAAGGAGTTCCTTCAATGTGTGTTCCTGGTTCAGGTGTGAAAGTGGGTTGTTTTGCTTTTGGCTGAGTTAGAGGTCTTGGGTTAAACATCAGGATTTTTTGTTCTTGAAAATTCCTAGATAGGAAGTCTGCAAGATGGTTTTTCTTTCCTTGGATGTGTTTGGTGTCAAAAGAGTATTTTGAAAACCATTATGTCCACCCTAGCAGCTGAGGATGAGGAACTGTCTTTTATTTGAACTTGAGCATCTGAGAGAATGATGACATGTCCATTTCGACCAAAAAATGGTGGCCTATAAGGTGGAATTCAAATTTTGTGATGACTTTTTTGACTACAAGGATCTCTATGAAAGTGGAATGATAATGTATTTCTGAGTCTGAAAACTTTCCACCATTGAATGCACAAAGATTTCTTTTACCTTATTTTTTTTCAAGAAGAACTGCTCCTCAATATTTATCACTAGCATCTGTCTGTAAGATCCTTTTTCCATCAGAAGGTATTTGCAATGGTTACAAATTTTGCATCCTTTGCTTGAGATCTTGTATTGCTCTTGACTGGGCTGGTCCCCATTCTAAAGGGTCTTTTTTGAGCATTTTTGTGAAAGGATTTATCTATTTTGAAAGTTTAGAGATGAAATCTCTGAGATAGTTTACTATTCCGAGAAATTGCTAAACCTACTTTTTTTTGTAAGATTGTGATATGGGAATTTTAATAATTCCTGTGAGATATGCGGGTCAGGCTTGTACTTTCCTTGAAGAATATGCATTCCAAGAAAGTTTATTTTTGACTTGAATATCTGCATTTTTTATTCTGAAAGTATGATACCATATCGAAAAATAAGGTTTGAGAATCTTTGAAGGAGATGAAGATGACTTTGCTCTATGGGACTGAACAGAAGAATGTCATCGATGTGAATGAGGGCCGAGTCAAGGATGAGCTCAAAGATTTTGATCATGGCCTTTTGAAATAGTAATGGTGCAGTTTTGAGCCCAAATGGTAGAATAGTCCATTGGTGGTGGCATTAATATAATGTTGATGTAAACCATGAAAATATTACGTGATTAGATCATTATGTTACATTAACATGTATTACATCATATTAGTATACCACGTAGTATAAAAAAATGATATTTTAATTAAGAACAATTAGTCAAACGTTAATTATAAAAATCTGTGTAACCCAAAATAAAAATATAAAGCCTAATCGATCTTAATAAAAAAAATAATGATTTATTTGAATTATTTTAAATAGTTTAGATTTTCTTTTATGTATTATGTCAAATACAAAATAGAGATTAATGACATAAACCATATTTCATTAAAAAAAACGTAACAATACAAAATAATAATATGTTTTTGAATCAATAATTAACTCATAATTTATGATAGATTACTCTAAGCTTGTTTACTTAAAATAGCACTAAATTAATTTTGTAGCCAAGCTTTCGCTTTCGACCGGCTAAGGACGAGGGAGAGAAAGAAGAACAGAAATGAATAATAAATTGAAGGGAAAGACAAGGAAAAGAAACGTGGGAAGGCAGTACGTACGTGGAGGCCAGTTTCTGGTTTGTATGATAAACAGACGGAAGGCCATGAAAAATGGAGACCTAACTTTCAAGCAAGCAAGTCCACATTCCACGACAGTAACGAAAGAATATGTTGGGGACGACAGGTCTTGCCTCTTGCTAACATTTGCGGCCGCGTTAACGTTTTAAGCATCAATCAAACACTGGGAAAAATGACAAAACTAAAAGAATCTTGCATTATTAGTAATAAAATTCAATGGTTTTTAGGTTTAAATTCTAAAAAAAATAATTTTGAATTAAAACCCACATTTTTTTAATTCAATTAATACTAAAAGAAATACGAAATGGTCAAGTTAATTTTCTTGAGACTTTTGATAAATATTGTAACAAGGGCATGCATTGAACGCACTACAATACTAGAAAAAAAAATAATACGAAGATCGATTGGGATAATAAAAAATACTCAACTCGACATGAAAAAAAACGAGATGATTAAATTAATAACCTAAAGTTTAATATGATATATATATAACAACTTGGAAGACTAAACTCATCGACATTTATATAAGTTTTTTTTGGGATAATGCATATAACTTTCACCTATTGAATGCCAGCAATAATTCCAATATATCGTCTTAGCTGTTGCCAGGAAAAATTAGGGTACTTTCCTGGCTCCCAATATCAATTAATTCTATGTTGAATTTTAGCAATTTGTTTTTGTCTATTTGTCTCAATTTTTGGACAATTGACATTTTTTTTTTTTCCAACTGTCTAGCACTAACTAGCTACTTGCTATTATTATTCTATTATTTCATATTATAAAGCATACTAATTCAATTGGAATGGACAATGTAAATCAATTTCTTCTTCTTCTTTTATAACATTTATTCTAAAAAAATCAAAGCTTAGTTCAATTTCCACCACCCTACATGCACACCATTTATCGAAAACAAATAAAATAATTGATCAATTAGAGTTTAATATATATATTAATGAATTCAAGATTTTATATGAAAAGTGACTAAAATATAATTATACATAATCAAAAATTTATATATCTTAAATTATATATATAATAAAAAATTAAAAATTAAAAAAATAAAGAGTTATTGAATATTTTTGTATATTTAAAATCTCGTTTGATTTTATATTATATAATTTTTTGGTAATTTTATTTTTCAAAAATTAAATATAAGATCTCAAAAGGATTTCAACTTTCACTTGATTAGATCTAATGTTCGGGGCTTGGGAAATGTAAAGAGAAAATATTGGCCCATCATTGAAGATTTTATTCGTAGCCCAAAGTCAATTTGGATAAAGTCCAAGTCCATGTCAAGCCTATGTTAGTGAAAGAGGCCCAAATAAATAAAAGAACATGGGCAGATTTGCCTTGTGCGATTGGGCATCGGGGGCCTTCTAAAAGGATTTCATTACCCGACCCGACTTTGATTCTGCCGAGAAAGTCACGATACAACCTCACCATCCCGCCACCCCCTAAACCCCTTCCTCTCTCCGTTTCTTTTCCTTTTTTTTTGTCCCTCAAAATTCTTCATTTTTGATCGAAGATGCAGCAAAAATTTACAAAACGGCCGTACATCGAAGATGTCGGGCCGCGAAAAATGTGACACCCGTTCTCTCTTTTTTAATTGTATTTCATTTATTTGTCGTTTTTGGATTTTTAATTTTTCATTAAAATTATTAATGTTGTTTTTAATTATTATGTATGCAGAAAAAGCATTCAATTTTCTATGTTATCAGATTCGGAGATAGCCAAAGCTGCTGAAGTTCAAGTTTATCAAGCTCTTTACTATGATCCTAAAAGCCGCCCCATCGAAGGCGGCTTATTGGATCCCCGAATGGTACTTAAAATTTACTTCCATTGTGTATTTACATGTTTTTTTTTTACGTAATTTTATTTATTCCATTGTGTATTTATTTGTTCTTTTTTTGCTTTATTTTATTTTATTTTTCAAGTTTTAATTTACTTTTTTTTTTCCATTATGGGTTTTTTAGGGTCCTGCAAATAAAAGCGGGAAATGTGCAACCTGCCATGGAAATTTTGCGGATTGCCCAGGCCATTACGGATACTTATCTCTTGCCCTTCCTGTTTATAATGTTGGATATTTAAGTACAATTTTAGACATTTTAAAGTGCATCTGTAAGGTAATAAAACTGTGACCCAAATTTTTGAATTGTGATTTTATTTAATTGAAGCACAGTGTTGATTGTTATTACTTGCGAAATTTTGCGTACAGTCTTGTTCTCGTATAATTTTGGATGAGAAATTATGCAAAGATTATCTGAAGAGGATGAGAAGTCCGAAGATCGATGCATTAAAGAAGGGTGATATAATGAAAAGTATCGTGAAGAAGTGTAGTGCTATGGCTAGTAGTAAAGCTGTGAAGTGCTGGAGATGTGGATATGTAAATGGTTTGGATTCTATATTTACTTTTAACTTAAATATAATTGTCTGACATGATGTATTTATCATCTTTAAAAGTGAAATGAAGCTCATCTTTGGTTATGGTAATTGCTATATAGGGTTTTCTTGAGGTTGTTTTATTTTAAAATGGCTGGATCTTTTTCATTGATGTAAGAATCCAAGCTGGTTGTGCTAATTGCTATATTGGATTTGTTGGGCTTTTATAATTGTATGAAATGAAACCAGTTAGGAACTACTTTTCTGTTTGATGGTTGTAGGTACGGTGAAGAAGGCTGTGGCAATGTTGGGCATTATTCATGATCGTTCAAAAATTAATGACAACAGTTTGGAAGAATTTAGATCAGCAATTTCCCACACAAAGGAGTCCAAGGCATCCTTCAACGTTGCTACTTATGTTCTAAACCCTGTCAAAGTGCTTTCTCTTTTTAAAAGGATGACTGATTTGGTATAACCCTATGCTCTTTTGGTTTGCAAAATTTTATCACATGTTTTGCATATTGGAAACCAATATTGGAGCATGCATTTTAAATAAAAAACAAAGAAATGTTTCTTTTTTTGATCTTTTATAAAATTTTTGCACTTATTGATTTTGTTATAACACGAGATATTCTGCATTTCATTGTTCACAGGATTGCGAATTGCTATATCTTTCTGATAGACCTGAGAAGCTCATAATTACAAATATTGCTGTGCCACCTATACCTATCCGACCTTCAGTCATTATGGATGGGTCACAGAGGTTCTCTTTTTGTTTGCTACACATCATGTTTTGTCTCTGGTAGTTGCTGCAATTATAGGTGATAAAAGTATAAATTATTTTTACAATTTTCCTCTTTCCTTGTTGCAGCAACGAAAATGACATTACTGAGAGGTTGAAACGAATTATTCAGGCAAATGCTAGCCTTCGTCAGGAATTAGTAGAAACAAATGCTGCATTCAAATGTCTGGTATGGAAATGGATTCTGATACCTAATAGGTACCTGCAGGAATTTAGGTCAATGTAGAATCTGTTATCATTATTGTTTGTATATATGGAGGCCCATTGGGCCTTGGGGTACACAACGAGAGGGAGTTATATCCACCTCCCATCAGACCTTGTAGTGGGAAGCCCCAAGCTTTAACCATTGAAATGTCTCTTTGTTAACTGGTTGAATGCTATTGTTGTAATCATATTTGGTATTGTCTTATTGCGTTTCCTTATCCTTTAGATGAATTAAATTCTGGAGAGATACTTTAAAGATTAAATATTAAAGAGGCTAAGTAGGACTAGAACAAGTATGGTTGCAGGTGTTTTGTTATAGTAGGAATGCTGAAGGCTAGTTAGTAAATTGTTGAGTGCTGAGAAATGTTATTAATTTAGATTTTTTTTCTTCTCCGGGAATATCACTTGTGATGTCTTATGCTGAATATTTTTCTTTAGGGTGGCTGGGAGATGCTTCAAGTTGAAGTTGCACAGTACATTAATAGTGATGTTCGTGGTGTTCCATTTAGTATGCAAGTGTCAAAGCCGCTGAGTGGTTTTGTTCAGCGCATCAAAGGGAAGCACGGACGCTTTCGTGGTAACTTATCTGGCAAACGTGTTGAATATACTGGCCGGACTGTTATATCACCTGACCCCAATCTGAAAATTACTGAGGTTGGGTGTCCTAGTAATGTTTGAGCAGTTTTAGGATTTTGAGATCTTGGTTTATTTGTCCTCTGAAGGAATTAATGGTTCAGGTGGCTATCCCAATCCATATGGCTCGGATTTTGACTTATCCAGAACGTGTTTCCAATCACAATATAGAGAAGCTAAGGCAGTGTGTTCGTAATGGTCCTTCGAAATACCCTGGTGCAAGGATGGTCAGATATCCTGATGGTTCAGCTAGGTTCATCACTCTTGCATCTTATAACGTTTGTCATCATATTAATATTGATAATTGTTTCATTTGCTAATGGTTTGGGCTTAAAATTTAATGCTGCAGGCTCTTGATAGGTGATTACAGAAAGCGTCTTGCTGATGAACTAAAATTCGGTTGTGTAGTTGATCGCCATTTAGAAGATGGAGATATTGTTCTTTTCAATAGACAGCCAAGCTTGCATAGAATGTCTATCATGTGCCATAGGGTGATTATTAGTTGTGGACGTACTAAATTGCAGCATGTAGTTATTCTGTTCTCTCTTTCTCCAAGTTGTTGGTTGATCATATTCCTCATGCCATGAATGCAGGCGAGAATCATGCCGTGGAGAACATTGCGATTCAATGAGTCTGTTTGTAACCCATATAATGCTGATTTTGATGG
This sequence comes from Theobroma cacao, assembly GCF_000208745.1. Classification (NCBI taxonomy): domain Eukaryota; kingdom Viridiplantae; phylum Streptophyta; class Magnoliopsida; order Malvales; family Malvaceae; genus Theobroma; species Theobroma cacao. Next base: position 711,401 of record NC_030852.1, read on the forward strand.
TGATGAAATGAACATGCATGTCCCACAAACGGAGGAGGCTCGAACAGAGGCACTCATGTTGATGGGGGTAAATTCTTTTATATCATACTATCTTAGGAATTGTGCCTGTGAATATCATATGCATTTAGTTTTTTTAATTCCCACTCAGCTTGCTTCAAATTGATATGTATTTCTGGCCTTTAAAATGTTTTTCCACTGATGAACCACAATATCATAGTGATGATAATGGTATGATAGGAAACGTGTTCAGAAATGAACCTATGAACTGCTACTGAACACCTTTTCGTGAAAATTTAGATAAATCTGAAAATTTCTTATGAGTTGTTGTTTGTGTTTCCAGGTGCAAAATAATTTATGCACGCCAAAAAATGGAGAAATTTTGGTTGCTTCTACTCAAGATTTTTTAACATCTTCCTTTCTCATTACAAGGAAGGATATTTTCTATGATCGTGCAGCTTTTTCTCTTATATGCTCCTATATGGGTGATGGCATGGATCTTATAGATTTGCCGACTCCAGCATTACTTAAGGTAAATGCTGATACCCTTTTGTAGTACTTTTGCTATATGCTTTTCTATTTTTTATTGAATTCAATTGTTGTGATGCAGCCAATAGAGCTTTGGACTGGTAAGCAATTGTTTAGTGTTCTATTACGCCCACATGCGAGTGTGAGAGTCTACTTGAATCTTATTGTTAAGGAAAGGAACTACTCCAAGAAGATTATCAAAAGGATTGGAAATAAGGAAATAGAAGTAGAAACAATGTGCCCAGACGATGGATTTGTCTATATTCGGAATAGTGAGCTTATATGTGGGCAACTGGGGAAGGCTACTTTAGGTGAGTTTTTGCTTATTTCTTACTTTTTCCTACATGTTCTGCATGTAATCAATAATCTCATGTTCTTTTAATTTGTTATCCTCAAATACGATTCTCATTTGTTAGGTTTTCTATTGAGTCATAGAAACGTGCATTGGCAAAGTGTCTCATAGATTAGTTTAATAATCATGAGACTTGAGAGATACCAGCTGCATCTAGTATCATCAGGGTGAGATAAGATCTGGTACTTTGTAATTTTGATTTGGTATGTTGACAAGATTACTCAATAAAAAATTAGACCAAAACTGCATGCTGAATGAAGAGAATACAGTTCTTGTTCCAAAGTTTCTATCATACTTTTGGTTAGGTGAAATGAAGAGAATGTAATTTGTGTTGGACATTCTCTAGAGCATATTTTTATTTGAGACTTTGCATTTTTTAATCTATTACTCACCATGGCTAAACTTTTATGTTAACTATAATTGCTTTGTTCCTTTCAGTTTATTCCTTAGAATTAGAAAGGAAGAAAGCCTGTCACACACAGACACTCTTAGTTGCCCATAGATGTGGAGGAGCTAATTCTTATCTATCTTTCTTATTTTCTTCTGCTGTTTTCTGGTTTCCTCTGTGTACGGTGTATGATAGAGCTGCTTTTCTACCTCTTGTTTGATATATTTGAAATGAGTCTTATTGGCTTGTAGGGCCACTTTTACATGATCGCGAGTTTAGAGCTTGAGATCACTGCAACATGACATTTTTGGGTGGCTCTTAATGGGGCAAACTTAGGTTTTACTAATTGCTTTAGGATTAGGACTGGATTTAGTATCTAGCCTATTTATGATTCCACCTTCCTATTATGGGTTTATAGTAGGTTACAGGGCCCACACTCTGTTGAACTCCTCTGTGATGAACTAAACACAGGCTGAAACCCAGTAGAATAGTTTCCAGCAAGCAGTCTAAGCATTGTACATATTCTATCTATTTGGATTGTTTCAGATGCCAGTAGTTAGTGTAAGAGATTAATTGTTGTTTTTGAAGTTTGTTAACTGCTTAATTTTAATTTTAATTTTTTTTAACATTCTGGAAATGCTCTTTGGCTTGACTTATGTGGACAAAAGAACAATAATTTTCAGGTTAGGCTCTTGACATTTTCAATTTCTTATATTCTGCAAAATGAATCCAGGAAATGGCAACAAGGATGGACTTTATTCTGTTCTTCTCAGGGACTACAATGCACATGCTGCTGCTGCCTGCATGAATCGGTTAGCTAAACTGAGGTAACCAATCATAATAAGATTTTGGTTGCCAAATTTCATCTGTCATTGTTTCTGAAGTTCATATGTGAACATTTTGGTTGTTTGAATGACTTCCATGCTATGCAAGTTCTTCATGTTTTTGTGAGGGCAAGTTCATAATTTTTCCATTCTTTCGTGAAAAATTTTCTTTAAAATCTTAGTCTAGCCTAATATAACATGGATTTCATATTGTTTATAGCAGTCACATGAATGATACATGTTACCATTTCTACAGAATCCTATTTCACTTTCCAATTGATTCTGTTGCGTTTAATGTAATTTCAGGTCTTAATTTGACTTCGTATTCTCTTTGTTCTTCTGTTAAAATATTTTCTCTTTATATGCTTCTATGCAGTGCTCGATGGATAGGGAATCACGGCTTTTCAATTGGAATTGATGATGTCCAACCGGGGAAAAGGTTGAATGATGAGAAAGCATTAACAATTTCAGGAGATTATAAGAAATGTGATGAAGAGATACAGACGTTCAATGAAGGAAAACTAAAGCCTAAACCTGGTTATGATGCTGCTCAAACACTAGAAGCTAATGTAACTGCAATATTGAATAACATTCGGGACAAAACGGGGAAGGTAATGATTGGGGCTATGTTGTAGTATTTTCGAATTTCTATTTGAACGTGTTAAATGGTCACTGCTGGAAAACTTAGTTGTGTTCCTTTAATCTTTTGCGTTTATATCATCTTCCATACACGTTGAACTATGCATTTGTTTTTAGAATGATGATTACTTGAAGACTATTTTGATGATGGTTTATGAGAATTGCTTTGAAACAGGTATGCATGAAAGAACTACATTGGAGAAACAGTCCATTGATCATGTCGCAATGTGGTTCCAAGGGTTCTGCTATAAATATAAGTCAAATGATTGCATGTGTTGGTCAGCAATCAGTTGGTGGTCGTCGTGCTCCTAATGGATTCATAGATCGTAGCCTTCCTCATTTTCATAGAGGATCAAAAACCCCTGCTGTAAGTTTATTTTACATTTTTTTAGCTCTGAAAACCTAATTTTCTTAATTTTCTTTGTTAATTGTGCAAGAACTTAAGCTTATAGATCGATTTTAGTGTCTTTCAAATAAAACAAGGAAAAAGATTTAATACTTCTCAGTGAGCATTGTTTCTCATGATATCCTGTATTATATTAACATGTCATTGTTCTTTGGAATAGCTTCTGTTAAGTTGATATGCATATAAGATGGAATATAATTTCTGACTTTTTTGATGTCTGAAATCTGTCCTAAAGTTCAGTATTGATGTTTATTTTGTCATCATGTTGGTTTTATTAATGAATGTTTATTTAAATTTCAACTTTCACTCAAAGGGTTATTGGTTGAGTTGTTCGTATTGGTTCCTCACATTCATGCTAAAGATTATGAGTGATTTACACTTACAAACAAATACTCTTTACCTAGGTTTAAAGGACTATTATACCATATGACACTGGTGTTTTTCTAATTTTCAATCTAGCATAGGGATTCTAGGGTTTGATTCTTTGTGTTTGTTCTCTTTAAGTTAGTTGGCTGGTGACTAATTACATTCTGAATCTGGTGTGAGGAATAGTTTCATTCTGTATACATTTTTAGGCTTTTATCAATGAAACTATGAGCTAATTAGGATATTTAGGGCTTGAGGCATTGTAGTTGCTGGGCAACCCTCTCTTACAGTGGTTTTCTGTTATTAAAAATATCTTTATTTTATCTTTGCTACTGTGATAGTTGAATTAACTCCAGCTTAGCCTTGGTTTCCTCATTCTCCAAACCCCTGAATCTATTCGTAGCCTTGAGACCCTTCAACAACCATTAAGCAAACAACCTGGGAACCTATAATGAAAGCTACTGTCCAGATCATTCCTGCAACTTAATCCTTTGCTTTCAGCAAAGTTATATCAATACTTATACTTTCCACCACCTGTTTGAGTTCTATACTTCAAACCATTGCTTCCTAATAAAAAACCTGAATAATCAAGTGTATTCAAGGGTCTGTTTGTTTTGACATAAAATATTTTCCGGAAAACATTTTCACGACTTATTCTTGTTTGGAAGACAGAAAATTTATTCCAAATGTAAAATATTTTATGGGTCATCAGGAAAAACACCCGTTGGCCAGGTAAAATGTCTTACGCCCTTAAGGGGTGTAAGACACTTTCCAGAGAACCAAAAAAAAAAAAAACTCTTATATTAAGCCTAGGAGTATGTGTTTGATGAATATTTAACTTAAAATATTAAAAAATATATTAATATTTAAATTATTCAATACTATTATAATTAAAAAATATATCTTTTAATGAAATCATTCAATGCAATTAAAATTTTTATTTATAAATTGAATAAATGTTACTAATAATTATAATAAAAAATATTTCAATGATCGTCATTTGATGAATATACATTTATAAGTATAGTTTTGGATGTTTTACACTATTGATGAATATCGATATTTATATAGTGTTATTGTATAAAAGTGATGAGATGGAAAATTTTTTGAAGTTTTTTTTATATAGCTTACTTTCATTACTGATATGTGGTTAAATGTTTTGGGAAATATCATTATTGATTTTGTCCATTTTCATTCCTAATTTTGATTCCAAATTAGTGAAAACCAAATGGCACCATTGTTTTGTAATCAACTCCTATTTATAAATAGGATGGTGGAAAATAGTTTTCATAGTGATGGCAAAAATATTTTTCACAGGATGATCCAAACAACAAAAAATGTTTTATATAGTTTATCCAAACAATAGAAAGAATTAAATTTTCCTGTAAAATATTTTACATAGAAAAAATTTTCCCGTAGAAAGTTATTTTCCGGTTACCGAACAGACCCTAAGTCTGCTGCATATTCTCCAAATCTATGCTATTTAACTGTTGGATTTTCTTGAAATAAAAGGCCTATGGATGCATAGCAGTGAAATGCAGTGTTGCAAGATGATTATTCTTTATTCATGTTGTGGTTTTTTATCCAAAAGATGAATTTCTTTCCCTTATATTAGGTGAATGTACAATTCGGCATATTTTATCCTTTTGTAGAATTAGTAATACGTGGCAGCATACCATCAACGTTCTCCAAAACTGAGATAAATATATTTAAAATGATCATTGCATTTATATGGCTTTGAACAGCAAAGATAGATTGAGGTGATAAATTTTGAAAGAAGATGCTTTTTGTATTTCTTCATCTCATAAAACCACACAAAAATGTTGATGACAATTGACAAATCTGGGTATTCATGGAATTGTTTGTCTTGCATCTTCTCATAAAACAATATTGGAGATTTTGATGAAACATGATGAAGTTCTGAGCATATAATTTTGTGATTTTTTGCAGGCTAAAGGCTTTGTTGCAAATTCATTCTACAGTGGTTTGACTGCTACAGAGTTTTTCTTTCACACGATGGCTGGGCGAGAAGGCCTTGTGGATACAGCTGTACAAATGATCTCTTTTCACTTCTTTTTTATGTCCTTTAAAGTTGTCTGGTCATAGAAATTGTTGTGAGGAAATCTGTTTTGGTGCAGTTATATATTGTGGGCCGTTTGTACATGTGTTTGTGTGCTTATTTGTGCTTAATTACATTCTGGCCTGGACCACTTTTCCAAAATTTTGGTTCACTGCTAAAAGTAGACAATCACTAATGATTTTTTTTTTTACAATGCTACCCTTTATTTTAAATGTAAACAACTACAAAGATAAAACATCTTAAACTTGAGTAAATGCATTTTAAGTCAATCATCTTAAACTTTCTGCAATTTCAGCATGTACCTGTAAATTAGGATGGAGGGACTATTTCACTAGTGGGGACTACTAGATTGATCACTTACTCTATGGCAAAATTTATCTATTATGTATTTTAAGTTATGGACATAGACCTGAATTATTTCTTGATTGAACTATTGTTTTAATTTGATTACATCTGGCGTTGGTTTTGGTATTTTATTACTGATACAAGTTGAAAGCAATAATCTGCATCAAGTTTTGAATTTGTTTATTCTGTATCATATCTACTGTAAGACGTTTATTTTAATTCAGCATCATATTGGGGCATTCAGAATTATCTTATGGAATTGTTGTAATACATTACTGATACTAATACACCTATATCTGAGGAGTTGAAATAAATTCTCATTGATTGAAAGAGAGGTATGGCTGGGCTTAAATAATTATTGTTGACTTATCTTGACTGTTGCAGGTAAAAACAGCTGAGACAGGATACATGTCTCGTAGACTGATCAAAGCATTGGAAGACTTGAGCATTCATTATGATAACACCGTTCGCAATGCAAGTGGATGTATAGTTCAATTTATTTATGGAGATGATGGCATGGATCCTGCATGTATGGAGGGAAAAAGTGGATTTCCTCTGAATTTTGACAGATTGTTAATGAAAGTAAAGGTGTGGAACCCTGTCCCCGCTCAGCAGGTTTGTAAATTTTGTAATTTGTGGGGTGGATGAACTTGACTATGTTGTTTGATGTCCATCTGCAGGCTACCTGTCCTCCAATAGAACAGAAATGCTTACACGTTGGTTCTATCATGCCAATGTTAGAGGAGCAGCTTGCTAAACATGATCCTGCTGGGGTTTGCTCTGAAGCCTTCAAAAAATCTCTGAAAGGGTTCCTTAAAAGTCAGACGAACGAACTAGACAGAGTGATGAAATTGGTTAACAATTGTGCACAGAAGAGTGAGATACTTGAGAAAGTTGGCCATAAAATATCTGGTATATCTGACAGGCAGTTGGAGGTAACTATTGCCATTGTGTAAATAATTGCTTCACACGTCTTCCTGTTTTCTATTGCTTGTTTCTCCTCATGCCAAAGAAGTGTGTGTCGTGTGTGTATATATATATATATATTTGGGTGGAAAAAAAGACGTTAGGTAAGAGTAATGCATGCATGAATTATTGTGAATATGTTTGTGCATGCGTATGTACAGACACGTATGTATGTCCTTCCTTGTACCATGATGAATAAGCACTTTTGATTATATTTAAATGTCCCAAAATCAACCTTCCAGTACATAGAATTATTATTTCATTTTCCAAAATTACCTTTCAAAAACAACATCGCAATTTGTGCCTTTACACTTCATTTATTAAATGGATAGTTTTGGAATGAGAATTTTGAAATTTGAATTTCTTGAAGTTTTTGCTTTTCTGAAGGGAACTTGATTATCTGACGGAGGGAGTAATATCCATGCCATGGGTTGATCTCAGCCATTCTTCTTGTATTTAAATGCTCTGATACTCAAGCCCTCTTAACATATTTTTCTTGTTATTACATGATTAGAAAAATGTGGCAGCCTCTAATGATAGTCTTTGTTTTACGACATAATAGGTTTTTGTTAGTACTTGCATTTCTCGTTATCGCTCTAAAGTAATTGAAGCTGGAACTGCCATTGGAGCTATTGGAGCTCAGAGTATTGGTGAACCTGGGACACAGATGACGCTGAAGACATTTCACTTTGCTGGAGTTGCGAGCATGAGTATCCTTGTTCATTGATTTTATTAACCTTTATGCTCTTGTTGTTAATTAATGTTGCTTTGGGTCTTTTTAAAATGTTTGTTAGTGTGATTCCTCAACATTGTTTTAGATATTACACAAGGAGTTCCTCGTATCAAAGAAATCATAAATGCAGCCAAAAGAATTAGTACTCCCGTAATTACTGCAGAACTTGAGTTTGATGATAATCCGAACATTGCACAAATAGTAAAAGGTCGAATTGAGAAAACCGTTTTAGGGCAGGTATGAAATAATCTATTCAGAAGAATTATAGTTGTCTTGTTTTCCATCTTTCTTCTTGTTATAACTTCTTAATATTTATTCATCAGTTGGATTATAATTTATGTAGTCGTGGATCTTGTGACATCTATCACTTAATTTATTCTGTTCAGAGTCTTATATGTTATGGATGTCTTGAATTCTTGGACCTTTAGCTGTTGGATTCTTCTTCCATTGTTTATGATCTCATAAAAACAAAAAGCAATGCTGTTTCTATTGTCTACTTGTTCTCATATGGTTGATTTGTTTTCATAGTTGACTATCTTCTTGTAATGTAGGTTGCTAAGAGCATCAAGATTGTAATTACTTCAAGATCAGCATCAGTTGTTATCACCCTTGACATGGAAATAATCCTAGATGCAGAATTGTATATAGATGCAAATATTGTGAAAGAATCAATTTTGCAAACTCCGAAAATTAAACTAAAGGAGCAGGTCAGATTTCTTATTTATGGTCTTGACACTGTCACTCTGGATTCTTAACATCTCCTGTTATGTTACTCTGCAGCATGTGAAGGTTTTGGATGGTAGAAAATTGGAAGTTGTTCCTCCAGCTGATAGAAGTCAAATTCATTTTGAACTTCATTCTCTTAAAAATCTGCTTCCACTGGTTGTGGTAAAGGTGAGGCTTTAGTTTATCTTTGTGATTGGAGATGTTGAGAGAATACATGTGCTTATTTCAATGTCCTTGGATGATAGGGGATAAAAACTGTTGAACGCACTGTTGTTTATGACAAGAACAAAGAGAAGAAAAATCAGAAAGAAGAAGAGACAACGAAGCATTTCCAGTTGCTTGTAGAAGGGTTAGTATGGTTTTTGCTAGATTCCACAGGTTTCATTCTGTTGTTTCTGTAATTAAAACTAATTGCCCTGTTTGTCTCTTTGAAGTGGTTTTAATGTGCCTCAAACCTGCAACTTGTGCTGTATGCATACCATAAAATAGTATTTTGGATAAAATGATGGATAGAGATCAATGCTAACTTATTTTGGCAATCATGTCTAATTTATATTTCTTTTGTAACTTACAACTTAATTGAAGTTAGCCTTGCCCATCACCCACTCCTGGGGAAGGGTGAGGATTATATTTTTATCTCGAAAAGGAAAAAGAACTGTAGGAATTTAAAAAAAAAAGTCACTTGGTCATTACTAAGACAAGGGAACTGAGGCAAGAAAGGAATACGGCAGAAAAAACTACACAAAGTGCTAAAGAAGAAAATAAGATTTCTTCTGATTAGGAGAAATAGGGCTATAGCAGAGAGCTGCTTGATGTGGTTTACTTCTGTGTAATTACCTTGAGCTCAATGAGGCATTGGATGTACAAATTGAATCTGATGAAGGAATATAGACTTTTATAATCTGAGTTAAGTGATGGAACAATTAAATTCCAGCAGCAAAATGAAAGGGCATGGAAGGAGATGAAAGCAGAAATATGGAATTTAACATGTTGATTTATAGTTCTTCAAGCACGTTTTGCTTGTGTGATGTTTATTGTTGTTACAAAAATTATTGCATCCTTCACCATTTCCTACTTTTTGAGAGCTACTTCTTCCTAACTGTTAGAAATGTCTTGTGCATGTTGTCAGCATGGGGCTCCAAGCAGTTATGGGCATTGAAGGAATTGATGGACGGAGGACATGGAGTAACCATGTAATGGAAATGGAGCAGATATTGGGAATTGAAGCTGCAAGGAAATGCATAATCGATGAGATAGCACAAACTATGGAACATCATGGAATGACTATAGACAGACGCCATATGATGCTTCTAGCAGATGTGATGACATTTAGGGTTGGTTTTTCGTTGACATTCATTGCCTGTTGTCACTTGGAAAATAAAAATGAAAATAAGTTTTTCTTTTCCATTTTTCTGTCCTGTAATGAAAATCTAGATTATGTTTTGGACCTCTGGTTTTGTGTACATAATTTTTTTAGGACAATGTATAACTGCATTTACATTATTATTGTATCAGGGGGAAGTTCTTGGCATCACAAGATTTGGAATCCAAAAAATGGACAAGAGTATATTGATGCTGGCTTCATTTGAGAGGACAGCTGATCACCTTTTCAATGCTGCTGTTAACGGGAGGGATGACAAGATTGAGGGAGTTACTGAGTGCATCATCATGGGCATCCCAATGCAGATAGGCACTGGAATACTCAAAGTTATACAGAGGTAAGCATGCGATACATTTTCTAATAATCTGTTTTATTGCCCTATTATTATTTATAATTTTTACTGGGCAATCCATCAATAAAGTAAATTTAATTGTGGAGAAGTAATTTGAATTATTGAAGACTGACGAAGTTGGTTTAGAATGTTCCAAGTTTCTGGCCTCTGGTTATTACTGATTCCTTTGACTACTTTTTGCCATACTCAAATTCAGTGCTGTTTTAATCAGGAGTCTTGATTTTTGTTACAAATGTCTTGTGTCTCTTTTTCACATGTTCCATCACTGCTGTCCATTGCAATAGATTCAATATCCAAGAAATATGCATTGCCTTGCATGTTGTTCTATGAGTCATAAATTACAGTTGATGGCTATCTTTCTGGTGCAGACAGATACGAACTTAACTGACAAGAATGAGTTTTTAGGATTTGATGTAGCTATATGTGAATTTTTGTATTTCCTGCTGGTGGAGAAATAAACTACTGAAGTTTCCAATTGTGGTGCTTTGGTAACAATACAGCTTGAATGTAATCCTTAAATCTTTCCCGTTTAATGTAAAAAGAATGATTTGAGTAATCTTGTGCTGCTTTGTGCAGACTGTTTGAGCATCCCCTCTTATGGAGAAATTACTTTCTCAAACGTTCTTCCTCTTGCTGCTTCTTTGACAAATCGCGAACCTACCATAATCTGCAGATCTCTCCTGTTTTGGTTTGGACCTTTAATCATTGTTGCTCCTATGATGACTTTGCAAGTAACCTACTTACTAATTCTTGTTGGCATTGTGTGGATGCCATCTAACTTTTCTGTTGGGGTTGTCGATAACCTGGAGGTTGGAAGTAATGATGGACTGATGCTCATTCACACTTTTAAGGATACAAGTTTGCATGCTTGGAATTGCATGTTCTTATGAGGAACACTGAAAATGGGTGCCATATTGTTAATTAAGCCCTGCATTGACTGAACATAGTGTTTTGTTAGAGAAGATTTTTCTTAACTTCCATGGGTTGTTAAGAAGTGTTAGTTAATTTTCCTTTCCTACTTGCAGAGTTGATCCACCTCCTATGCTACGATATGGACCAGATCCAGTTTTATCTTGAGTTCATCATTTTGGAAATTATCAAGCAGAAATTTGTGCAGTCAACAGTATGCTCTATGTTGATTATGCATCAGCATCATCCATTCAGAGTTGCAAGATGTCAAGAGAAGAAAACGCGGCTGCCGCTCCCTTTTTTCGCCTGACAGTCACCAGCATGGTCGGAGGGCTGTAGCATTTGAGTGAAAGTTTTGCACTTTCTCGTTTCCTAGAAGCTGGCTGGCTTCTAATCAAGAATGCTGTTCAACATGGCACTTTCTCTGATCAGAGAAGAGAGGCTGATTGCATTTATCTTATTAAAAAGTCCCAAGAATCTCATCAAATGTGAAATATAGGGACCCTTAACTGTTTTTTCTATGATTGGAATATCTTGTAAGTAGTGCAATCTCTAGGCGACTTGCCTGTGGTTGCCATATAATAGATGCCGCAGGCAGTTTTCAAATGTTGTCCAGTAAATGAATTTTGATAGACCTAGGTCTGATTACTTTATGTTTGAACTCAACTTGCGATTCAATCAAGTTCTTGTACATACTGTGCTCATGCCAAAGAAGTTTGAACTTGGATCAAGATTTGTTACAAGTTTTCTGGGCATATAAAAGAAATGGCATTTCAACAATTTCTAATGAGTCAAACCGTTTTCATTTCCATACACCAATGTTCTTACCATACATGACCTCTGGCCCCAGCTATAGAAGATAGAAGCTTCAGAAAAAGAACAAAAATTTTCATATGGACTGAAGGACATCAAAAGCATGGAGACAAGCTGACAAATTACAAAAGAATGTCACTTTGTATATACATACTTGGCTTTAACTTTTATTGGCATAGCTTTCACGTCGATTAACTGCCAACAGTTATTTGCAACTGGGAACTATCTTGCACATCAGTGTACTGTCCGATGAAAGCTCTTCTCCACCAAACTTCAAATGCTGTCTGGATATTGGGACAGTCATCCCCTTTTCTGAGAAATCGATCAAACCAACTGAGCAAGATAACCTGCTGTTGCCTCAAAGAAGGGGTAAGAATTGTCTTGCTGAGTCCATCCTCCACTAGTTTCTTATCTACAGATCTGGAAGCCCTTCTCATCCATCCAAAGTCTTCATAAAGAGCTTCCAACCATGTCGACAGCAAAGGGAACCGGCTATCTTTCGGCACCAAGATGTTCCTCTACCAATTGCGGTACATAGTTGAGCAGTGATTCCGCTGATTTCATGCCGGTACATAATGGGAATCTTTGAATGAAGGGCTACTAGTTCCCTCTGGTCTGCCCATAATTTCACAAAAGTCATTCGCCATTCTTTTGTCAATTAGAATATCAACAATCCACTGCAAATTGTCAGCTTCTCGAGCTATTTCAGCCATTAAAACCCCTTGATCTCGCCAGCTATTGTCCATGCCTGTAGCTTCAGATAAGCAGAGGACTAGAGAACTAGGACATCTGTGACAGAGATGACAAAGGGTCTCTTTGGAGACATCAAGCCGATGGTCATCATCAAATGAATCTTCTCTAAGTAACCGTGAAATAAGAGTTTTCATTTCTCGACGTGCTTTATCATCCTTGGCTTGAAGAACACCACTAAGTAGCTGCAAGAAGATGTCATCAGCTCTTGCAGAAGTAGATGGTTCAGATGATACTCTCTGAAGAACCTCAGTCATTGAGCTATGAAGCTCAAGTTGGCTGAGATGAGATATGACTTTCTCCTCTTCCTCCTCAGACCATGGGACAGCTTCCAAATACTCCAAGCAAGAGCTAATTCCTGCAACAAACATAATGGCCGCAGAGACCTAAAACAAACACTAACATTACAAATGCTTCACTACAGCAGAAATAAGAAGAAAAACAAAAACGAAAAGAAAACAACAGAAGTTGTTACATTGCCTCAAATCAATCAATTATCCACTTCATTTTTAATCTTCTTCTTCTTCTTCTTCCTTGGCTCTGAAAAGGAATCATTTTCAATTCCCTCCTCAATCTCTCTACTCTTACGCTTCTTCTTGTTCTCCCATTGCCCTTCTGCTTCATGTCTCATTTCACCCTTCTCAATTTTCACCCCATTTGCCTGAAAATTTTCAATTTTTCGGCCACTTTTCTCCTTCTTGTGCTTCTTTTTCTCACTTGGTTCCTCAATTACCATCTTTTCCTCATCTTCCTCATAGTTACCAATCTCATTCTTCTCCTTCTTCCTCTTGCTCTCTCCATCGTAAATTAGACTTCTGCCTTCACCATCCCCGACATTACCAACCTCACCCTTCTCTCTCTTCTTCTTGTTCTTATGCTTCTTTCCCTCACTATCCACACACCCATGACTCGCCTGTTGACTCAGCTCCACAGCACCACGAGTCAAGTTGAATACACTCGGTTCTAGACTCGACTCGCCGGCACTTTCCACTGTGGTCTCAGACTTGGACTTCTTGTGCTTGCAACCCGATTTCGACTGTTTTCGCAGCTCCCTGTGCAACTGTTTGAGCTCGTTGAATGAAGCCGAGGCGCGTCGAAGGTATGCGCTCACCGCTTGCGACGCTCCGTTGTCTGTAGCGGCGAAGTTGGAGATGATTTTGGTTGCTTTGGAGACGGAAATCGGAGTTGAAGAGAGGATTTTGCCCGTTACCGTCTTCATCAGGTTTAGGGGTTTTCGAAGAATCGAAATCCCTAGGGTTTAACGTTTAATTGGGTTTAGGGTTTTCGGGTTCGCGGGTAAATTAACCAGCGAATACTTGACAGTATTAAACTTTTCTTTCTTTTTAACCCATTTCAACACATGAACAAATATCCCCAATTATTATTAAAAAATGTATTTTTTGTGATAATACTCTTATCAAATTAATAAATAATTATTTCATCCAAAAAAAAATAGTACATGAATAAAATATATATGTAATAAGTGAAATTTCATTGAGATTAGAGTCTTTAATATAAGTTTTATTAGTTATCTCCAACATAAAAAATCGTAAAACAATCTCCTTTTGAACTTAAAAAAAAATATTTGATACACTTTTTTTTGTTTTAAATAAAAAAACTGATGTGATTGTTTCCTAGAAGCTTTCCTTTGGATTTAAAAAATTTGGGTTAATGTCTAAACACACAGCTTACCATGCTCTTGCCTATGGACTTAATTTAGGGTTCTAATTAATTATGAAGTTAATCACATGGTCCCTTTGAAAACATTCACCAACCAAACATGAGTAAAAGCAAATATTTTAATATTACAATAATTAACTAAAAGAACTATTAGTGCATGATTTTTTAATTAAAACAATAAAATTTGAATCTTTCCATCGATACTTTACTTCGAGGTTATGCAAAAGAAAAAACTTGTCCTTGATCTTTAATTATTTCTTTAATATTTATGGATCGATCCACCCCCTAATCTTGATAATTAATTTCTTTTTTGTTATCTTATGTTTTGGATCTAATCAATGGTAGATTCAGATTTTGTATGAAGGGTGGCTGTACATTAATCATACAAGAACATGGATTAGGTTATGGATCGAGTCAATGATTCGATTCTGAATAAAAAATTAATTAATTATGATATAAAATTAAATTATAATATAATATTTAATTAACAATTTAAATTTATATAAGCTTTCATATTCACCAATATAAATATATATAAAGCAAAAAAAAAATTAACATTAGATTTTCACATTAAGTATCGTAATAAACATAAAGTGCAAAGAAAAATTAATATTAGATATTCACATTAGGCATCGTAAATTGTGTTTGACTAAATTATAACATAAAATTTCATTAAAAATTTAAATTTATATAAGTTTTTAGATTTATCAATATAAAAAAAATATTAATATTAAATTTTCACATTAAGCATCGTAAATTGTGCTTGAGGTGGAAGAAAAAAAGTTATGTTCGACTTGATTTTATGCTTTTAAAGGGAAAAAAAGTTGAAAAGAAAAAAAAAGTTTAGTATATTTATAAAGAAAAGAAAAAAAAGAAAAAGAAAAATAATTTAAAATTTTAGATATAAAAAGAATTAAACTTAAGCCACTAAACATTAATTTAAGTTTCTTACCACGATTCCAAAACAACACATTTAATTTGGATAAGAGTGACAAATCTAGATATTTTTAATTATATATGTAAATAAATAAATTAAAAACTAATGGGTGGCGACCGCCACCCCTGTCACCCCTCTTCCTCCACCCTTGGATCTAATCCTATCTTTTTTTATAATTATACATAAAATATCATAAAGCATTACAAATTATTAAAGAAAAAGTCCCAATAGGTTATTAAGCTGATAAGGACGTATTCAACTTTTATATTATTTATTTCGTTTGCGTTGAATGCAAGCCATGCACGTGCTTTTCATATAGGGTCCAAAGGTTATAATGCCGTGCATGCCTCCCTCGTTGTTATCTTCAATCGATTGATTCATGTTGGGTAATCAGTACGTGATTCTTACACGTAAAAAAGAGTATTGAAATAATGATAAAAAAATATATATATTTATTAAATTAAAAGTATAACTTAGATATATAAATATAATTATGATCTCTTTACTTATTATTAATTAATTTTAAATTATATGTCTATTTTAAAATTTTAATATAACTTTCATTGTTTAATAATCATCGATTAAACTTTATGTATAAATCATGTTTAATCATGTTTTTGACATTTTAGTCATTAATTTATATTAAAATCAACATTAGGTAGAAAACTTAGCAACTTGACTATAAAAACTTTACCTAACATTCCATCCTCCTATAATGCTTCTTTCTTCTTTTTTCCAAACAACTCTTCTTGTTTTATATACTTTTACTCATTAATCAATATTGAAGCCTTGACCTTTTGAAAACTTTTTGTTCTTTAAGAAATATATATTATATGTCACGAATTCACGTTAGTAAGAGATAGGATGAGTTTTTAAATTTATATATAAAGGTTTTCTTTTACTCAATAGGCACGTGTTTTGAGTTGAAGACTTAGACTCATGACACTATATGCATAGACATAAAATTATTTATGTGATTAATTCCTAATTCTTTAAAGTTAAATATAATGTGTTTATCCTTGAATTATCTATTTAGGCATAATATAAAAAAAAACCCTAAACTATTTTAAAAAATTTAAATAAACTCTTATTTTTTTATTACATTTAATCAAGTTTTTATATTTTTATTTTAAACCAAATAAGTCCTTATATATATATATATATATTTTGAGTTAAATAAGTTTTTATTATTAATGATTGATTTAATCAAAATGCCATTTGTCATTGTATATTATGTGACATTGACTTTAAATGCTAACATGCCATAATTGATAATAATGTGGTATATTCACATATCATAGTTGATAATAATGCGGCATGCTGATGTGGCATGATAATATAGTTATGTAGCATTTTTCATTCTTCACATTAGTGTCATGTTAGTATCATGTGAATATAAAATAATAAGTGATATTTTAACTGATGACAATTAAGTAATTGTTAGTTACAATGGCTTATTTGATCCAAAAAAAAATATAGAAACTTGATTAAATGTGATAAAAGAATAAATACTTATTTAAAATTTTTAAAATAATTTAAAAGTTTTTTGAGCATTATGCCAAATATTTACATGTTTATGATAACAAAGTACTTAAAATTATTTTTGATAGTTGCTTTTGTTATTTTTGCTATGTGTTATTATTTATTTTATAAATTTCCTATAAACTGTACGTAAAAAAACTAAATGCATAATCATATAATGGATTAAAATAAATAAATAATTAAAATGTGATACTAATTATAACATCGTTAGTATATAAAAGTAGAATATCAGATTTTATTATTTTAAATATAGTTATTTTATTTATAACTCTTTAACAAAAGTATTGGCTTGAGGAAGTAAAAAAAAAATTTGGCAAAACTAGCAGCTGTGTGGAGTTTTATTATTAATAGATAAAATACGCAATTAAGTGTATAACATGATGATTAAGCTCTATTTTCAAAAAAGAAATTATAATTAAGTTGTATATATACATGTCATAATCACTAATACTATTTCGAGCAAAGGAATACTGACCCAAAATTGTTGGATTGGGCCCAAATATCAGCCCCTTCTTTAGCTAGGCTAGATGATCCAATTATACTCATTTCTAATTCGACTCAGGGTTGGCAGGGATGAGTATTAATCAATTCAAATCCAAATAATTGATCAAAATTGATTTTGGATTAGTTTTTTCCATTTTTATATTAATAGGTTATAAGAGTCTAATCGGTTTATGGTATTGAAAAACCAATCACTAGTAATAGTTTTAAAAATAATTATATATATTATTAATAATTTACAAATAAACCTTAGTAACATCTCTTATATCCAAAAAAAATCCTAAACCCTAAAATAGTTAAAACTAATCTAGATAAGTTAGTTTCGATTATTTTTAATTTTTAGTTATAATTTATTCGCTTTCGATTATTTTTTAGAAGATTTTGGCTAATTTGATTTTCAAAAATTTAAAATTAAACCCAAAATATCGATTAAATAGTCAAATTTGAGCACCTTTCTTTCTCCTTTGACCAATAAGTATGAAGCCCAAAAAAAGTGAGTATAGATTTTAGCTGACAGGAGAAAGTTATAAAGTTATGAATATATATATGTAAATGTCTATTATGTTACCATTCAAGAGTTTAGATTAACTTAGATACGTCGAACAGCCTGATAGACCAAACATAAAAATATAATTTGATCTAAATTTTTAGATTTAATTATGTATATTTAAATATGGATATAGATTGAAGTAAATTAATATTAGGATTTAATTTTAATATTTTCCATCCAAATTAAATTCTTTAACATTATCTTTATGTTATAGTTCTATTTAAATTATTCAAATTATATCCTGTTATAAATTCTATCTACACTATTAACCTATAAATAACCCCTCACTTCATTTATAAAGACACATTTCAAGAACATCTTTTTACTTTATTATTACCTTTTTCTCAGATTATATTTCACAGCAAGTACTAATTTTAACTGAAAAACAAAAACTCAAGTCGATAAGAAATCATATTATCCTATTTTGAACAAGAAATTAGCTAGGAAAGACGTCTATTTGAATTGATTGAAAAACCAACCATTAATAATAGTCTTAAATATTTTACATATATAAAAATTGTTAATAATTTAAAAATAAAAAAACCCCAATTTCCGAAATAGTTAAAATTGTTCGAAATAAGTATGATTTTGATTATTTTCAAACTTTAATTATAATTTGGTCAATTTTAATTATTTTATAAAATTTTAATTAATTAAAACCGAACCGATCAAATTGATTAAAAGCCTAAAAAAGTTAGTATAGATTTTAGCCGAAAAAAGGAAGCCCAATCCAAGAAACCAAAGGCAGTAAGAAATCATATTATCCGATTCCGGACCGAATATTCGGCGTCTTCCTTTTCTTTCCCCCAGCTTACGTGTTAGCGATCACAAGGCCCAAAACCACCAGCGACAAAGAAGAAGGTGAGATTGAGCTTGAGATTGTTGGAATAAAATAAATGGTGAGAAGATGATAGCGGCAGCAGCATCGAAATAAGCAAAACCCATTTCTTCTGACTCTTTCTTTTCGTATCATCTGTTGTCACCAACCTTGTAAGCTTTGTTTTCTCGAATCACGTTTTGTTTTCGACTTCAACCCTTTCTGTTACTATTGATTCTGCTTTGTTTTATATTCACCTGAGTAACTTTTTTCTCTTTTTAACTCAGTGAACTTGTTATGGCGACGACTCAGCCCCCTGCTCCTCCCAATTCCACCGAAGATAAACCCCAAACTACTCCAGGTCTGATTTCTCTATTACGTTCTCCTTTTTCTTGAAGTTTTTGTAGTCGGTAAACTTGATAATTTTGACATTCTATTAACGTAGAATTAAACCCAAGTTTTTTACATGAATTTCCTTACTTGGAAGCGGTCTTGTAAGCTGAATTATATGAAAAAGGAAGTTCCGGGTCTTGGATAAAGTGAGAAATTGGAAGGGGAAAAAGAAGAAAAAAGAATTGTATGTGTAGGATAGACAGATGATTCTAATTTTAGAAATCCATTGCTGCAGAGGTTGTACAACAAGCAAATGAGGTTCAACAAGATGGTAGGCCAGAGGCTGCTAAACCGAATGTTCCAGCATCTGTGTTTGTGAACTCCGAACCGATAAGAGAGGACCAGGTTTCGAATGCTGTCAAATTTCTTTCACATCCCAAAGTTAGGGGTTCCCCTGTTATTTATAGACGATCATTTCTCGAGAGGAAAGGCCTTACAAAGGAGGAAATAGATGAAGCTTTCCGGCGTGTGCCTGTAAGAAAGATACTAATTGTTTTAGTTTGGTTTATTATCTTGACATTTTTATTCTCATGATATGTTTTTTATGAAGCATTTATTGATTCTTAACAGGACCCTCCTCCTAGTTCACGGCCAGCTAGTTTGAATCAAGGTAATACATGTATTAGTAAAGTGGGAGCCAAGCCTTTTTTCTTATCCTTGCATCACTGATGCTGTTTTGTTACTGTAACATACTGCAACCAGATGGACAAGTGAAGCCTTCATCTAGCGTTCAAACTCAAGCCACAATGCAAACTCCCCCACCTGTAGCAGCTGCTCCTACTGGTATTGTGTCTGCCGGGACACTTGCACAGAGGCAGTTTCACTGGTATCATGCTGTTTTTGCTGTAGGGGTACTGGCAGCTTCAGGAGCTGGCACAGCTGTATTAATCAAGGTATCAATATCTGCTATTGTATCATTACCCAAAAAAATAGTACATCTCTATCATTTCATATTTAGTAAGATATATCATATGTTAATGCCTAGCCTAACTTACATATTCGGTTGCCATCTCTTCAAACTGCTTATATCCGGCTTCAAGTGAAATTGCATAAGCTAGGGTTTTCTCACAGTTATATTGCATGTTCAGATAATGTCTTTTTTGTTTTAGAATGCTATTATCCCAAGGTTGAAGTCTTGGATTCGTAAAGTTGTGTTGGAAGAAGAGAATGAAAATGCCAAGAAAAGTGATGCGAAACCAAGTTTGGCAGAAGAGGCAGCTGCTGCAGCAAAAGCAGCTGCGGCTGCAGCCGCTGATGTTGCAAGAGCAAGCCAGGAAATGTTGAGCTCCAAAAATGAAGGTGGGATTCTAATTACCTTTTTGTTTTACTGAGTAGTTTGTTTATGTTTTATTGGTCTTTTTCCTTACGCCTCAGTAATTATCTTCTTGATTTACTGAACCTACTTTGATCCTTGTCAGAGAGAAGGCGCTTTGAGGAGTTTATGAATCTGATAGATGTGCAAGTACAAGAAATGAAGTCAATGAGTAATGCCATAAGGAAATTGGAAGGTACTTAGATCCTACTTTTAGTCAAACTATGAAACATTCATGGACTTTGATTCTTGAACTTTTCCTTTTGTGTCCTTGCTTATATCTGAATTGTTGCATTACCAACAATTGATCCCCAGAAATTATTAAATGAACACTGGTTAGAGGAAGTACTAGTGTTTTGTACCACTTCCTTGGTTAATAAACATCATGCTGGAAGTTATCTCAGCTGTGAATATTGATACCTCACTTGTAGAGCATTCTCTCAAGTTTCTGGCACACAAAAGCCTCTCAACTCATGGTAAACTAGACGATAATAAATACATTTTTTTTTGGTTTTGTAAGTCTGATTTTCTTCTGTTGCTATGCAATAAATATGTAGGCATAATGCTTGAAAAAGTCCCCCAACTATTCAAGAAATTTGAAATGAATCTTTATTCTTCTATTGCGTTCAATCAAGCCCGTGTATTTTAATTTGAGTCAAATAAGTCTTTATGACTAATGTCTGACTAATTGTTATGAGCCAAAATGCCACTTGTCATTTTACACCCACGTGGCATTGATGTGGAGGGTAAAAAATACCACATGACTATGTCATCATTCATTATGACATGTCAAAATGCCACATCAATGTCACATGGCATGGAATGACACGTGCCATTTTGATTAAGTCAACTATTAGTTATAAGGACTTATTTGACTCAAAATAAAAGTACAAGGATGTATTTGGTTCAAAATAAAAGTATAACGGCTTGATTGAACACAATTAAAAAATAAAGATTTATTTGAATTTTCTTGAATAATTTGGGGACTTTTTAAGATATTATGCCTTCTTATTATTATCAAATTATAATAAATAGTGTTATTGTTAGCTTTTTGTGCCTGGATGTAGTTTAGATTTCTGCATAAGACCTCCCAATGGTGGTTGGTTAGTTGTTTAAGTTCATTACTAAATTCTGTTGTTTGCCTAACCATTAGGACAAGCTGATAGCTCTGGCAGAACATTTGTTGATCATGAAGATCACAGAGTGTCGGCCTCAAGTACGAAGGTATGCTGAAACCAGGTGTTGACTCTGAATGCTTTTTATCTGTATTGGAAAATAAATTCCCTGATCCCCGTTTGAGGAGTGCAAGATGAGTTATTACTAAATAAAAAATGCCTTTACAGCAATCCTATGCGAATGGCAGGGTGGATGCTGATGTGCGCTCAGGTAATTTTTCTGTGATTCATATTCTGGTAGTTAGTTATGTAGTCTGTTAAACAGTTTGAATTCCTGTACCGTATAACAAGGATTTCCTGTGCAGTGAGATCTGCCTCACCACCTGCATCTGCGGAACCACCTCACCCAAAGTCATATATGGAGGTAGTAATTCTCTTGATCTTTTGGCTACTCAGACATCCTTAAAAAGAAGTACTATAATAATGTTCCACAGTCCTCTGTACTGCATAATGTACTTGCTATCCTTAATTCTCATAGTCCAAGCTATGACTGAGTTTGAATTTTTAATTTACTTGGTCTTTCAATCCGTTTCTAACAGTTTCAAAACACAAATCATATTTTTGGATAGGTTTTGAAGAAATTTTACTAATTGATACTTGTAATTATGTTGCAGATTATGGCAATGGTCCAGAGAGGGGAGAAACCTTCAAATATCAGAGTAAACCAGTTTACATTTCTATGTTGATATTAGCTTGTCTACTGCATCAATGGTAACTCTGTCATTTCTGATTCTTATGCAGGAAATCAATGATATGCCTCCCAACCCTAACCAGCAACCATCAAATCCTCGCATAGCACCAAGAACTAAGGTATGTTTTAGAGTTTTTCTTTAATCTTTTGGATCATTTTCCTCTTGCATTATATTCATAGACTACCAGGATTCCACTTCAAGATGGTTAACTACTTAAAATCTTGGAAAAATTGGATATTTTAAGTATTATATTTGAAGAGTTTGTTCATCACCTATAGGGGGCCACAACTAATCTATTTACCAAATAGTTACTGATTTGATGCTTTGGACGAAAAGAGTGGCCCTCTGGATCAGGTTTCTGCATCTCACGGTCTGGTGAGGTTCAATCTAAGGAAATATAATCAAATCTTGGTCACCATGTTTTATTTCTTGGGATAATTTTGGAATTGCCACTGTGTTAATGCCATTAGAATGTTAGAATACTTGGAAATAATCAGTACTACTGCTTTTATTTGCTGAAAAATATGACTTAGAAAGGGTCATGTCAAGGTGCCTTTAATTTGCCCAAATCTGACTATTATTTGTTTTTTTAAATGAGCAGCCTTGGGAGGCGCAAAATGGCTCCAGCCAGGTACTCCAGTCTCAAGGAAGTGGCGAAGGCTTGGTTCAAAAAGTTCAAGACAATGGGTTAAACTATTTGGTTGATGATGAGAGCTCAACACCTTGGTGGCAACGGAAAAATGTCAGAATCACAGAGGTTGAAAATGAAGATGAACTTAAGGCTGGACCTTATGGGGTGAAAACCAATGAACCACCAGTTCAGCGTACATGGGTTCCTCCCCAGCCGCCACCTGTGGCAATGCCAGAAGCAGCTGAAGCCATTCGACGGCCAAAATCATCAGCTCTGAAAGAGGCTGCTAAACAAGAGGAATTGGCTGAGGATCAGTCAGTGGCTTGCCCTTTAGAGGCAACTGATGAGTTAAATAGGATCACAAAAATATCTGAATCAGCAGGTGCAGTGGAGATAAATGGGGGTTTTTCAAGCATGAACTCAACTGAGATACAAGAACAAGAACAGAGCTACTCAGAGAACTAAAGCCGGATTAACTTTCTAGGGTAAGCCTGATTTAAGGTTTACCAATACATGTGTTTAAAAATGATAAAAAGTACCCAAGAATATTTTCTGTCAACATCTAAACTACTGTGCTTTAAAATTGAGCATCCTCGCAGTATAGGCAGACCTTTCTTTTCATGACAAGTTCTGTATGTAGAATGATAATAATAATAATAATTCATTGTCTGCTAGTTTTTGAAAGTATCATCTTGCCTTTTAGCAACTTACCTACCTAAGTAGTCAAGAAAAGCACTCAACAGGCTGTTGAGGTATGTGCAAGGTTGTCTCTTTGCATCATTCAGTTTCCGAGTCTAGTTATTGTTTGATGAGGAAACACCCTGACGGTAAATGATCGTCTGAGCTGGTCTGGGCTGGCCCTGTAACTGCTGAAAACTTTTGTTTGCATCCATTTGTCGAAAAAATTTAAAAATTCTAGCATTACACTGAAGAATTAGCTAATGATGTTGGGTTTTTAGGTATAACATTTGCCCACCCCACTAACTCTAAGCAAGTCTTTCCTTTTGGAACCACTCATCCACTCTTTTCTCTTCACATCCCACTCCATATAGTATTTGTGGCACCCATCCACTCAGTAAGGATGATCTTGAAGCAAATCTTAGTGTTTATAGTATTAGTTAAATGTAGGGTAAGGGAAAGGAGATCCTTTGCTTTTGGGATAACGTTGAAAATAAGTTGCACTAACCTCCACGCCTCTAAATAAATCAGAGGCTTACCCTTGTCTATTTGAGGAAACGTGAGTATCTTTCATGCGATGACAATTAAGAACTTACGTCAGCTATCTTGTGATCACGTAAAATTATTATTGTTCGGTGTAGATAACTATTCATTAATCACATCTTTAATGATTTAAAGCTGTAACAATTTTCTTCCTTCTTTGTTCTTCTGCTTATCAATTTGTTTAAATACACGTGAATCCATGATGCATGTGAAACATGCTCTCTTCTTACATCCACAGAATCTGTCTCAACAACAAATAATTGTCCTTTTCCAGTCAGACGTAAACGTTTTTCTCACCAAGGTATCCTATTTATCTCTAGAAGTGTTGAATTAATTTGGAGAGGGGGAATTGACTAGTAATACAAGACAATTAAACCTGAAAATAAGACGAGTATTCTTTAAAGCAACATTCACGATCTTTATTCGACACGAGTTAATCCAGTTGATAAAGAAACGAGTTCTCTTTCTTTATCAATTAAGATTCGACGGAGAAATATTATAACAATAAAATCTTGAATATATTAAGTCGATTTAGAAAATATCCTGATTAATAACATTACATGTATATAAACATTTTGTCAAATTATATATAGAGGAAGAAAAGGAAATATTCCAGTAGGATTCTTGAGAGGCTGCAGATGTGAGTGGTCACAAATAAAGAATTGGGCATTAACTTTGTTGTATTTTATTTTGGTGAAGTCCAACAATAAAACATTATAATCATCAAAAGGATTCTTAAAAAAATCAAAGAATCTGCCCCAAAAGAAACACAATATGACAAAACCATTTTTTGTCTTAAAGAAGTTGATTTTCTAGGTTTAAGATTTTGTTGTAATAATCAGCACAAAACTAGGGAGATGCTCTTGCATGAAATGACAAATACCATATTTAGTTACTGAATGCTCCCAATATTTTGATTAACAATTAAAACAAGTTGTTGCTTTCAATCTCCCTCACTCACTTTCCATGATTTCAACTGAAAAGAAATTATAAATTTTTCAATCTTGTACTTGCATGTTGAATTTACTATTAAAACATAAATTAATTTTTTTGAAGAAAATGAATGAGAAGATCCATACTAAGATGTCGGGTTAATTTTATAAAATGATTTTAGTTAGTGTTTATCGATCGCTCATCACGTGAGATTTATAACCGTTAATTATACAAAAT
This sequence comes from Theobroma cacao, assembly GCF_000208745.1. Taxonomy (NCBI): domain Eukaryota; kingdom Viridiplantae; phylum Streptophyta; class Magnoliopsida; order Malvales; family Malvaceae; genus Theobroma; species Theobroma cacao. The sequence goes on from NC_030852.1 coordinate 736,577, forward strand.
TAAAAATACTACAATAAATTTAAGTTTTAATTACACCTTTTGAAATAACGTATATCTTTTTTAAATAATGAAATTTAACCATGTCATAAAAATAAAGGAGTGGCATTGTCCTTGGACAATGAGTTGTGTTGTTCTCAGCTGGAATATGTTCAAAGTTTTGGCATACAATTAAATTAATATAGAAAGCAAGGTTAGAAGGAATAATATGTTGATGAGGCAGCTCCAAATGCTTTGAATGCAGATTAAGGTATAAAGAGGAGAGGCCAACTTTCATGAGATGGAGTATCTTGGGTTTTCAAAACTATTCAAGATCCTTTTTGTCTTTTTGTCGATTGAGTTTAAGTTGGATAAAATTTTATTTTTATCTGTCTTGATATGTTTCCATCTAAAATGGAAATTAAATTTAGAACTTTTGTAAATTAAAAATAGTAGAAAATCAAGAAAAATTAATAAAAAAAGAAGATATTAAAGGGCATTGAATTTAACTGGAAGCTACAAAGTGCTGGGGCCTGGTACGGTTGGCCGGTGGGGGAATAGGGGGTGAAAAATTCATGGTGGGGGACACGTTGCAATGCCTCTGAACAAGTTAAGGACGTAAGATTGGAGATTAAGTTGACCCAAGAAAGAAAATGGAGCAGCAACAAGGACAAAAGGGCACCGGTCGACCACTCTGGTCCAAAACGCAATCTGATTCCCTCATGGTCTTATCCTCTCATCATCCTCCAATGATCCAACTCTGACTAATACACCGGTATTAGTTCATTAATCACTATTTACTGTCCCAGTTGTCCCATTGCCTAACTCTACTGTTTATTCAGCTTACAATGTAAAAACAAACACCCGTACACCCCCACTCCCCCACTCCCCAGTCTCTGCCACTTCCCAATCCCACCACACATCTCTTTAAAAGTTCTATGTTTTTATGAGTTTTTCCAAAAGTTCTCAAAGTTTTTATTTTTGACACCACACATTTCATTTCTTCTTTGAATTTTCCTCTGCTTTTTGAGTCAAAAAGAGTTCCTTTCCACAGTTTTGATGGCTTTGAATTTGATTTCTTCTCCTGAGATCAAGTCTATCTCCTTCTTGGATTCCACAAAGTCCAAGTCCAATTTCCTCCCCAAGCTTTTTCCAGGTTTCCCATTTGGTTTTTTTATTAGGTTTTTGTGCCTCAGCGTACTCCAAGTTTACTTCTTTCTTTCTTGATTGGTTCTATGCTCGGTTTCTGAGGAAACCCAGAAAGTTTGTTTCTTTTTGTTTAAAGCACTGAGAAATCTTGTGTCTTGGTTACTTGGGTTCGGATTATACTTCTAAAGATTAGTGTTTTGTGAATTTTAGGGGGGTTTGTTTTGAAGAGGAAGGATTGTGGCACGACGTTTGGGAGGAGAGTTCAATGTTCAGCTCAGGCTCCACAACCACCACCGGCCTGGCCAGGACGAGCTTTTCCGGAGCCTGGACGCAAGACTTGGGATGGTCCCAAGCCTATCTCCATTGTTGGTTCAACTGGTTCCATTGGAACTCAGGTGAAAAGGGGAAAGAAGAAAAACTTTGAACTTTTTAACATTTGATAACTATCTGGTCATGCCCCGTTTTGCTATTGAACTTTAATTCTAGGCTTGCATGCTTGTTTTTGGCACTTGATCAAGTTGTTTAGAATCATAATTTGGTGTTTTGTAGACGTTGGACATAGTGGCAGAAAATCCAGATAAATTCAGAGTTGTGGGGCTTGCTGCTGGTTCAAATGTGACCCTTCTTACTGATCAGGTAATTATTCAGTTTTTACCGAGTTATGGCAACTTGTAATACATTAGTTTTTCCAATTTCCAATAATTCTTAAAGTTATAAATGTCAAACAAGGACTCGAGTAACTTGATTCATGGACTAACATGATTGTGTCATTATCCACTGATACTTTAGCCATATGTGGTTTGTATAGTATAATACCATGCCAAGTGGTTTCCGCTGATAAAAATTTAAAATATGAATTGAGTTTTGGTACAATAGGGTGTAGAGGCTTTGAGGGCTGATAATTTTTCTGCTTATTACAGGTGAAGACATTCAAACCTCAAATTGTTGCTGTTAGAAATGAGTCTTTGGTAAGTGAACTCAAAGAGGCTTTGGCTGATATGGAACAAAAGCCTGAGATTATTCCTGGGGAACAAGGAGTTATTGAGGTAGCCTATATTAGTTGATTGTTTCTTTTGTTTAAATATATAGAGCAATTCTCATTATTTAGATGGTTAAGCTTAAAAAGTTTTACAGGTTGCTCGCCATCCAGATGCTGTCAGTGTAGTTACTGGGATAGTAGGCTGTGCAGGATTGAAGGTACTCTCTCATCTTTTTACTTTTTCCCCTCATTTGGTCATGCTCCACATGCTGCCTTTTCAACCCTGTGATCCATAAGACCTAGGAGCTTTCCATAAGGGCTGCATGTAAGATTTCTTGGGCTAGTTTTAGTTTAAAATGTAATGTTAAAACTTGATAGTTTAGTCTAATTGAAAGAAGAAAATTAGATGTTTCGATTTTTTTTTTTTAAAATTTATGAGTGGGTTGTAGTGCTCATTTGTGCACAAACGAGAGAGAATTATGTGCAGATCTATTTCTACTTCCTCTATGTATAGTTTCCTTTGCGTCCACTGAACAGTGTATATTGAAGAAATTATGAGCTACAGTCGACTGTCAAGAATTAGAATATGTATTAGAAAGAGAAGCAAAGAGTATGTTGCTTATTATATTACATTGATTAGCTCGCTGAAATGTCTGTCTTTTTTTTTTTTTTTTGTAGCCCACAGTGGCTGCAATAGAAGCAGGGAAAGATATTGCTTTGGCCAATAAAGAGACCTTGATCGCTGGTGGTCCCTTTGTCCTTCCTCTTGCTCACAAGCATAAAGTAAAAATCCTTCCGGCTGATTCGGAACATTCTGCCATATTTCAGGTATGGAACTGTAACTCGATGAATAAGATTGCCTGAAAATTGCGTAGTTCAGAAATTCTCTGTCAGTTATGTTGTTTTCTTCTTGGTAGTTGGGCATCTTTCACAATTTTCTTGGTGTAACTTGTTAGTCAACTTGCTTGGCCTGTCATGTTGTCCCTCAAATTTTTTCTTGATAATTTCAGAACAAGCTCATAGAATCTTTTGCTTCTTCAGTGTATTCAGGGACTACCAGAGAGTGCACTTCGGCGTATTATTTTAACTGCTTCTGGTGGGGCTTTCAGGTGTGGAATCATAATTTAAGTTAGAATGATTAAGTTCGTAAGTTGAAAATCTGAATTTATGAACTGTTTACTTGCTGATCTCGCCTGACTTTATTTTTCTAATTGTAAAGCAATTGAAGTTGACATTATTAAAAACTTAGGCTTTTAACATTATTTATACACATTCCTGCGTTGAAATTATATTCGAACACGCATATGAGTGTGTATACACACACACATAAATGCCTTCATTTGAGGATCAAGTGTATAGTATTTATTACTGAACATGTGATTTAACTTGTTTTCATATCTCTAATCAAGAAGCTATTTGAATGATTTGCTCACTTTGTTTCTCATAGGGATTTGCCTGTTGAAAAATTGAAAGAAGTTAAAGTAGCTGATGCTTTGAAGCATCCTAACTGGAATATGGGAAAAAAGATTACTGTGGACTCTGCTACCCTTTTCAATAAGGTTTAGATTTATCAAATGTCTCATTCAAAATTACAAGCAGTGTACTGTTCAAATTTGTATGTTATTTTTCAAAATGTTACTCTGGTCTGAATTACAAGCATTAAGCAGAGTCTCTATTTGACAGGGTCTAGAAGTCATTGAAGCCCATTATCTTTTTGGAGCTGAGTATGATAACATTGAGATAGTAATTCATCCACAATCTATTATACATTCAATGGTTGAAACACAGGTTTTACTCTAAACTCTATCAGGTTGGCTATTGCTCGGTGATGCCATAGATGTTGCATATAGTTCACTTTTTAGTTTGTCTCGCAGCTGTGCTCTTGATTGGCAAGATGTGGAGAGTACGGACTGGAATTCAATTTTCATTTCTCAGTATTATTTTTGTATTTCCATATTTTCAGGATTCATCTGTCCTGGCTCAGTTGGGATGGCCAGATATGCGCTTGCCAATCCTCTACACTATGTCATGGCCAGAAAGAATTTACTGCTCTGAAATATCTTGGCCTCGCCTTGATCTTTGCAAGTAATTGGCTTGTCTCCTTTCAAATTTTAATTTCATTACTAATTTAGTGTTTCAAAATTTGATTGGGTTTCATTCAAATTCATAATCACTATACTGGAATTCTTGAGTTTAATTGGTTGATGGATGAAACAGGCTTGGTTCACTAACTTTTAAGGATCCTGACAATGTGAAATACCCCTCCATGAGTCTTGCCTACGCTGCTGGAAGAGCTGGAGGCACCATGACAGGAGTTCTTAGTGCAGCTAATGAAAAAGCTGTAGAGCTGTTCATCAATGAAAAGTAAGTGCTTGGTTTCTCGATGTTATCTTGTTAGAATTTTTTTTTTTTATTTTACAGTTTGTTTCTGGTTCTGCTTTCCCCCTTAATGTGAATTTTGATTTTTTTAATGATAAAGATACTTGATGGCTTTTATGGTTTGAACCACTTTTACTGATTGTAATTTATAAATAAGGAACATAAAACCAATTAGGTTAGAGCAACATCAAATCAAACTAAAATTTCTTCCAATCCAGTACACATTTCTAACCATGTTGAAGTTATGAAAACGTGGAATACCTTTCATGTGAATATTGGATATTTTGGCCAGCATATATCCTGCATTTATCGTTTATGGTTTGCCTTTTAAAAAATCATAAAAGCTGTGAAACAAGCGAAATAATTTTATTTATCGAATTTTGTTTTATTAAGTCAAATACATTTGTTTTCTTTTGGTAAGCCAATGATGATTTTCTGATCTTGACATGAATCTCTATATCTAAAAATATATAGAACTGTAAAGTATTCTCTACTCCCCAACCAATCCATTTTGCGATACATCGGCAAATTTCATGATTGGCCCTTTCCTAAAGAAGAATATGAAGAATGATTCTTATCCCCACCTCAAAACCACACCTTTCTTCCCTCAATTGCTTAGTGCTTTTTTTTCCCCTTCACACACCTCCATTGTTTTGAATGTAAATCTTTTTGTGGTTACTTCTCTTTACCATTCCTTGAAAAACTTTTTCCTTTATATTTGCATGACTGAATGGTTTCTTTGGAAAAAGCACTACTAGCATTTTGGAAGAAGCTAGATAATCTCCCTGTCTCTGGAATTAGGTTAAGTCAATATACAGTGGTGATTATTAAACATTTTGTTATCATGATATGAGGATTATATCAGCTGATGCACGTGCTTCTCCATCGATAATAAATTCATTCTACTGTTATGCATTTGCTTGACATAAGAACTTGGTTACATGGAGCTAATAAATAGTTTCGATATTTCAGGATCAGTTATTTGGATATTTTCAAGTTGGTGGAACTAACTTGTGAGAAGCACCGGGACGAATTGGTGGCCACTCCTTCCCTAGAGGAAATTATACATTATGACTTGTGGGCACGAGACTATGCTGCTAGCTTGCAACGCCCTTCTGGTCTAAGACCTGTTCCTGCATGATTGTCGGCTTGCTCATTGTGGCCAGGATAACAATGACCCTATTTAGAAGACTCGGAAGTTTTGAATTTATGCCAAAGGCTGGCGTTCTTGCGAAGATTTATGGGGGCATTTAGCAATTGTTTCATATATTCCTGAATAACATTCCCCTGTTTAGTTGTACATTCTCAAACACTATCCTAAGTATATTGGTAGCTTGAAAATTATTATCAGCTTTTATAACCAAAAGAGGGGAAGATAAGTAGAGAGGAAAAAAAAGGTGGGGGAACAATGAAGATTGCTTTTTGCTGTACAAAAAGTTTTTCATTTGATTTTGTTTTTGCAGTTATTGTCTACACCCATGGCTTACTTTTCCGATTGCCTTAATGTTTCCTTGGTGTTAGAGAGCCAGGAAATGTTATATGGTTCTCGAGGAATATGAGCCATGGTTGACATGATTACATGTAAACGGGGTAGTTGGGTTTGGATTCCTTGTTCTTGTGCTCTTCACCTAACAATAGAGAGCCTGGTTTTCATCAGACTTTGGCATTGAGGTTCGGCTAGCACAAGGTGAGTGATTTAGACCAGGCCCATGAATCAAACCTGAAATTTTGAAACTGGGTCAGTTCCGATTTTTGATTGGATTGAGTTGAAGCTGTTCATGTTAAGTGCTGCAGCCTGGGATTGGGGTGAGGGTTTAAGGCCAACTGCATGGGCCGCTGCCGTGAAACCTCAAAATTAAGCTTACACCCAGTCTAAATCCTTTCTGTCTAGTCCAAAACCTTTACAATTAGAAAGCGAAGAGAGCACATTTCCTGCACCATAATCTCGAGATTTATCGTCTGTACTCACTTTGATACACGTCTTGAAGCTTATGAATGGTCGGACATTATCCTTTTCTACATTTATCAATACCCAATTTTAATCATAACTTAAAAACAAACACTAACTTAATGGATTCTCTGATGGGCTACTGTGCCTGTAGACAAGCACGAGATCTCCAGGTTGGAGAGCTCTTAAATCGTCCAAAAACGGTGCAGACATAAATGTAGTCTCATTTCCAGGCTATTTCCCCAGGGATTTGCCATTTTTATCTAAGTGTTGGTTGTTGGATAGAGATTCATCTGGAATCCACTGAAACTAGCACTATATCCCAACCTAAAGCTACACTAATAAATTGGGTGGGAAAATAGTTAGGACAATGCGACCAATCAACAGCAATCTCCACTAAACACGGTTGTTTTTATCTAGTATTTTCTTGTCTGGTTGTCACAATCTCCCATCCTTCAAAACGTCAGAATCCATTTTCATGGTGTCAAAAGTTGAATCATTTTGGGGGTTAAACTTTGTATATATCCAGCTTCCGTCTTTGACAATTCTCATCCATCTTTTGGTCCATCCACAAACTTTTGGGTGTCTTCAACAATGGCTAGATTTTTGTTCTCAATGTGAAACCATTCAACTTAAGTGGTGAGCAAATTTTGTTTCTCCTTAATTAGTAACAATAATTAATGATCAATATGAGATATCAAACAAAAGTTGTGCTCCAAAGGGTTGCAGGTTCTAATTTTATAAGATTTGATAATAAATACGACAGGAATAAACGAATTTGGATTGAAGTTTTAAATTTAAATCATCATACTCTTAATTTCTTGGAAATCCTTTGATCATACATTTAATATATTTCTCGGATTATAAGTTAAGTAGGAAATCTTGAAATAGAAAGATTTGTCAATAACTATTTTGTTGCTTTGCCCCTTATTTCCCTAGAAAAAGAAAAGATAAAGGTGGTTGTAAATATCAGGAGAATAAGAGCAGATTAGACCAACATTGGCTAATAGGTACTAGGCAAGTACCCAAGTCTTAGAGAGAGAGATAGAGCATCTAATCCTCTCAACTTACAATGTTGGATGTGTGAAAGTTCAGTTAAAATGGGGACAAGCAAGCTCTTTTTTTTCATCCTTTTTGCACCGTAGATACTATGCTGGCTAACATGTCACTGCTGCTGCCGATAGAGATGGCATTTTTTTTTTGTTTTCATGAAAGAAATCAAGAAGCAACATGGCAATTGTGCAAGGACATGAATGGGAAAAACTTGGTCTGCCATTTTGAGCAAAGTGGCTCTAAAGCTGCGGTTCTCATCAGCATGGCCAGCTAAACATTAAGAAATCCACCCCCCACCTTGTACCACATGAATCCAATCAAGATAAACAGTATCCATATTTATGATTTTTGGAGAGAAAAAAAAAAAAAACTTTCGTGCAAACTGTTCTTTAGTCAATGTTTGGATATGGGATAATTGGCATGGTGTAGCTTCTAGGAAGATGGCTAAACATAGTGATGGGATGCACCTAAATTTCCTGTTGGAATATGGCATATAGGGTGGCTGGATGCTTTAATGTAATCCCAATGACTTGTTAAATTGGTACACACAGAGCCTATAGCAGTGAACCTTTTTTGCAAGTTTGGACAAAGCAAATGGTAGGGCTACTATGCTTTAGACATATTCTATATGATAATAAAAGAAAATTGTAGAGTTGCAATCATTTTCCCTACGAGCTATAATAAAAGCTAAAACTCAAACTAATAGAAGTAAATTTTAACCTATTGGATTTAAGTAATATTACCAAATTAGAGGCTGTAACATTAGTTTTGCTTCTCTTTGGAGAGTTAAAAGGGGAGAGGAAAAATATAATTGATAAACAAAAAACTGGAAAAAGCCTTTTTGAAATGTAAAATAGCTTTAGCAAAGTGGGGAGTCATGGAGGGACTCAATGCAGATTCTGTTGGTACCCCAAGAAATAAGGGTGCCTGGCTGTGACTGAGGAGTATGCAGGCTTTGACTGTTGTGGCATATGGTATGCTCTAGAAGAGGTAAAAAGAAAGGATGTGAAATATGCCCCACAGTCTAAGACCCAAGATGCCCTCTTCTGCTATTTCTTAGTTACCTTCTTCTGTTTTCTTTATAAAAATGTGTAGAAGAAGATAGAATAAAGCTTGATTCAATCACTTACTGTTATTTTTTCTCTGTTTCCTAGTGTCCCTTTAAAGGAGAGGGAGAGAGAGAAAAGGCTCAATGGTCCTGGTACCTGAAACGAATCTTGCAGATTGTGATCCTTTCTTTAATCTTACATTGACACCCTACTTTCCTTTTTATCTTTTTTTCTCTTCGGGAGGAAAAGCTTAGATTTGCTAGATTGTATCCTATCTCTCTCTCTCTCTATCTCTCAACTCATCAAGTTTACCATTAAATTTGGGTGGATCTAATTCATCTACATTCTCTAAGTTAACTTGTACAAATTATAATTAAAATCAGTAAAATTCTGTTAAATTACAATTACGATACTATTAACTCGATGATATGTTAGATTATAATTACCATATTGTTAACTTGATTCTCTTTATATATATGAATAATATACAAACCAAAACATAAAATTTCTCTTTTTGTAACATTCTATATCACTCCAATTTCATCGGATGCCCCCCCCCCCCTAAGAGACTAATTCATTTGCTTTTATTACTTTATATCTAGTGCAGTAGTATTCTAAAGGAAAATTTAGACCAGATTGCAAACAGGTGGGGAAACGAAACATACAGGAGAGGCATCAAACCAAAGCAAGCGAAAAAAATTAACCACAGCTAGAGTCTTTGATAAATGCATTGCATGCTCCTTGATGTGTGGTCATTTTGTCTGGTAATTGTCAAAACCTTGGAAGAGATCAGGAATGCAGAAGGTGGATTCCTCCTCTAGCTTTACACAATATCCAACAATCCCTGGAAGCTTTTGCAGTAAAAATGGGTTGGACAGGCTCAATCAGGAGGAAGATGACAAAAAAAAAAAAAAACAAAGACATAGACCAAGACCCTAAAGGCTCCCAAACGCGACACTCATTTTTGCTGCCAATGGCATCATTTTAACCTCTTGCTTTTCGTTTTCATTTTCTACAGCTGCTGTCCTAATGGATCCAATACCAACCCACACAGCCTTGGCAAATGGAAAAAATTAAAAATTTTGTTCCCCCCAAAAGGAAACTAGGACTAAGATCATGGCCCCCACTATTTCCCATCCCACCAATCACAAAATAGCTTAGTATGCCCCTTTTATGGGACCCTGGAGGAGCTGCCCTGGAAGAAAAAGTTTTACAGGATTCTTTCTTAGTTTTTGGTTAATACTTGAGACTTGGGACTCTGGGGTTTCCAGAAATGATGAGGCAAGATGGAAAGTAGAATAATCTCAAGTTTTCTTGGGGTATTGCGCTTGTGAATCAGCAAAGGGCAAGGTTATTTATTTCAACAATATGGCCATAAAAGCATGACAGCATTGCAATCATTATTTCTTTTCTTTTCTTGTGAATGTAATTCTCACCATCCTTTAAATTTTACATTAATTAATATTTATCTTCACTTGGAAAAGAACAAAGTTGCATCTGCCATCATAGTTTTTCCTCTTACCTACTTCCATCCTCTTTATCCCCCCCTGGCAATCCTTAGAACAAAAAGAAATTGGGAACGAGATATGACATATTCAATTGTCAACTTATGATTATGTAATGATGTAAAGTTTAGCAATCCTAGCTAGGGGGTGCCATATGAAAATTTTTATTCGGGAGATAATTTTAGTTTGTTTGGTTTGATTGAGGATACTTAACGTCAGGTTTACGACCCACTCTACTTGCTTGTAAGCCATCTTCAAGCCTTGATTTGATAGATAGTTAAGAATTTTGTGAACCACCGGCGCATGTTCCATTCCGATTAGAAAAAACTCAATAGAGGTAGCCTGCTCATGATCTTGACAAGTTTCCTTTTTAATTTTAACCAAAGAAGGGGATAAGTTCTTTAAACAAACAGGATAAAAGATTAAGATTCTAAACCAACCAACAGCCTGTTATCTTGCAGCAAACTTTGGCAGATGAGTACTTGACTTTTAGCCTAAATCTCTTTAAAATGAGAATAGTTATTACATAATTTGATTTGATATATTATTTCAATATTTAATGGATAAAAATAACTTTATATTGGATGACTTTCCTTTGCTCTTGTTGAGAAAGAAAACCCCATAACCCCTTTGCATTGCATGACTTGGTAGGGCAGATGGTTCTTTAGGCACATTCTCTCCAAGTTCTTAATAGAAATCTTTTGTTGACTTCTTTGCATTTCTAATTATAAAATATTGGGTATGATTGATGAAAAGAAGACGGAAACAAAACCTATAATATTTCCTTCCAGTAGCCAAATTTCGCCGACATTAGACTATGTCAAATGAAGAACAGAAGATTCAATTTCAACTGTACCAATCTTTTTCTCTATGGTAAGCAAAAATCGGCGCCCTAGATGATCCTGAAAGAGACTGTCAAACCTAATCTTCATTATTAAATCTAAAATAATTGTAAAATAAATATATAGACTGACATAATCTTCTGGCTTTGTAAATTGTAATTCAATTCAATTCTCAACAGCTTTCACATTCAAAATTACAAAATTTTGCCTACCCAAAATGCAGATTTTCACACTTAACAGACAAATCATTTTGCTCTTTCAGTCTTTCTCATGGAGCTTTGAAGAAGAACAGAAGCAGAAGAAAAGAGTGGATGATTTTACTCAAGCGCTTGTATATATATTAATTTATACACAACATATGGAAAACCCATCTTAATCAAACTAATCATATTTACTTTCTCAAAGGAAAAAGAAGAAAAAACTATCAAGCACAAAAATGGGAAATTAAAAAGAAAAGGAAAACGAAAAGGAACAGGGAAAGGAGAAATAAGCCCACCTTTCAATTTCATCTCACACTGTGATTCTGATATATCTTCAAAATGGATGCAAATTCTTGCTCAAGCCATGGACATTAGAAAATAACCCCACCAAGTCCTGCCTGTATGGCAAAAAGGACCTTCTCTTGTCCCCTGGTTTCAAATTTCTGGTACCACCACAATGTTCTTCAGCTGCCTGAAACTTTCCTGGAATTTCCATGGCCTTGTTACCATTAGTGTTACTGGTTTTCTCTCTCTTGCTCGGTGCTAAGAAAACAAACGTGTCTTTACCATCACTGTTACTTCTATAAAGCAGGTCTCTTAACTTCCATCTCTTGGATGACCCGGTTGAATTGCTCTTCTTGCATCTTCCAGGGGATTCTTGGTCATTCCCTGATGACCCTCCTTTCGGTTTCCAGACACAGTAAGACCCCGGCGTTACTCCTTCCAATTCATCAGCTTCCGAGGACGAACACGAAGTCGTTTCACGTTCTTCACTCATGAGTTTTCTCAATGGTAAGCGACGGGGTCCTGGTTTGGATACAAAGGGATGAGTAGAGTCAACGGTTTTGCCATCAGGGGTTTGATCATCACTGAGCAACAAGTTGGTGTTGAAAAGTGGATAAGTTGGCCTGATTTGTCCGTTGTGAAAGATTTCGTCTGCCGAGATTGGAGAAGTCTCCGGCTCTCTACAGACAAAAGCAAACTCGAAATCATCGTCCTCCTCCTCCTCTTCATTGTCTTCCTCTTCTATGACTTGCTGTTGGAGCTGCGGGTTTTGTTTTTGTTGCGGGGGCCAGGTTTCGTAAATGTCGTCCTGACACGAATCACCAGACTCCTGTCTGAATTCTTCGACAACTCTCGCAGCGATTTCAGCAAGCCTGCCCGATGAGTAAGTGTTGAAGCTTGGAGAGCTTGGGGACAGAGACAGAAGTGGACTTGCCTGCATTTGCATATCTACGATAAACTTAAGAAGCAAAAAGAGATCAAAACCAACCCGGTTTCTCTTTTTTTTTTTTTTTTTTTCCTTCTCTTTTGTTGAGTGAGAGACAAGAGAGGAAGATTTGATAGTTCAAGAGGAGATGGAATTGGTCGAAATGGGAAAAGAAAAGGTTGTCAAGTCCGGGTTATAGGCATAAAGGATTGGGCTTCAAAATCAAATGGGTTCTTTAAGAAAGACATTCCCATTTCCTCCAAGCATTAGAAAAAGGAAAAGAAAAGGAAACAAACAAACAAAGCTCCAAAGCAATGGAGTGATATTTGAAGAAAGGGCCGGGCGGGGGGGAGGCAGACGCGCTTTCTAGAGAGAAGGGGGGGCTGTTGGGATTGCGGAAAACGTTCGGTGAATGTGACCAATGGATTGGCTTCTTTTTATAAATTTCCTGTTGTTATTGTTTTTGGTCTAATTCTAGAGGGCGTTCCTCTTTCCTAATCTTGGAAACTTCTTTGCTTCTTTCACACGAAATTATGAGCTGGGTTTTGTTTTGTACGTGGAAGAGTTTATGATTTCACACCAGCATAAAAGTCCTCCGACTTCTCTCAATGTCCTGTTTAGTATTTCTTTCGTAATTCTACGTTACTACGTATTTAAATTTATATTATAAATTAAAAATCTTAATTCATGAACTTTAACAATAGAAATAAATAATTTATTAATAAGAATGACAATAATATAAGAATTACATTAAATGTCTCGTATAAAACAATAAATAGAACATTAAACGAGACATCAAGCGAGTACAGTAAATAGGAGGCTAGTGTCATTTGTAACTGTGGCGGTCGCCTTTTTCCTCTGTTTTTGTTTTCCCTTAGGCTGCTTAGCTGTTTATTTCAGAAAGATGTGAGTAAATGAGGGTTAAGTCTTGGGGGGCATTAAATGATTCAACCCTATAGAGGACCTTGTTGAATTGATGTTTGATCATGGATGTGGACATCAAAACTTGAACCATTTTGCCTTAACTTTTACAACATTTTTCTAAAATTAAACGAAGCTGTTTGGATTTGCTGCAGCAGACCGCTCCCTTCACAGTAATGTTGAGGTTAGACCGAAATGTCTTTTAAGTCAAAAACATGCATTCGTGACAAGTCACATCCAAATTTATTTAATTTTTTATAAAAAATATTAATATGAAAATAAATTTTTTAAATATGAGTGAAAAAATGAATATAACGAAAATATTATATAATAAAATAAAATAAAATATCACAAATTTCATGTGACGCGTACCTTCATAGCTGAAAATGCAGCTTTAATTTCCCATCTTTAAAGTTGTTAGAAGGTTAAAAAAAGGAGTTCAAGCCTAGTAATCTACAAGTCCAAAGAGCACTCAACTACTGCACCCAAGAAGGAGGTTTGGCCTACGTCTACAGATGGCGGCCACCTGTTTTGTTGCAAAGGGGAAAGGCGAAGGCAGGAGAGCCACGTAGCCAGAATTGGCATCGAATCTCATCTAAATTATTAATTAAAAGACTTGGCTTCCTTTGCTTTTGCCAGCAATGGGCGGTGACGTAAACCAGTAATGTGGAGGATTCCCGTCGCAATCTCCGCCGCCGCTGCTTGACACGTCGGAAGTTCGACGCCGAACACTTGTCTCGAATTCATAATCCCCAAACGCCCTCAGGGGGTCACAATCCTGTTTTGCTGCCACGCAATTTCATGTGAAAAGGATACTGCCCAACAGGAGAGGGAGGAAATTCACGTAACAACTTGCATGATTTTGACACTTTTTATTTTGCCTTTTCCGTTCCGTAATTTCGATATAGATATATTTTATATTAAAATTTTAATTTTTTTAATAATATAAATATTTAAAAAATTCTAATATAAAAATAAGAATATTAAATAATTAAAAATAAAAATTCATTTTATCACGTATATTATATGATCGCATCATCTGCTTGGCATGTGTTTAACTACGCCGTCTAATCCTAAAACGCTGTTTACAAATAATGTGTGCTAGCAAGCTTAATATTTTACTATAAGGTTTCAATCACCAATAAACCATTTGATCAAATAAAAAGAAATACTTAAACATTAACATGTTTGTATTTGTTCATAATTAGTGATTGATACTCTTTACCTCATATGTTGTGACATTACAGTTTTTTTTGTTTTCTTGTTCACTACATAATACTAATGGGGTACAAAACCCATTAAATTTGACTTGATATGTAATTATCTCCCTTACCAAGACATCAAATCAGATTGACTAAGATTACGATAATTCAAAACTTATAATCATCGAAATAATTCAAGTTTAATTTAACTATTGTTATTCATTTTAAGGAGATTAAGGTCCAAGATTCCGACTCAACTCCCTCTTTTTATCTCTCATGTGTACCAAAAAAAAAATTATGATCAACAATGTATTGCACTTGATGATATCGAGCTGGCATGGGTAATTTATTTACTTGTTTATTGAATTAAATATTTGTTCATCTTTAGTCATGCTGTAGTTCAATGCAAAAAAGGATGAGATAGCTGCTGAATTTTGATGATTATGAGCATATATGTATATATATCCCATGAATCCAATGATATGTTTCCATTTCAATATTTTTTTTTTTGAGAAAATTTATTGGTTGAGTTATTACAGCATTAACAGCAATTAACCCCCCTTATTTTTTGAACTTAATTATCCAATAATCCACACATTATTATTATTATTTTCGTTTTGCAGAATAAATGGGTAAAGGCAAAGTAAACTTTGGAAGTAAGGAAAGGGGAATTGTGATTGCAATCGAGTGTGCATCAGCTGCGTGATTAAGGGGTAATTGCCACCCATACCTTAATTGTTTCTTTTTCATTTTTTGTGGGGTACATATACCATAATTGTGTGAACTGTATTGAATATTTTAGGACCTAAAGTCTCCTACAAAGGGTTGTTTGAGTTTGGGTCATCTTCAAATAATCTATTTACCACAGGCAACCAAATTTCTACAGAATTTTTCTTCTCAAATGTGTTTGGAACACATAAATTTATTTTATTTTTATGCCATTCATTTGTGAATTTGTAAACATCATTTGTTCTTAAATCGACTATATTGACTTGAATATTATACATTGATGATACATTCATATACGAGAATTTCTTTTAGGTTAAAATGAATTATACTTTCATTAATTTCAAACAAAATTTTGGAGGGGAGTACTTGCCTCTAGAGCTAAAGACCAATCGATCTGTCAACTTCCTAATGACCAAAAGTTCCCAAGCTTGGTGATTGATTGGGGTTTATAAATTAGAAGGAAAACATATTGTGGCAAAATGCACATTTTCAATGCAGCTTAACCTATGTAGATATATCCTTGACTTGGAAAGAGACTACAAACCCTCTTCAAAAGGAAGAAGAATAGAATGAATTGACAGAACTCTAGCCATGAAAGTAGGTTTTAGGATTCAATTAGGCCAAGGTTAGTAACCATGGTGTCCAAAAGTTTTGGTCCTATCCAGTCAGAAGATTACTGGGTTTGGGCTCATCTGTGCTTGGACTTGGATACATATACAATTTTAGCATGAAATCCCAACCCACCTCAGTTCGACACCTTACCAGTTCTTCTATTTTTTATTTGTAAATGAATTGAAAAGAAATAGGAATTAAGATTAGAAGAAAGTTTCTGGTTTGCATGGAAATAACCCAAGATTAAGCTGTCTTCTCTTTTGCAAAGTGAGAATTAAGAGCATAAATTTAGCAGACATTTTGTACTAATCAAAGAGGCTATCTTGCTTAAGGTAGTTTTAAGTTTTTCATATTGAGGAAAGAACCAATTCGCTTAGTAAATCTGTCTAATAGCAAGATTTGAAGAATGTAAATGAAGTTTGTACTGTTAAGCTGACTACAAAAACCTGATCTTTGAGCTGTCTTTGGACATTCTACAATTTTTAAGTCAATGCAACCATAGTGTTTACTTCCTCAATCAACCAAAAACAGGGAACCGAGTTCATTTTCACTTATAGCGTAATTTGAAAGGAAGACGTGACAGCTTTGTAAAGCAAAAACACCAAACATTCCACAACTGGTTTTTGACAAAACAGAATCTTAGTTCCACCTCAAGCTTTCACAATCTGCCTGGTCTGTGTGATCTGCCTTCTCATCCCCACTCAGTGATTGCTACTTCTATTTATATACAGAAAATTCCCATCCACTTAAAACATTGAGTCAACCTAGATAGCCAGCCTTCTAAGGATGTCGAAACCTGCTCCTGGATCCATGCTCAGTTGTTCGTTGAATGCTGCTAAATGCAATAGGCTGCTGCAAAAGCAGAACATAAAAAGGTTTCCTTGCAGTGAGATAACTTTCTAGATGGTAGATAGGAAAAAAAGCAAAGTAAAATGAATGGAGAAAAGCTGCACGGAAATTGCTTGAATAGAAAGACAAGGTTTAACAATTGACAAGAAGCCTTTTTCATTCCACTTGCTTTTCCTCAATCAAGAAGTTTTTTGTCTTCCACCCAATTGTTAGGTTGTTAGCGGTCTTCCACCTAATTGTTAGGTTGTCAGTAAACATCCATTTTCAGTTTTGATTCCATTAACACAAACTAAAGTTGCAGGTAATGAAAAACTGCATAACAGTTTGTTCATTCCAAGGACAAAGCTAGAGCTATAGTTTCAGTGAATTAGATACACATAAAAAACAATGTGATGTCTTTATAATGAGGCTGAAAAGGTCTAATAAGCTTTTCAATGGATTAAAAAAAAAAACATTTCAAAAGACAGCACATGGTTCAAGGATGAGGATTTTGGGATCTAAATTCCTTGAATCAATTGAGTTAGATACATGTTTTCCACAAGAAAAAGTATACAGCATGTGGTAGTGGCCCATTAAGCATGTTGGACAGTAGGAAAATAGAATTAATCATTCCTCATAAGATCTAATAAGTGTTGCAACTTCTTTTCCTTTATTTTAAGCATAGCAACTTGCAAGAATTGCAGAAAGCTAAGTATTTCACTTTCTTTTTCTCCACAAATTAAATAGATAATAAAAAAAGAAAAAGAAAAGAAAAGAAGACCAACTCCAGGATAGTCATAAGACATCTAGTTTATCAATACCTTGGTCCTGGAGGATTTGATGACAGCAACCAACAACTTGTCTCCTGCTATTTGTCTTACAAATTGTATCAGTTCATGCCTTGATATTTTCTTATCCTGCAGAACAAAATTCAACATAAGATTGTAAATAAAGAACAAGACCATATGACTTTCATAGGAAAAAAAAAACCAAATAAACAGAACTTACCCTGAGATCTTTGTGATATTTGGAGATCAAATTGATGGAAGGAGGAGGTAAGAATTCCGAAAGTGCAGATATGAGAGCTGGAAATGATATCCAAGGCGAAGTTGGTATCTTCAACCTATCTTGCATCCCAAGGAAACCTAAACAATAAGCAACCAAGGTCAAAACCAATCCCTTTGACTTTCAAAGCTTTTTCAACGCCATACAACTCAGGTCGCTTACCTTTCAAGGACGATGGAGCTCTGAAACTCAAGATGAACTCTGGCAAGATGTGAGTATTCATGTGTGTACTCCACAAAATATACTTTTTCGGCGACGACAGATTGTCAACGCCAGAATCAAACTCATCTGAACTTGGATGACATTGCCTAGAACCAGGCTGCACCGCCTCTGCCTTCCCCAATATCACACGGCAAAGCATTAAATGCCGCATCCCATTTTTATCAACCATTGCATTCTTCACACTGAAGCAAAACAATCAAATTTAGCAATGAATATCTAATAATAAACAGTAAAAAAAAACCATACTTTCAATAAGAACATAATGACCCGGTCGTGTTTTTTTACCTTTCCATGGGAGAATCATCAGGGGAAAGATAGAGGCCGCAACCATACAATCCACTGTTTTCAGGCAACCCGAAATGACCAAAACCATGGTCAACAATCTTACAAATCTCATCTCTAGAAGCAGAGCACCATGCATACTTAATGTTGGCGTCGCCCCCACATTTTTTCTCCATTGCTTTGATGAAAATCTGGAAAGATTGAAGCCTTGCTTGCCAAGTAACACCAAGAAAACTATTTTTATGGATTGTCAAGTCCTTAGTATGAGCTGCCAGAGCACCCAGATTGGAAAGAAACCTTTTCATGATCACGTCATGCGCCTTGTCCCCCGGGAATAACCGAACCAACCCATTGTTAAACAGGGGAGATTGATCAAAACTGGGGCCAGAAACGCCGCTTTCGCAATCGGTAAGAACGGATTCTTGATCATTTACCGTGTCTAACGTAGTCGAATTTGAAGATGCCGTGTGAGTCTTCTCAGAGTCTCGTGTTTCGAAAGAAAGGAAGTTGTCATTGTTGTCGTTGTATTCGTTTTGGTTAAAAGCCATAGTGGCAATAATTTAAAGAAACCCAGAATCAAAGTTTCTACTTTTGGATCAGAATATGAACCAATATCGAGTACTAAGCAAAAAAGAAAAACAGAGAATATGTACCCAGAGAGAATCTAACGAAAACAAGTTGAACGAACCCAGAAAAAAATTAGGAAAAAAAAAAGGATACAAACAAACAATCTAATTATACATCTCTGAAGGACAGAGCAGAATAGAAGAAACAGAGAAGATGGAAAGAATTCCAGGTGTTGTTAGCAGAGACGAAAGGTTAAGATCGGGTTTACTTGGAGAAGAGAGCAAAAAGATAAAAAGGGGAACACTTGCTTAAATACAGATAACAGGGGAAAACTAACGAAACCGACTTTTTCTCCTGGAGTGGGGAAGAAGGAAGGAAAGCAATGGCCGTGGGCGAGCAATGGGGCGCTAGTTGTTTTTTCTTTTATAAGGTGGGAAGCCTGTCGTTTTGGGTTTATAAAGAAGGCGGTTACCCCTTGCTTGGCTTACCTGGATTTTGAAAAAAGGGAAGGAAAATTACAGGATTGGGCTCTAAGGAAGGAAACACTAATACCCAATACAATATTAGTATTATTTTATTAAAATAGAACAATATAAGTATTATTTTATTTTTTATTTTAATATATTAGGTTTCGGGGATTTTGGGTCATTGGGATTATTGTATTTAGGGTTTATCTAGATTTCATCTTGGGATTGGTATTTCGATAATATTATATATATATATATATATATATATATTTGCTTATGAATTTTATTTTATTTTTAGTTAAATTTCATTTATATTATTTATTCTCACATAGGGTTTAGGGTTTAAGTAAAATCACATCAAATCTCAAAAGGGTAAATAGAATTTATCCCTTTATTATTATTATTATTATTATTATTATATAAGAGAAAATAGGGAGGGTGAATATTGGGTTGTGGAAATAGAGACTGGGAAGAGTGTTGTTTTCAAGAAAAACTTATATTTTATATATATATCCCATTGCGGGTAGTAGATGTGTCTTTCATTATGGCTTTTCATAGCACATGGAATTGCTGATTGATGGATGGCTGGATGCCTTCACATCTTCACAGGTTTTATCCTCAAATTGCTTGCGTTCTCTTTTTCCCCTGTCTTGGGGTTCATGGAGAAAGTAGAAAGCAAAACAGGTCATTTCCTGCTCAAACTGACCTTTCTCATGGAAAGAAGATTATGGGAATTAATTCCACTTTAACTACGACTTAATCCTTTTTTAAGCTTGTGTGTGTGAACGAGAGTTGGGCAAATCCTTGGTCTGGTTTGTGTTTCTTTTAGTATGCGCATGAGCATACGCAAGCAGTATGAAGGAAAGAAACCAATTCATATCTCCCTCATGCCCTACATTTCTTTGTTATGACAAGATTTTGATTTCTTCTTTGAAAAACAAGTCCCGGTTTTACAAATTAAAAGTAAGAAATGCTATCAAATCATCACTTTCAATACATGATATTTCATTCTTTTTAATTAACTATATAGTAATTTTAGACATAATCTATTAATACGACATGAAAACGATATAAAATAAAGTGTCAATTTAAAACTTAAGATTATCTTGTTTCGTATCTCAAACGAGTGTTAAAATCATTTAATTTTTTTTTATGACATGTTTAATTCATTTAATTTGTATTTACTCATATTAATTATTAATACCTAATCTAAATACAATTCAATTATGACACAACAAATACGAATAACTGAATATTAATTCTATTTAGTTCTTTTGAGCAAACTAAAACTTAAGTGTCTTGGTTGGAATCTGTAAATATGCTGAAATTATGTAGAGAGATAAAACCAAATAAAATTGTCATTTAGGCAGGATTTTAAGAAAACCGCGTAGCCCCCCCCGGAGAGAATGGAAGGAGGAAAAGGCTTGGCCCAACCTTCCAGGCATGAGGGAAGGCTTGAGAGTTAAAGGATAAAGATGAAATCTTCATTCCAGGTTGCTCAAATTTGTTTTGAACCAAAACCAGAAACACTGAAACATAGACTTAGACCTAGACCTAGACCTGGTTTGGGTTAATTGGTAATATTAAATCTTTTTAATTCCATTGTCAGTTGTTACCTTCAATTAAGTATAATTGAAGTTATTATTATTATTACAAAGACAAAGGTGATGAGAGGAGTTCATGTCATTTACATGTCTTGGACTACAAAAATCATGCACCAAAGACCCAAGGGAGAGATACTCCTCCTGGTCTATATACTTGATATTTGATGCA
Organism: Theobroma cacao; assembly: GCF_000208745.1. Lineage (NCBI taxonomy): Eukaryota > Viridiplantae > Streptophyta > Magnoliopsida > Malvales > Malvaceae > Theobroma > Theobroma cacao. Next base: position 757,535 of record NC_030852.1, read on the forward strand.
TTAGGTTTAGATGTTAATTTTTTTTATATGGTAAAAAGATTTTTGAACCTGGTTTTTTAATCAGAGGTGCATGCACTTACCTTGAATTAATATTCAGAATAAATGTAAAGTTTACCATAGAAATTTTTAATATTAAAAAAATTAAAGTATTTAATATTGTAATCATAATAATTTAATAAGTCCGCTACTAATAAAAATCCTATTTAATTAACATGATTGCAGTGGGATTCATCCACTCCTCTAAAAGGGAGGAGGGGACTGATGAGTTTGAGATAAGTTTACCAAAAATATCTTATACCAACTAATGTTATGTTAATTACGTATGAAAGGTAAGAACCTATGGATAACTACGTCTACAAGTCAATAAATGTAAAACAGGCAACTCACTTCACGTGATCAATGGTGGAAAAATGGAACTTGGAGGAGATTCCATGTTTAGATTTTCAAAGATATTGAAGAAAACTGCTCCTGGATGGAATCATCCACCATGATAAATGGCAAAACACAGCATTTTTGTTATATTTCTCCTGCAAATAAGACTTTGTTCTGGCATTGGCATTGGCATTGGATGTTAACACATACCTGATAAAAAGGCAATATATATATATCTATATATATATATTCTGTGGATGGCGGAGGAGTTGTGCTATTGAAAGACGGATGTTATATTTATGTACAAATGGTACTTTGTATTTGCGGCAAAACTCTGATTGATTTCATCACATCACATGTGCCGCCAGCCATTGTGTTCACAGCACTCAGTCTGCAAAGAGGGTTTGTTTGACAAGACCCACGCCCACCACAGGCTCAGACCTTATTGCCACTTGAATGAAACCCAGCGGCAGAGTAGAGGGTCTAGGTTTGACCTAAGCATCCATGGCAGTTGGGATATGTAATTATCAATATCGAGGAAATTACACTCCTTTAAAGAAAAGGGAAGAGGGGACCCCAATGAGTGAGATCATTTTACCAAATAATCTTAATCACTTAAATGAATAATAGCAACTTTCAACTATTCAAATTATCTAGTTTAAATCCAAAGATTAGACTGAAAGACTCAGAGCCGTCAAGTCAACAATTAAATAGAACAACTAAGTAACGTGTAAGCTAAAGAGGTTCTTACCGGTGCCGATAGATTGAAATAACTCAACTGTCTAGTCTTAAATTATTACGTCTGAATAAAGTTTTAGCTAAAGAGACTCTTACCGGTGCATAGTTATGATTAGATGGTTTTAGCGATGATAAGTTACATCCGTAAGTTGAAGAGATTCTAGCCAATGTGAACATGAGGCGCTTTGCGTGATCAGTGGTGGAAAAATGGAACTCAGAGGTCCAGAGTTGAAGAGAAACTGCCACCTGGAATCATCATAAAAGTGGCAGCAGACAAGTACATGTGAGCATTTTTGTTGTTTTCAAGTGTAATATTCGCAGTTCTATTCAGGGAATCATAGGCCTTGGAGGCAAAGATTACTTTGTTTCGGCAATTGGATCTTAAACACATTCCTAACACAAGTTTTCCAACTATAACAAGGAAATATTCCCTGCCTGTTTCTCTTTCCTAATATTCTAAAGGAAGAATAAGAAAAATTTGATTATCTAAAAATTTTAAATCCATAATATAATTAGATTTCTCTTAATTAAAATATATTTATTTAGATAAAAATTTTTATTATTATATTTGCATAATAATGGGATGGCGGCTTGTTATTCAATATATCAGTACACAAATATAAACCCTTGCATTTATTCTTGGTCCCTACTCCAAGCCAATCTTCAAAAATTTTCCTCTATGAACCTGGCATCTTGGGCTTAGCCGGACGGTTCACCCACCCCACTTAGGGGTTGCCGGGTGGGCTAAGCCCCAGCTTCTGCATATCCACCAAACCAGGAAACACATAAAAGACAAAAGGGGAATTTTCTGTACGATACAATTCACTATACAGACAACACAACGCGCAACCCTGAAACCTCAACATGCACTTTTTATAATAACAAATAGAAAGCCGACTGTACAAACATGATTGGGTGGAACGGGTATATGATTTACATCCAAGCTCCCCATCCCGGAAACATCTGACACAATCTCTCAGGATCAATGGCATCTTGAATTAGTTGTTGAACCTACAGTTCAAAAAATCATTCATTTTTCAATATCTCAGCTGTATGCTGCTAGAAAAACGTCATGGCTCGATTTCCATAAAACAATGAAAAGGAGTATGCAACATGGGGAGGCTTATGAATATCAGCCTCCTTTCAAATAACAATACAGTAATCAACTTAGATAAAAAATTCTGCTAGCTGTTTAATTAAACAGTCCGCAGTCATAAATTCTGTTATCTGTTGCAAACTTAGATAGTACAAGAAATTTGAAAGAGTCATCTAAGGGTTAGTTAGAAAAAATCTTGGAAAAACGAATGGAGATTTATTGCTTGCTAATGATTAATATTCATCTCAATCTAGCTTCGGACCTCTGATATAATGTTTTTTTGTTTTTGGCCAAGATATCTGCTATAATGTTTAGAGCACTGAAGTTCATGTTTATGTAGAATCAAACTAAGTTAGTGAGGTGCAGGAGTTTACAGCAATAATTTATCTGATGCAAATTACTTTCATGCATGACAACAAGATCAAGATCATTCAATGGAGTTTAGTTGAGGCAACCAAAAACCAAAGCATATCCATCAAAAACAGAATTAGACAAAAAGAAACATCATGCTAGCAATATTTCTAGAAATATAGGACCACCACCGTGGCAGTAGCAGTTAAAGATTACCTGTCCATGTACACTTCTCATCTCACCTTCTTCATACCCATCTAATTTTTGTTTGACACGCAGGAGAGCACGTGCAGCATCCTTATTACCTTCATACTCATCTTGGGCACCTTCCAAGCTTGTATCCAAATCATCATCGTTATCCTGTTAATGGCCATGGGAAAAAGAAACAGACTAGATGCTTGAGAAAACATGTAACATTTCCAGAAACACGAATGTCAAAGCAGTTTGGCCATTCTACTATCACGATAAAAGAGCTGGTTCTCTTATAACGCTGGAATATAGGTGATGAATCCACGTCAACTATTGGTGAAATTATTTATTAAGGTAATGAAAAGAATAGCATAATTAAGAAAAAAAAGTTTATACTTCTTGATATTATATCTTGGCATAGGTAGTTTCTAATGTAATCCCAAAATTTGGCTTTTACTTACGCAGAAGAAGGAAAGACTGAAGCAATGCTGGCATATTCTATGAATCAGCCACCAACTCACTAGCCATAACATAAAGGACCTTAACTTGGAAAATTACATAGTGAGCCCTATAGGCATCACCTCAAAAAGTGGTAGAGAAGGAGAGAGGTGCGTGGCAGAGTTGTATGTAGAACTATTGCCAACCAGCCATTCTATATATGTTCAGGTGTGGGATTCTATTATTTGTTTATGATAGATGGCAATACCTTTTGCACTTCCTGTATTCAAATAGACAAATCATAAAGCTAAAAACTGTTTCAATTTTCTGGGCCATCACTGAGACAATTATGTGAAAGCATTCTTTTCCAGTTGGATTTTGAGTTGTCGATGTCCTTCATTATCTCACTATTCATTTCTCTTAATCAAAGAAATGCTGTAGTCAAATTGCATAAGTGGGAAAGTGAACATATTTTAGGAAATACCTTTTGACGCTGCAAAGCCTTTAGGGGTGATAAAGCCCACTTATAAAGAGGATCATGGATGAAAACCTGCAAAGAATTCTCATATTCAGCAAAGAAAAATAAAAAAGGGAAATTTTACTTGCCCAAGTAACATACCTCAATAATGGTCAGTAGGGCTTCTTTATTTGTCCGCATTACTGAGAGAGTTTCTTCACAACATCTTCTGAAAATACCTTCCACTCCAGCTACACCCATGCCATCAATGATGTCTCTTGTCAGCCTGAATGGAACCTGTCACAATTGGTTAAAGAAATGATGGTGAGAAATAATATTAAACAATAACTGAATAAGCAATGGGAGACAAAAAAAACTGCTAAATACTGAAAAAGTGTACCCGTTCTGGAGTCTTGAGCATCAAGCCTTGTTCAAAAGCAACACCAAGATCAATGTGAACAACTTGTGCTGTGGCTTGATCAATTAAAATATTCATAGTGTGTCTATCTCCAAGGCCAACAATATAACCCACCTGAAACAACAAAGATGTTTTCAGTACTATCAAATATGGTGACAGACTCAGGCCTTCAGCAATGTCTTGACAACTTCATTTGCGCTACATTGTTTTTCAGAGAGGTAATGAAATCAGAATTTAACTTGAATTACTATTAATATCAAAGAGAACAGAAGTTTTACCTTTTAGAACATAAAATATGTAATAAAGGAAAGAAGTCATTAAACATCATTTTGATGGAAATGATACAGACCAAGAATCCTACAAATGGATGAATTTTTCAATTTTTACCTCTGACTCACAGTTGCATAGATAGAAATACATTCCTAGGCTGTTATATTGGATGACTCTTACCCACATGAGTTAGTCCAGTTGGTAAGGAGAGGAGCTCCCTCTCCTTGTCAACCAGCATTAGAACCTCGTAGGGAGCACTCTGTGAGTAAAACCCTGAATGCATCGGGCCAATGTGGGGGAGCGCACCTTTAAGATCTCCCCAGGAGAGGATTAGGCCCAGGCAAAGCCTGGGGACACCCCTGATCGTATTACCAAAAAATAAAATACTGGATGACTTCTTAAAAGTGGCTTATTAGGGGCATCAGCATTCAATATTTATGCTATGATATAACACAACAAATTTGGTTGTTGGAAACACAAATAACAGCCAGACTTTGGTGAGAGATATGGAAATCAGGCTTTTAGTTCATCTTGTACTTCCACCTGTTAAAATATAAAATTGGACTAATTGAATAAAAGTTCTGGAAGATAAAAATGAATGGTTGGATGGGATGCTAGGAGGAAACAATTCTTAATTTTAACATGAATAGGGCATTGACATTAATGCAAAGCAGAGTAGAGTGTGCCTACCATTGAACTAGCTGCCACACTTCGTGTGTAAGCTAGTCTCTTCTCAAACCAGTCGGCTGGTTGCGGAAATCTTTCTAGAAAAAAGTAATGCATGACAGGTCTGCATAAGGCCTCAAGTGCATTAGGAGTTGAAAAACATAAAAATTAAACATTAGTTGTACTGTAACCCAAATAGTGTAACCTGAAATTATCACAAACTTCCCGGAAGGCTTTGCGCTTATCTCTTTCCTATCAACAAATAAAAGTAATATATTAGGTAGCTTTTCTTTTTCATCCACCAATCTCAATGGAGAAGGGTTAGACAAGTTTTCTCCAGATAATTAGAAAATTACACCTTCCAGAAATATAACTATTATACATGCCAAAAAATAAAGAGAAGAGGAAGAAGTGTTAGGCACATGCGCTCACAGAAATTAAACTATTGTTTGTGATTAAGTAACAGAAAGGAAAGGCAACTTGCATTTGACATGTGTGCTCGGCATTTTAAAAATGACCAGTCTCCAATTCCATAGCAGCCATGTGCACCTCCATTTCTGTTGCTGAAAATTGAGAATTTTAAGTCATTAGAGTTCAGTGGAATCTCTTTCAATCAACTGGTAATGCAATAGGGCTCGAACTGTTGCAAGTTGACTAACCTTCCTGTAAGATACTCTCCGAGAGGAAGAGTGCCATCAACCCATTCAATAACACCAGCACTTGGAGTGAAAGGAACAACCTAATTCATCAATAAAAAGGCATTTATAACTTTGAAAGAAGAACTAGCTTTAATTAAACCACAAAAACATTTACACTTAAATACAGAACCAGCCAGCACTGTTAATTTTCACCTTCTCACAACACTTATTCGATGAAATCACCATAAAGCCAAAAATAAAACAAAATCTTATTACAGTTCAAGTTCTTCAAAAAGAATCATCAACAACACCCCCCCCACCCCCTGGTCTCTCTCCCTTTTCATTTTTTCAAGTATATAATCTAACTCATTCTATGAACTCTTGTGCAATCAGTTGACAGAAATTTCACAATGGTGAAATTGCACAACTTACACAAGGAATCCTGCATCCATTATGAAATTTGTATGACAAAATCAATAGAAAACATTCTTAAGTTTGAAAACCACGCAGAAGGGAAAAAGGAAATTTATGAGCTAATCAGCATTTAAACCGAGCTTTCAAAATTATGGAAATGATGCCAATTCTTCACTTCCACATTGAGATGTTTCATCTTTGTTATAAAAGAAATGAGATAGTACCTTGTAAGTACGTATGACTAATCTCCTTTTCCATGTATCGCGGTGATTCTGTAGGAAAGTATTGACTAGTCCAAAAAATTGTTCCATAACCTGGAAAAAGTATTTACGAGGTTTACATTTAACTTACGTGATGCACAACATGGGCTTCCACTACTCAAGAAAAGTATGCTTTTCCAACAATTTTAAAAGGGAAAAACCAGGGAAGATATCATAGCATGTTCTCCATATATGACTTATGAGTAGATTAACAAAACTTTTATATGATATTTATCAGAGCAATAACCATCAATTCTAATCTGAAACTGGCAGAGCTATTCCCCCAATAAATTGACCTATTTTCTGGCCAAAATACATTTTCTGGCAAGAACATAGCAATGTGGATCACAAATATAAACCGGAAAAAAGACATTAGTAAAATCATTTTTATACACAAAGTAGATAGATGTCGGGATATGCTCATTTGAAGCATGCTCATAGGTTATTATACTTTCCAAAGTAGATAAATTCAAGTGTGAGCACTATCTAGAAATTTACTGTCACCAAGAAGGCACTAAAACAGAAGCATAGAGAAAACTCTTACAGCATCTTGTCGCAGGTCATCGTTTCCAGATTTTGCTAGTTGCTTATATCTGCGACCATCAGAACCCAGGCATTCAACCATTTTTGGAACATTTATGCCATTCATTACCCTGCTTATTTCATCATTACCAATCAGTGTTAGCTTCAAGTATTGCTATCATACTGAAAAAACATATATAGTGTGGTTAATCCCAAACACAGCTTATATGGCTAAACGCACATAACCGAATCAGCAAATCCTCTGAAATGTGGGAAAGAGCCTTCAGGATATTGACAACTATGATCAACTGGAAAGCTGGCTGTCACTACAGGTACCTATCAAAATTAAAAAATCAAGGTTCAGCATCTTTGGCAGCATTCAAGGAGTCAAAGCTGCACTAAATAACTGCTAATCATATCAAGAAGCAAAAACAAGGTAACTGCTAAAGAAATATATCATTCCATCAACACAGATTCCAGAAGAATAAAAATCAGTCAGAAGAAACTGTGGCAACAAGTAGAATTCAAGACTGTTTTTGGGTTGACACTTACTGTTCTAATTACAACAACATGAGTCAGGTGTGAGTCAACGAAGACCAAGAAGTGCAATTAAAATATTTTCTGATTAGTCCTTGGGAAAAATGTGCTTTCAAATACATATTCCACTTTTCAATGAAGTGTTGCAAACTGTAACAAATATGATCTTGATTCTTTCCAATTGCAAACATGTTTCTAAGAAGTCACCTGATAATTATGTCTCACTGCCATTTACTACCAAATCCATAATATACTTCTAGTAAGCCCATAAGTCACTTAGATAGGGAGTGGTCAGGACATTTATTACTGATCTCTTTTTTTTTTTTTTAATACATTTGGTACTGATATTAATTTCAATATATAGTTTAAAACTACTAGCGGCTAACCAGTTTGTGAAGTAGGTAACTCAGCCAACAGAAGCGCCTAAAGCAAGATGGTTATCCAACCTACATCTAGAAACTAGAGCAAATTTAAAATATGTAAACATGTGTCCTGTCATTGCCAAATTGAATGCTGTATGTGTAGACTTGCATGGTGAAGTTAGGAAATGTGGGGCATGATTCTAGCACATTAAAACATACATATTTAAACATTTGAGCTCGTATAAGGATAATAGATCATTAATTACTGCCTTGACATAGTTTGATTTGGCTTTGTGATTAAAAAAACCTATAACCTGAAGCAGATAAATATAGCAATATTTTTAGCACAGAGAGTGTAACTGGTAAAATTAACATCCAGAAATCAATCTATCAAATATTTTGAATAGATCCTAGAGCAACCTTTCTGAATAAAATCGAACAATTCAAAAGTTATGAGATAGAAATGAAGCACTTACAAGTTCCAGCTGTCGTACACTGCGAATATCTCTAGGCAGTGATGCCTTTTTACCAGAGTCCTATTGAGAGAATTTTAATTAACTATTGGGTGAAATTGAACTGGAGCTTGCTCTAAAAGAATAGAAATGACACAAACACTGTATATTTAAAGTATGCAACCAACCTCTCTCCTTGTGTCAAGTTCTGCAAGCTTGATGTAGATCTCCACCATTTGTTTCATCTGACAAATAATGAAAAAAAATGCCAAGTAAACTAACACAAGAACAACCACTGGAAAGAACCAAAAATGAAAAAAAAAAAATCCGTCACCTGTATAATAACAGGCCCATGATATGCTGATAACTCTCCTAAGAGATTTTCTGCTGCAAGCTTTTTATCTCTATCCACAACAAATGAGTTCCTCCTACCTTGTTTGTCCTTGATACGATCACCATTTGCAAGTGCTAGAAGCTAATATCAAAAATGGAAAGAAAAGTAGAATATATTAAACAAAAAACAATGTTCTGTGAACTATATTTAGTTACAAAACCGCATAGATACTAAACAGTTAGAGAAAAGTTTCTCTGGTGCTAGAACACAGATTATCTAAGTCTTCTGTTTCGGCTTCACTCAGCAGCTACAAATTCTTATAGAAGCTCTTTTATAAGTTACTCAAATGATGTATTCAGCGATGTAACTTCATTTTTTCCAAGAAGCCAGTCAAATTGTTAAACTTACCAGGAAGATTGTATGGTACGGATGATCAATGGCCATTTTCTTCACAAGAGAAACCAAGGCAAACTGCAGATGGCTAATTTAGGTTAGTATTGAAATCCAACTTCCAAGAAAATTAAACACTTCAAGAAATGTAAAACCTGAATATTATTAGGCCCAATTCCATCCTTTATGCTTCCCATTCTTGAAGCAATTTGGTACACCAATGGTACAAATTTATAAGTCTGAACCTGAATAATAGTGAAAAGAAAATAAAATTGCATTGAGATTATAATAGGTTACACATCAACTACACTGATATTGCCCATCTGAATTCCCTACCTCACCAATCGTTTTAAGCATGTTATTAATGACATCTGGTCTAGATGAAGGACTGAACCATAGCGATACAAGTCGAAACACCTGAAAGCCCAAAGGTTAGTTTCTGAAAGAGCAATTCATTTGCTATAATTTCTCCTACAGTAAAGTTGAAAAATAAAAGTGGAAAATAGAATAAGTGTACATTTTTCTCGAATAAGTGACACCAAAGAATTGGTATTAACAATAATTATATTTATTTCTATATCTTCTAATGGAAAAAATTAGTACATTTCTGCGTTATCTTACACACAAATACTTGGCTAGAAGTGCATACCACTCTTACGTCGTATTTGTCACCTATGACCAAGCAACGTTTATATCCCTCCAAAGCTAGGCTGAGAAAAATGTCCCGGTCATCCTGGGAGATCAAAAGAAGAACCTATATCAAAGAATGAATCCCTAGATATGCATTACAAAGCATTCTGTCAGTCAAAAGACAAACTACAGCTATGCAGTAACAAATAAAAAACCTATATCAAAGAATGAATCCCTAGATATTCCAAAATTTAATATTAGGTTAGCAAAGCCAAATATTTTATCCATTAGTCTCCTAAGAGTCTTTAAGCAAGCTACATCAGATAACTTCTGACTAAGAATATCTGTTCGCTCATCACATGCCATCTTCTGCAGAGCACATGCAGAAATCCTTGCTTAGATGATCATGCTTTATGAAAATGAAAAGAGTAAATCAGTACCTGCAATTTTTGTGCTTCTTCCTTGTCCATTGCAAGTTGCTTTTGCAACTCTTTTATTTTCTCTGAGTAGTCAATTTGATCCCCCTAATATAACCATCAACCAGGATAAACAAGAAAACATTTAATGTTTAAACACCATAAGAACCAATTACATAGCATTGCATAAATTGACTTGAATGCAAAGACTGTTGCAGCTTACCTTCGTTGAACCTTTTAGCCGCCTAATAAGGGCTTCTAGCTCCATTGTCTGCAGAGTCAATATTTACATAAAATTTAGAGAGAAGTTATATTTGTATATATGCGTGTGTTCATTTGCTACCTTATGTTTTCTTAGACGCATTGCTGCTTGCCATTCATTGGAGTTAAGTCTTTCCTCATAACTTCTGAACAGTGCATCAGCATAATGTGCAAGGTGGAAATGAGTCTGGCTTTGTCTTTCTGCGGACTTCTTGTCGGCAGTCTTGTGACTCTCAGCAAGTGACACTGCAGGTTTCAAATACTTCTCGAAAATAGTTCTTGAGCTATATTTTCACAGAAAACATTAAACGAAGAATGATAATCAGCATTTATAATAGATGAAATGGAAAAAAGAACGCCTGGCCCAATTAGATGATCATACTTGCTAGATCTAGTTTCTGCCAGCCACTTTCCGACCAATCGATATACATCTGAAGCTTCCTCATTCAGCTGATAAGCTTCTAAGACATAATTTCCAAGGCTGATGGCCATCTCATGCTGACCTTGGGCACGCAACAGCTTTGCTTCTTCAAGCTACAATCAAACAAATATTGCGCTAAAGCTGGTTCCAGCTTTTACTTAAACATCAACTATGATTACACAAAATGGAGGCATGCTCTCGTATGAGATAAACCATAGATACCATTTATTGCAAGGAACACTCCAGAAAACTGATTCAATCACCAAGTGAAGAGAAAACAAAAGGTATAATTGAATGATTTACTCCAGAAGGAAACGCAAAGGTTTATTTCTTTCTTTTTTATCATTTTCCCCTTTTCTTTCTACTCTACTTTGTGGGATAGAGGCAGGAGGTTGACAAAATAAGCAAGTAACTTTGAAATAGATAGAATGAAGGTACAAGGGGTAAAAAAGGACAATATGAGAAAAGGCAAGTTTTTGCAGTCCATAGCTGTTATATGACAAAAAAAGTCAAGGGATGACAAATTAGCATCATGAAGAGGCAAACCTAATATGGATTTACCATATATCCCAAGTTTGTTAGAGAAATCAGAGCAGAAAATTATTTTGACTGCTGAATAAAGCAACTGAAACAATTTTGAAAAACCAAAAGTCATTTTTATTGACAACCAAAAGATATGACCTGTTAAAATGCTCTCATAGCCCTTTCCATAAAAAAAATGCTCTCATAGCTTGATTCTGATTCAATACAAAATTAAGTATCAACATTTGGTAAACATAAAGGCTAAATGAAACCCTTGTAGATACCAGAGACCGTGTTTCATATCATCCAGTCTACCTTTAAATAAACGTTTGAAAAGTCATTTTTGAGAAAATATATGTCTACCTTTTGAAACACCGAAAGTAAAAATTTTAAACCGTGATGAGTAAATATATACAAATTTTAATCAAATCATCACCTTAAAGAGCATAACAATTATTCCGTTACCATAAAAGGATTGAATTTAAAATGTTATTTATTTTGTTTTTATCTTAGAGTTAATATTGAAAATAATAATACAAATAAAAATATTAAAGACTATAATACTAATTTGTAAACCAAATTTTAAAATTTATTTTCACCAAGTAAGTAAAAAACTAATCATATATTCTCAAACAAAAATTAATAAAAAATTACAATATTTCTAATTTATCTTTATTTTTTAATATCTCAATTTTTAAAGCAATCAATTTTAATTTTTATGCTTGACAATAATATGAAGAAATTTTCTTTCAATCAATATGGTACCGCAGAAACACGAGGTACTATAGCTTGTAAATTCTACTGCAAAGCAATATAGGAAAAATACAAAAAAAAAAAAGTTACCCTTCCAAGCCAATATGGAGTTAAACCATGTTCTCCAGTTCCCCCACAAAGAAACTTAAATTCATGCAAAGCTGCAGCAGCTTGAGAAAACCTAGAGCCCTGTGCCACAGAGAACCAATCAGACAAACAGAATACAGCATGGTTGCCTAGTACTACAAATGATTATCATACCTTACGAAGTGTGGATGCAGACTGCAAAAGATGTTGCATTGTACAGTTGTCACAATTCAAGATTTGAAGTAGAACTCGTCTAAATGCAATAAATGGCTCTAACAAATTCATATGTAACTGTGATTTTTTCAACATGGAACTCCAGTCCTTATTCAGCCACGACAACTACATTGAAAATAACAAAGTTGTTTAAGACAATGATGAAAAGAAAATTTTCCCTTGAATTGCCACTGCCAAAAAAGCAATATATACATATATAAATTCCAAAGACAATCAGAATACATGACAAAAAAGAAGATGACACTTTTCTACAAAATATTGAATGAAAATTTCAATTATAGCAAGTAGGAGTGATCTGTTCATAGAATAAGTAGCAAGTCTACAATCTTTTTCTAGCAAGACGGGAGTCATCCAACATCTTTCAATGGCATTAAATGTTGAACTGCAAAGGAATATTGTTATTAAAATTTAAGTTAACAACAAGTTTTTAAACTTTCCCCCTTGCAGGACAAGCCTTCCACACACTGAGGTATATAAGACACTTTAGATCAAACCAAGTCATTTGGGTTATGACTATAAAACTCAAACATCTCATTGGTAAATGATGCCTCAAGCACACAATCCATGAAATTATACTACAAGCAAACACCCACAAGCCTCCAGTTTGAAGCCCAAAGATATAAACAAAATTCTTGTAACAATCTTCTATTTTCTTCTCTCCTTCCAGCCCTCAATTATAGAAGAAAAGCAGTGTCCCCATGATATTGACATATAAAACCAAGACTATACAGTAAATAACAAAAACTTTTAGACCAAATCATTTTTCATCATAAAATGTTGGATTTGGAAACAAACAATCGCAAGTACATAATGGTCAAATTTACCACTACTAAATTGGGGGCTCCAAATTTAGTACTCTACATTTTTTGATGCAAGGTTACCACTCTACCATAATTTTTGGTGTAATTTCACCATCATATAGATGGAATATTCTATTAAAAATCCAAATATTCCGTTAACTCTTCCTAATGTGAAAAAAGTTAATTAATTCATGTTTCAATAATATGATAAATACTAAAAATTGGTATTAAAATTTAAAACTTCAACAATTTTCTATATTTGTACATATTATAAATTTAAAATATATATTTTTATAATTTAAAATATGTCAATACTATTTTTTATATTTGTACAAAAATCTATAACAATTTTTTATTTTTCATATTTTTTTGGTATAATTAATTTTTCATAGTTTTAACATTAAAATATAATTTATACCAGAAAAATTAAAATTATATTTGTACAAAAAACAAGTTTTTACGAAAAATATAAAAAAAATTTCCTCACTATTTTTTTAGTCTTTTTTTTTTTTCTCTTCTCCTGTCATTATTTTTCGAATTTGCTAAAGTCAGATAGTATAATCAATTTACAGTTACAACTGGTAGATCTCCTTTCCACCCTCCCCAAACAAATCAGGTTTACGACCTGAGACCACCAATGAACTCCTTCAGCAATAGGCTGTGACATGCAAGCATAAATATAATGTCAAATTTCTTCCTTGTGATAGGATATGGGCCATAAGTTTGCAGTCGTGTAATGGGGTGGTTTTGGGTGGAAGGAATCAACATCTTACTTGGAGCATGTTTTTGATTTAATTGTTCCCAGCTCGGTCTCAAACAATAAAATGAATGTAATTTGATTAAATTTAAAATGTAAGGCATGAATTCCTTGTTCTAAGATTTGAGGTTACATTCATTAAAAATTCTGTAAGGCATAGCAGCTTACTGTTATAAAAGCCACTAAGATCTTACCCATCAACGCTGGCTAGATGTCCAGGGCCGTCAGGAAAGTTAGTCAGTGGAAAAGCCAGAGAAGGGAAAGAGAAGAGCAAAAAGAGAAAAAGAAAATTTTTTATTTCTAAATAATCAAGACACATTTCCATTAGTTTTTAAATTTATCCAACCCTTCGATTTTTTGAATTTTTTATTTTAAAATGGTTTTTATAACTAATATAAATATAAATAATAAAACAAAAATGGTAATTTATTTTTGTCCAAATTAACAAAAGCTAACAGAATATTATGATTCTTAATGTTATATTCTTTTTCCATCAAGATATAGTAAAATTGCAGCAAAAATTGAGGTTGAGTGGTAACACTGTACCAAAAACGTAGAATGGTAAATTCAGAGTCCCCTAATTTAGTAGACTGGTGAACTTGACCATTATCCCTACTCATAAATTGATTGCCAAAGCTATGGTATACAAAGTAGCAGAATAAATACCTGATCCATTGTAGGGATTACAGGAACTGAAAACATTTTCTGCTTATGTTTCTGGAGTTTTATTCCTTCATATGAAGATGTTGGCCAACGTATATCCCATGCTATGCCAAGATGATACAGGATCTGCATGAAAGAATTGGTCATGACATTAGGGACCAAATATTAGGATGAACTGCAAGACTTATTTTTTCCCTCGTTTAAGTCAACAAGTGGGGACCCCACATGCCTAGCAGTAAGGATATCAGTTTTCATAGCATGTCAACCTTTACAAAGAGCTCTGCCGATGATTTACCATTTAATCCCTTCATTAGTCTGAATATTGAATTGGCCAAAAAAAAAGAACAGAAACATAAAAAATATTCTGCTAGTAAAGTTCTCAGGTATCGTTCAGAAAGCAACTCAAACTAACATAGCGGTGTTTTGGCTTTTCACAAGCTACCAAATTTGACCTTTGTCAGAGATTTCTTCTCTTAGGTGGGGAAGAGTTTGAGGACAGGTGGGCTATCATAGCCTGGCCAGTGGATCCAAAATAATGTACATCTCTTGGACTGAAGATACTATCTTGGTATAGTAATGTGGGTACAAAGCTCAAATCTATTTCAATATATGAAACATTTTCAGTCATAAGTAGAAACTATCAGATGTCAAATTCTCCATATCAGCAGTGCAATGATATTCACGTACCTGAAACTTTATTATTGTTGAGTAGATAAACTCAGTGCTCTCCTCACTTGCATGAGAAACAGACCAGACAAGCTCCTTAAAATGTAAACAATCAAATGAGAATGTGTCAATAGGTCATGCAATGCCAAGCAGCCCGCAAATTGGGACATATATGAAACTCGGATCACCTCTTTCGAATCCTTCAACTTTCTGTGAAATTCATCAGAATCTCCCTCCTGTAAAGCTCTCAGACAACTGGCATTCCAGCAAGTGGAAAAATCAGCTAGCAGTGCATTAAATATCTATTACTAGTAACATGTCTATTTACCTATGAATTTATCCAATAGCTCATCAACAAGTTTAATTCCATTTTTGCTTTCTTCTTCCGCATTAACCAGAAGGGAAAATAAAAGCACGAAAAGTGCTCATAATTTCAATGTTAATATGATACTTTTTAAACAACTATAAGCTACTAGCCAATGTAAAAGCCAATCAAAAAAATAATTTACCCATTCACTCCATTCTCTTTTCCATTTTAGCCTACTTTTAGTTTTTCTCTTTTCTGTTCTACTTTTGGTCAAAATTGATCACTCAATCCATCATATTCTTGTAAACCTACTGCCAATATCCTCAGTAGCTCATGCTTAAAACTTGATTTTTATTACCGTCACTAAAGCTAAGGAATAGTCTTGGAAAAAGTATATTAACTTCTTTCACTTCATTCATAAAAAACCCAGCAGAAACAGCATATCTCGTGTCTATAATATTATTTTGTGACAATAATAATTCCTTTATGGACTTTTAAATCATTGGACTCATGACATATCCAGATATTAATATGAAAAAGTTTTTGATCAATCAAGAGTTGTTCATTTAGATCTCCAGGAAAAATTGACCTAGATGCTTGAGAAAACAAAGAAACAAAAATTGAGTGCAGAAAATGTGTCTCTGCTATCTAAGCATCCAGATCTTTGTCGTTGTGATGGCAAAAAACAATGTAAG
Organism: Theobroma cacao; assembly: GCF_000208745.1. Lineage (NCBI taxonomy): Eukaryota > Viridiplantae > Streptophyta > Magnoliopsida > Malvales > Malvaceae > Theobroma > Theobroma cacao. The sequence continues at coordinate 773,651 of NC_030852.1, forward strand.
AATAGAATTTACAAATCCGAATTGAAAAATTCAATACAAAACATGTCCAAAAGAAGTTACCTATGCAAATTTTCGTTGAAATGATGAGTTTTAGTATGTTGACCTGAAGAATGAGAACTAGCTACTGTATAAAGTAAAGAGAAATCCCAGTTTCCTGTACGCCAAGCAGCCTCATACTGCAAATATTTGCTCAGATAAAGAGTGGGAAAGAGTGAGAAAAGATTAAATCCAGACAGATAGAAAAACACATAGTTAACCAACCATCCATAACAATGGCAGACAAACAAAATAAGAATATAAACCTGCAATTCCTTGAACTCTAAATCCTGCTGAAACTGACCCTTCCCAGAAGTTAATCCCTGGCAATACAGATCCAGCACATGCCTACAACCAATTTGCTGCAAAGATCTAATCAGCCCTTTATAAGGTTTCCTCTTTGTCTCATCTTCTAATGTGGAAAGGGAAGAATGAGATAATGATTGGGTCTCTGCCAATGACAAAGTTGTGGAGTTGCCCCCCACCACATAAGCTGTGGCTTCAGATCGCACTTGTAAGTCATAATATTCAAGGGCCTTGTTCCAATTTCCTTCATGCTCGAAGGTAATTATTTGGGAGGTCAGCTATTACAACAAAAACCCCAAAAAAAAAAAAAGGAGAATTGAGACAACTGTTAGACAAACATTTTTTTTCAATGTACATGCAAACAATAAAATTATTAACTCAACATCATTTACACCTTTGTTATTTGTATGCATACAACAGGAAGAATTTCCTAAAATTGAGTTGACAAACACTACAATTCAAATTTTTTCCCCATGTCAGAAACAAAGTCCAAGAAGAAAATTTTTTTGCTTAGTTGGCTAAAGGTTAGTTGGTCTGGTAGACAATTTTGATTCTCTTTCACTCATAATATTGCAGAAAACCTTACTAAGTAACAATTTCCAGGATAATTGTTGGCGAATAGCACACATACCATGAAGACATGTCATATATCTAGGCATATGCTATGCAGTTTGACTAATCCAGTTAGCAAAAGATAGTGAAAGCATAGAAAACATCAGATGCAAAAATCATCGAAAAGGGTATACATTATGCCATAAATATTGAACAGAAAGCTACAAACATATCACAAGAACTAATTGCAGCACTGTATGGACAACGTAGACTAACTGTATGTGACTGGATAACCCCGTATAAGCTGTCAGGTTCGTTGATTTGAGTAATTGCCGACATAAGAATTTCAATGTGCTGCGGTAACTGCAGGGGCAGACAATAAAAGGAGAATGGTTAGATGAGGTATTGTCGCACGGCAACCACATGAGAGAAACACAAACCAAATGGAAAATTGACTAAATGAGTTCCCATTGTTCCTTGTACAGTTCTATGAGTGACTGCCAAAAACTGAACTAAACTTCACAGCGTGCCATATACGCTGTGTTAGTATCCTATTTTAAAGTTGAACAATATAGCACACAAAATTTCTCTGAAAGTTACCATCTCAAGATTTGAAAAATCAGGGCTCCCAAGGGTGAGGCTTTGGAAGTGTTCTTCACACCAATACTCCACATACATCATGGACGTAAAGTATGAGCCACAAATCTATAAAACATGGACATTCTATCAGAGAAACGAACATAATTCCCAAGCAGCATAAAAAAAGATGCACAAAAGAAAGGAAGTGGCGCGTGGAGATTCTGATACTCACAATAGCAGACCTAGCAACAATGAGATAATTGATAGAAAGCCAATACACCTGGCAAAATAATACATCAGCTCAAAATGAAAAATCAAGGGAGCAGCAAAGCATGACTAAAATAAGCCACTCACACCCCCAGTCAGAGGTACCAACAATTTACGGTCACGTGAGCAACAATATTCAACAATCAACTCTAGTTAGAGTAACAACTGCCCCTAAATCACAAAAATGTGCATTTGAAGTACCTTAAGCAACTTTTATTTTCTCGTTGTCAATTTCCTTTTGGACCTTTCAGCAAGTCAATATCCCTTACGCATGGATATAAAGATCTTCAAACATTAACTGACTAAGAATAGTAGGTGATGCCCATCTCATGTCATCAATTAGGACTAATGGAACCTATTGAACAGCACTGATAGGGGAAATGGTGAAAGATAGAGCTAGACAATAAGGAAAAAAATCTCCACATGTATGTCCTTGCTTCTCAATTTTAATAGCCTTAATTCAAATTAGCTCCTAGAAGACCCTATTAATCATTACCACCCATAAGTTCAAATATTTTGTTTTCCAATTAAGTGCCACAATTCTCCTTCCCCAACTAGTTAGGTGAAATCCTAACAAGGCGGACAAATTCTTGATCCAACATTGTACCGTGTCACCTCTAGCACTTGGAAAAAAAAACTAAGGAAACTTCTAGCGAACCCTTCCCTTCAATAATAAACCAAAAGAATAGCACGTTTCTCTTAGGATAACTTTCCATTAGCACTCCTCATGTAACAACCCAAATCCAAGCACCACTAGCCCAACAACTTTTCGGGTTCAGACCTAAATCATGTGGCTCTTAAAAGCTTAAGCTCAAGTTACTAATAGTGATAGACTAAAATCCTTATATAGGTCTTAACAATCACATTCACATCTAATATGGGATAAGGTATCACAATCTCACTCACTCAAATCCTTGATGCCCTCATCAAGGTTACACATCACAATCACAATCGAGACCCACTCCACAAGACCGAGATCTCACCAGTGCAATGTGGAAGCCCACGCTAGAAGGGCACATGCTCTGATACCAATTGTAACAACCCAAATCCAAGCACCACTAGCCCAACAACTTTTCAAGCCTAAACCATGTGGCCCTCAAATGCTTAAACTCAAGTTAGTAGTGATTGACTTAGACCCTTATATAGGCCTTAAGTATCACTTTCACATACGATGTGGGATGGGGTATCACACCTCATAACATCCACAATCAGAACTCAGCATGAAGCATGCAAGAATGAACAAGATAAAGCGATGTTTAACATTATACACAAGTCCTTAGATCAAACTTGTATTTTATTAAGCCAATCAGAAGGTCAGTAGTTCCCTTTCAAGATGCCCAAGGTTAAGAGACACAGCTCTTTCTATAAAGAGGAGAACCTAATAGAGTTAATTTTACATAAGCAGGACTGGAAAACAAAATGGTTCACTAATCAGGTAATTCTCCATATTATATTTGGATCAACTCAAGTGCAAGGCACCAAGTGTATTCTTTATATGTTTATGCACGTTTATACAATGAAAAACAAACCTTGTCCCATGAAGATGTTGACATGGCGATTGCGCTCAATCTAGCTGCTGAATCTCTAGTTTTCAAAGTGGAGGAATGGGATCTTGAGCTATAACTACAGGGTTTAGCATGCTGCAAAATCATCACAAAACAATCATTAGATTATGAATACAAATAGTAACGATGCAAACATCTGATAAATTGACAAATATTTAATAGTTCCAAGCCATGGATATTGACTAGCAATAAAATGTCATACATTGATAGGTCAGTTACAATTAAGTACAGATAAGCTATTGGATATGCCCATGTGTATGGATTAAAAAACTTTGCTTGCTTCCATGGCTGGATATTCAGATTTGACTCTTTGAGGAAGCTATATGCAAAAGTTCACCCTCTCAGAGGACCAGTACTAAGCAAGGAACATTACAAATTCTTAGAATAGTATCTTTTCAAGTACTTAAACATGTTTTTGACTCTTTACAGCAAAACACTAAAAGCTTTGCACCAATGTTTTTCAATCAAAGATTTCCCATCATGCTTAAGAAACTATTCTGCTCCACCCTCACCAAATGTAGATAAGTAAAGTAAGATAGCAACTATAACAATATGATAAATATGATGCTGATACACTACCTTGCATGAAACATCTTAGAAATCATTATAAATAAAACAAAGAAAAGTAAATTAAGTTATTCATCAATCTTATCTAATTGTCAGCATGTAAAAAGCATAGCAAACATCACATATAAACAATCAAAGAGGAAATCCGATACATGCACCTTAGAACTTTCCCTCCGTAATGGCCCTGAAGAAGATCTCTCTAGAACGTAACACAACCGAAGTTCATTAAGGGCATTTAACCAAACTTGAATCGATTTTATCAACTTATTAGACGCCACAAATATATGCTCCTGAACCTGCACATTACACAAAGCTAAAAGTTAAGCTTGGTGTTTTCAACTAAGTATCACACATAGAAGATTAGGCAACAAAGATCATAGAGACATAATAATACTAGCATTATACACAATTTAGAACTAAGCTAAAGTGAACTCAGAAGGCATTCCAACAAGAATATTGGTTAAATCTACAAGTAAAAGAAAGAAGAGTCAGACAGTATCAAAGGAAATTTATAAAAGAAAGATGGCATAGAAGGAAACAAAACGAAAGCAGGAAAATAGTCATTTTGTTTATTTCATATCAGTGGTGAATGATGGTCAGTCCATTGCGCAGCCAAAAGCTATATCACATGCTTTCAAGTCATATCCATCCCTGTACATGATCCTGTAGTATCCAATGCCGCTTTATCTAATTGTCATTCATTCTCTATAACCCACACGTCCTTGTTCTCATGAAAATCCAATGAATTTGGACTGCTCCTCTGGTGATCACAAAAAGGCTTTTATCTTGTTCTTAAATGATGCCACTCATTGTTACTCAAAATGAGTTTATTCAACACCTTTAATTTGCTTTTGTAATAACTCATCCACTAGTAGAAATAACAGCATCAAAATGCTTGATCTTGAGTATTAAGACTACAGATCACCTATCATGGGTAGCCTTGATGTTCTAAGTTTTTTTTTTCAGTTTTAGTAGAATGAAATACAGCATGCCTACTTCATACTCTATATGCTCCTCCAAAAACACAAAAGAAGTGAACAGATTCTTTTTCTCCAGACAACACTCTTTGAGCTATTGCCTCCCATACGATAACAGACTGAATTAGTAAAGCAAATACCTGAAATACAGCAAAAGATATAACATGCATTAAAAAGGTAAGAGCCAAGCAGAAAGGAAAACTAGTAAGATGTTCAAGAAAAACTTCCATTGAAACTTTGACAAAAACATCCTAATGGGCAACCTGACAAGATATCAACTTCTGAATGTCCACATCAATATCCTTTTTGGAAGCTAAATTGACAACAACACTGGGCAACAGAAGCTCTGCAACTTCAGTTTTCAGCAGTGCAACATCCTGACATAATCTGAACATAGCACATTAAGCAAACAAGTTAAGCAATTGGGAATTTAAGCACACTATCCAGAAAATAAAATCAGAATTACAAATAACTGAGGTTGCATTTAAGAACCTAAATTTGGATTTTAAATTTGAAGATTTGAAAGTTTTGATTTAAAATTCAAGAATTTGAAATCCTTTGTTTGGATAAACATATTACTGGAATTTATGATTTTAAACAATCTTAGATTAGAGAAGAAAGAACTTTAATTGGGCTGGATTTGACAAATACATACCTCAAAAAGTAATTTGAAACCCTAGATGTGGACCTTTTAAAATTCCTAGCGGGTTTAACCAAAACTCAAGCCCAAATTTTTAAAACCATTCCTGGACCAAAATATTTGAATTTGATAATCCAAGCCCCACATCTCAAATGCAGATTCTGAAACATACCATAAAACATTTCTCAAGATGCATGAAATATTACCTTATGATCACATCATTGCAGTAGCCAATCAATAAGTATACAAGAGGACATATCCACGTCTCAAAAGTTTTACCATGTGTCACCCAGGTGGTAGACTTCTCCAGAGAAATGTCTTCAGCTGGCATAACTTAGAAAAAGTCATCACACATTCAATCGCTAAAGAACATAGATACAGAAAAACCAACAGTAAACTTATATTATTTACCGTAAAATCAAAATGTTCCACAAAAATTGAAGATCAGGATTTGAGTTAACCAAAACAGAAGGCACCATAAATGTTAGGCTGCTACAAGGCACAATAAATGGATCCATCCTATTTTTAACCAAGAACCAATTAGTTGCACGATTTGGGATCTACATGTCCTCAAGCATACTCCCTTAATTGTTTTGTCATGTAAATCGCCATGCGTATTGAAAAGAGAAAGCCATATAGCATTATTGGAAAAGCCATCACTGATCACTAAGTGTCCCAAAAAAAGTTTACACTGACTTAGAATAATTGATTTCTTCATGTCTGAGAAAATATCAAATGTAGCCAAAAATATTTAAAAATAGAAAGAAAAAGAAAAACCTACAACACTAAGTTCCGTTCAACATGTAAAGGCCACTTAAACTTTTTTAAACAGAGAGAAATAATTTTCATTCATTCAGCAATGCACTACCACTACCTCTGAACTTCTTTTCGAGATCCATCAAAAACTTTTCCACCAGCTCAAGGTTAATGCCTTTGGAGTGAACCTACAAGAGATTAAGATCTTTACTTAAACCTATGAGAGAGAAAGATTTTCATAAAATTTTCATCAAATAAAATAAACTTACCAGGATAATGAAAAGGACATATTGAAATTCCAAAAAGCAGGAGATTATTAGTGGCAGCCAGTTAGGTACAATAGATATGAGATATAGCGAGCACTGTGAGCATCAAAACCTAAGCTAAAGCTTTTTCTCCTAGACAATCATCAATAAGTGTGAATTTAATCACCGCTCAAGAAGGCAAAATCAAATTCTATTCAGATGCAGCATCGTTTTCTCTGACTCAGGCACACGAGACAACCTTCGTATGTGACAGAAACTTCAACTTATATTAAACTAACAAGCATCTACGACACATCATATTCAACCTAAACAAGAAAATAAAATGGATATAGATGGTAATCTCATAGAAGTCAGCTATCCCTGTTGAAGGATATAGCTACATTAAAATTCCAAATAACCATGTTAAAATAAATTAAAATAAAGTGAATACATGTTCCGCCTATCCCCTCGGGCCTCAGTCATAATGTTTTATGGAACTTGTAACATTAAGAATCGAAAGCATAACAAGTATACTATATGAAAGAATAGAATACATACCTCAATAAGAGATCTTTCATAAGAATCGAAGGACAACATAGCTTTTTGACCCCTTTCAGTTGACAGTATTCCCTATTGGGGAAGGGAGGGGTACAGATAAAAAATCAATAAGATTCTCTTTTTACTATCATAGAAACTTAAAAATAACATCTTAAAGAACATGAGAAAATGATTAACCAAAGAAGAAAAGAGGATATTGGAGGAAAGAGAATAAATCAGAGTGATTTTACTTTTTCCCACAAAATGAAGTAAAATAAAAGATACAACTACTTTAAGAGAATTAGGTCCAAGACCATTATTTTTATGAACTCACTCTCACCAAAGATTCCACTATCTTAACAAGGTCACGCGCCTTTCCCTGGTCTTATCCACTCAAATTTCATTTTTAATCATAAGTTATAAGAAAGTGCATAGGCATTAATTATCAAGCAACAAAGACTTAACTCTTTTTTCTCATTAAGATTTAAATTTTGTTTGCAGGTAATATACTGAGCTTGTAACATTTATTTTGTCATTAATACTTACCTAGTAAAAAGAACTTCTGCTGGCTAAAGAAACAAAAGCAAGCCACCGAATAGAATTATAAAATTGATAACCTTTGCCAAAGGCAGAGGCAAACAGATCTTTATGGACTCACCCGAAGAGTTTGTGACGTTATATCAACTATTTTAACAGAATCATCCATTAGATATTTCTTCAAAACTTTCAAAAGTGCAATTAGAAGCTCTTCAGATATGCCAGTATCCATGGAAAAATTTATTTCAGAGACACCATTATGACTAATGGGCCCACAAACATGCATGTGGTTAGAGTCCCCAGGGAGACGAAAAACAACAGAGTGTGGATCTCCAATGCCAACCTACAACCACAATTACGCAGGGAAAAATATTGTAAACTATCATATAAAGTATCGACAATGAGGTGCAAGCAAATCTAACATAGATACCCTGGATATAAAATCAGACACCAATCCTCTAATCCTATTTGCATCATCTGCGGCACACATGCGTACAAGTGTCCAAACTGCATGGACAATTTCCTGGTCACCATGCCAATAAGTGGCATCCACAAATTCTTCAGTAGTCTTTCCCTCTTGAAATGTTTCCCCTGCGAGTAGTTTCTTGTGCAGTGATTGTAGACTGCAAATGCCAAGTAAGATGAAGCATCTTAAGAGCAACATAAGATCACAAAATTCCATTCTAAATCTTGAATACATCAACTTTAAGCATTTTAAAAACAACCAATTATAAATTCTAACTTCCCAAATTCTAGTGGGAGAGTTAGTGGTAGTAGGCTTTCTTTTTTGCATTCCATGCTAACTTGACTACGAAAGCTATATATATTTAATATAAGTTTCAATTTGAAGAACCAAAAGCAAGGAAACGTCTGTTTTCAAAGGCCAATCACCTCCATGAAAGTAATCTTGGCGGAAGGTAGCAAGATCTCTTCACAAACTGAAAACAAGCAGAATAAAAGAGAGAAAAAGAAAAGGCAAACTATGGTGAGAAAACAATCCAGTTACACATATAATGTTACAAACCATTTAACTTAAATTCGGTCTTGCCTTTAATAAGTGGTCTCTTGGAGAATACACTCGGCACAAATCCTGATGGAAATTTCTTATTCCTTCAAAGATATCTATTTCAGGAAAGGGTTCCAGTTCCTGAAAAAGAGTGACTCACATGAGTTAAAGGATAAAACTTCCAGAAGTTCAAAAGAGAAACAGAAAACTGCCTGCTTCTTCACTTAGCATTGATCTCATACGAAACAATATCACATATGCGTCCAGAAAACTTCTAAGCACCAAAGTCCAATAAAGGAATAATTACAGGAGACTCAACTCCATAGATATGAAGCCAAAGAAACATACTCTTATATAATCATAAAGCAATGAATCAGAATCCACTGTTAGCTCAAGGAGCAAAGATAAAACTTGAGATGATCCAGATGCAGAAGATTGCCCATCAGCTTCAAGAGGAATGTAGCATGCCACCAACTTAGACACCAAAAACTGCATAAGAAAACAAGTTGAGAACAGAGATGATTGATCAAGTTAATATATTGTCAGCTTTTAAGGGTTCAGAAAATACAACACCTGGAGTTGTTCACCAAGCACACCAACAATTTCCTTAGATGGGTTACTTTTAAAAGATTTGAGTAAGGCAGAAATTATCCGACAGCATTGATCTTGTAAAGCATGACAACCAATAAATTGCCCAATCAAATTGAAAAGATAACTGCATTAACTCAAAAACCATTCAATGAGAATTCAATTCATTAAAGCTCAGAAGTTTAAATGATAACTGCATAAGCTGAAACTATTACATATCACAGACTGAAATTTCTTTCAAAACCTCAAAGGTGATTCTGAAAACCCGAGCACAAAACATCAAAAACTAAACTCAGCCAAAGATGCCTGAGAGAAAATAACCCTTTCACACAATCCAATTATTAGAGACTAAAAGAATCCAAAGAAGAGATTAAACTAAAAAAATAAAAATCCTCTAAATTCAGCATCAATTTCTTTTTACTAATGTCCCAGGCCAGAGAAGATTGCATTAAAGGTGAAATTGCCTTTGAGCAAGTGGACAACTATAATGCAATGTAGCTCAGAGGGGTCGGACTCCTTAGACAAACGAACAAAAGAAAGAAAACAAGGCAATAATCTAGCAAGGATATCAGTCCGAACATCCTAAAATGGCAATCAACTCAACCTAAGAGCTCTAATATGGTATTCCACAATAAAATCCAGAGAAAAAAGGACATGTTCATAAAAGAAAAGAAAACATAACATTTAGGCACATCCTTAATCCAGATATAACCAAACATCCAATATTTACTTTGGTGATATGCAATACTTTACCACAACAAAAGGGAAATCCCACATAAACTAGCCCCCACTTCCTTCCTAGTCCTAATGTGATCTTCATTTGTTGTTTTAATAACTTAGTCTTAAGCACCACAATAACACAACTTAACACAACAATAAAGTGTTATAATTATAAATAAAATAAAACTTCAAAATTATTCTGATTCAACACTGAGCAAATGAATTAAAAGACTGAAAATGTATAACAGCTCCACATAAGTACATGCAAACTTTGACAAAAGCATAGAGCAAGTACCCAAACAGGCACTAACTTAGAAGCTCATGCAAATGTCTCAAACATGCACATGCATAATTTCGACTAACTTGTGAAGTTCTAATTGCAACTCACTTGGAAGTACTTGACAGAGCAGCTCTATGTCCAAGAACGTTTATAAGCACCTCTACTGCAGCTAACCGATGGCATCTGTGCCTGTGATGAATTGCTGCAGCAATCTTGTAATGCATTTCTATGATAAACTGCAAAATTACAATAAATGTGAGAACATGACAGAAATCAAAGAAGACTATTCATTGAAAGGGAGTTCAAAAGAATCCTTAAATAAGAGAGTGCATCATCACCATGAAAACTCTGTCAGGGCGAAAAATGTTAATCTTATCAATAACACTAACACTTGCATGGCCATCCTCCCTACATGAGTCAAACGAGAAAATGTTTTTCATACAATAAACAAAAGTTTACATATGCAGAGACATAAAAAGCAGATGGTAACACACATTTCCAAAAATCCATCAACAACTGTTTGGATTGCGCAGACAACATTATCCCTGGAGAAAAAGGGAATTATAGGATCTGATGCACAAGATGCAAGAGAAAGTATATGGCTGACGATAGACACCTACAAATGCAAAAAAGAAGCAGGCCAAAATTAGAGTCATTGTGGTCCTGATCAAATACAAGTATGAAATCTATTTGTCCATAAATAAAAAATGCCTTATAATGAATACGGCTTTATGTAAATAGAACTCAGTGTATATGAATCCATGATTCAAATACTATGTATGCATAATAAAAGGAGCAATGTCCCTCAGTGTTTGAATCAGAAGCCAACATTCAGTGAAAAGCCTGCCCAATCGCTTGCAACTTATATCCTCATTGGAAAATGCACTTGCAAGTCCTCAAAATGTATGTGCCACATACAAAACTCTTCTAGAAAAACGTAAAATGCACCTAAACCATTAGCACATCATTATCCTTATGCAGAAGATTACTTTCTAAGGTTCAGTTGAGTTATCTGGCATTATCCCACATCACCTATCTTTGCAGTTTGTCATGGCCTTCTATTCAAGTTGGAAGTCTCCACCTATTATCAATTTGTTTTACTTAGGGTGTTTGGCAAGATTAGAGCCTACATTGTTTGTTGCCCATTTGTTATGTTTTTTTTTTTTTTTGTTAGTTCCATATTCACAGTCCACATGGTAAACCTGTTTGTTTTTTAGTTGTCACATTCTATACATGCAGATCAGCATTAAGTGGTTTTATCCAACATCAATTAAGTTCTCAATTTGTTGTGGCCTTATATTCAAGTTGGCCCTCTCCACCTGTTATCAAATGGTTCTAACTTGGTAATCATTAAACACTAGTTTTCAGGAAAAAGCTTGAGGAAACATTACTGATGTCTCCATATATACAGTAAAACAGTTTATGAAATAACAAAATTTTCCTCAAAGGATCCTGCAGAGTGTTTGTAGTCATAAGCAAAAACCAACTTAAAGATGGTGCACCTAATTTTTTAATCACACTCAAACTATTAGATTTATCACAAACCTGCAAGGAACATACCATATTTTTCTTGATGAGTTTATCTCTTTCATTCTCAGAAATCTCAGCCAAATGCAAAATAGAATTCCGAAGCACCACTGCTCCCTTCTCACACCCAGAGCTCTTACTGCAATGCAGTGTCATACAAACTGAAAAAATTGGCACAAAATGATCTTTAACCATATCAGGCAAAGGTTGGCCAGCAATCTGCAATTAACTAAACATGTCAGTAAAACACAAGATAGTGCATAAGTAGAAAAGAGAAGAGATGGCATTAAGAGACCAGTATATCTATGAAACAAAGCAAAAACCAGACTGACCCAACTAAAGACAACCTATAAACCTTAATTTCTTGCTAAAGGGAAGATAAATTATTGACATTACCCAAAGATTTCTAACTAGTATTTAACAAAATTTTGATGTTATTCGAAACCTTAAAGTTCTTTATTTACTGAAACCAGAAAAGTTATAGAACAATGAATTTGCTCCTACCTTAGCAACCCAATTCAGGTTAGAGTTGTCCTCATGAAGAACTAGAGCTGGAAGAAGCCAATTGAAACAATATGGCAGGAAATAACTAGGTTCAGCATCTGATACAAAAAGTTGTCGTATCTGCAAAGAATAACCACTCAGTGATCAGCCAATGTTTTCCTTTAGAAGGAAAAAGAAGTTGAAAAAAATTGAAAAGAATTATTATATATGGAAAAAACAACGAACATAAGGAAATAAACAACCAGAACATACTTCTCAAGTTTAATAATTGAATGCAAATAAAGTAACACTATTAGAATGATATTAGCTAAGATTACAACACATAATCAATGAAACTGATTTAAACATGCAACTCAATGATTGAGACAGATGAAACTCCAAAATATTCAGTAACTTCTATAGTTTATCAGCGTTAACATATATGATAAGAGATAGAGAAAACTCAAATCAAGCTGACAGCTGATGGAGCAACAATTAGCAACATTGTTAAATAACATAAAAGTATCGCCTTTGAATATTTTAAAGATCTTTAAGACTATCTAAAAGCATAAATGCTGTTAAAACAACAAAACCAATACAACATACGAATTCTGAAAAGGCATACTTGATTAAATACAAAAGACATCATTGTGTCTCGTTCAATCAGAACAGAATCCGATAAGAAGCTAACAGATAAATTACCTCCACAAGAGCAGCTATGCTGACACCACAAGCAACCCAGCAAAAGAGAATGGATCCAATGAGTTCTTCCAAGTACTGCAGAGAAAGAAAATTCTACAAAGTTAAAGCCAATGAAGTTCCAGATAGCGGAAATTCAATAACTCTCAGTAACCAAGCCCCAAAAAACATCCAGATTAAAAAATAAAAAATAAAAACCCTGATTTCTTTTAAACAATCCAAGGAAGAACATATTCATAAACCTTTTCAACTATCCAAACCATCACTGTTTCATGTGGACAATCATAATTTATCAAAAGAAAAGAAATTTGCACACCATCATTCTCGAGATATACTGTAGGTTTCTTGATAGATTATCGAGTGCTGCAGTAACCAATTCCCTGCAGCAAAAGGATTACCAGTTCAAGGAACAAAACTATGATTAGTAAAAAATTGCAAAAAAAAGGGTAGAATATTATACCTCTGACTAGGATCAATGGCAGAAACTGCACACATCATGAAAACAGCCTGCATATTAAATGAATACAAGCATTGAGTTTTTTAAATTGCACATTTGACCTATCAATCCTATATAGATGGTTCAATAACTGCAAGTGTTACGGTAAGAGACCAAATACACATATCATACCTCTAATTCAATTTTCTCACTATGCAAAGCAAGTTGCATAAGGGTAATAATAACAGTTTCAACTCTTGGACAAGGTTGTGGACCAGCGGCAAGGACTTCCCTAGCTGTAACAAGTTTTTCTTTTGAGTAAAACACCAACTCAACACCAAAGTTGGAACTGCAAAAACAATCAAGTTAAGTGTTAAGATTTGATGTGTTAATATTTGATAATTAAGGATCACTTCCATACATGTTAATGGAGAGAGAAGATAGATTGAAGAGAACTAGAGAACCTACCCATATGGTAGTATGTATTTATTAAAATTATAGAGTACAATAAGATAATATACCCTTTACAATAATTCCCAATATAAAATAGAACTAGAAATACTTTTGAAGTAACGCTAATATTCAGAATGACACAGAGATGCTCAGATTCATCTATTTTCAGTTTCAATATCCCTCAGAAGTTCAAAGTAAACATTGTTTAGACAATCTCATAAACCTAAAAGCAAATTAAAGAAGATGAAGAAACAATCAACTAAAATTTTCCAAAAGCAAAATCAATATGGTCAATATAGTTTTCTCAAAGCCCACATCACCCTAACAGAAAAGCAAGAAAGTTTAATGATGTAGAAGATAATTATAGCAGCAGTCTCCAAAACCCCAAACCTAACTCAAACCATATTCTCTCTTCTCAAAACCTCCGAAAGGTATTACACACAAAAACAAAGTATATGCATTTGTTGCAATTCACAAAAAGGTTGTCCGTTTTAGGTCAATTCCGATAGGGATTTGCCCATGACAAAACACTAAGGAAAGATGATAACATCACAAAGGCGGGAGGAGGTCCAACACATAATTTATCCGAAGTTGAATAACTAATGAACAGAGAGCATTAATGAGCATTAATGATAACAGAAAAAAAAATACCTTGTTTTATTAGCTTGGCACAAACATGAAAAGGAAAAATAAAAATTTAAATATGATCATAATAGTAACTAAATAAGCATATACACATCCATGAAAGAAAATAAGAAAGGGCAAGCCATTGAGAAAATTTAAAGTGTGTCAAAAAAACAGACAAAACATAAAATGATGAAGTCTATCATATCATTAAGGTAGAGAAATAAAAAGACACAGAGGAACATAACAGCGTCAATAACTGCAACAATAGAAAATAAGTGTTGAAACTTCACCTTTAGCAAAACAATTAATACTTATGTACTCAAATTAACAGAAATAAAAGGCAAAATTACTGGCATGTGCATCAGAACAAAGTTGAAAAATAAGAACTAACCATGATTTATGTGACATATCTCCAACATACAAAGTCAGAAAAGCTTATGGTTAGATGAGCCTCTCACACAATCAAATACATTTCAAGAAACTCACCAAATATCATGGAAGAGCTCTCCATGGCCATCCCAGGTCTGGAATAGAACACCAATTCGTCTACTTAGAAAGAACCTAACTCGATAATCAGGATCTTGAAGCATCAAAAGTAGCTTTTCAATCATTGTCTGTAAATATTCATAGCAGCAGCAACAATGGCCCCATATAGTGGCATGTAGAGAGAGAGAGAATTAAAATAACTTAATAAGAACAAAATATTCTCTGATGTCCTAAAGCAAATGAGACAGTGATGAAAACTACAATCATAAAAAATAGAAAAATGAATTGAGCAATAACATGCGTCCAGGAGGCATAAATACTTCAGAAGTATGTTTATATGTCTCAAGAGTAAAAATAATTAAATGCAATTTCCCTCTTAAATAAAGTAGTTGACCAAATGCACTAAAGTGATTCAAATTGTTTCTCATCAAGAAGAGAGTTTCCTCACATTGCTGATGACCTATAAGTTTTTAGATTTCCCACATCATATATAAAGTAAATAAAAATCATATCAGCACTACATTTGTCTTCTACATTTAAGATTTTAAGTGAGCAAGAACATGTACTTTTCTCTCCAACCTGAGCCCAGGAAACATAAGTGCCAACATATAAGGGAAGGATCCACAAATAATCACCTGACCAATCTCGGGACTGAGTAAAATAAAATTGCAAATGCAGTCAATCAATTTGACTCGACCAAACCAGTCAAGAAAATCAAATTCCGCAACTTTGTTCACCAGCTCCCCAAGATATGTCAAGGACTGCAAAGCAATATCAAGTAAAAACAAACTGGTTGGGACATAATCTCCTGGCCAATCTCATCATAACCATAAAGAAACAAATTGTTGAACGAGGTATTATATTTTGCAGCAAAGGAAACACATCTTTGAATACTCAATTACAAATAGGGAGCTGCACACATAGTCAAAACAGAATGTCCGCAATACACAAAATACTCATGTCACTTAATAAGAGCACGTTGCTACAATCAGGATTTATCACATTAGAAAAGGTGGACAAAGCAGTCTGTGAGCGAAATACAATACTTTCACATGAAAATTTTTCATCCAAACTATGACCAAGTGACACGATGTTAAGGTCTCTCTCTCTCTCTCTCTCTCTCTCTCTCTCTCTCTCTCTCTCTCTCTCTCTCTCTCTCTCTCTCTCTCTCTCTCTCTCTCTCTCTCTCTCTCTCTCTCTCTCTCTCTCTCTCTCTCTCTCTCTCTCTCTCTCTCTCTCTCTCTCTCTCTCTCTCTCTCTCTCTCTCTCTCTCTCTCTCTCTCTCTCTCTCTCTCTCTCTCTCTCTCACACACACACACACACACACACATATAATCTAACAAGAGTAAGCTGGCACCCAAAAATAAGTTAGCTCATTCATATTGCAATGAATTGACTTTTTGCAATAGATTAGTGCTGCACTTACCCCAGCAGTAGAGGTGACGGTAGGTGCAGCAGGGTAGATTGGGTCATTTCAGGTTTCAACTTTCAGGTTGATTAGGTTTCAATCATAATCTTTTCAAGTCAATTTGGATATGACTTTTTGCCACATTTCTACTCTACTAGCAGATAGAAATCAAGTTATACTCCAGGTCGATCTTGCTTTTGGGTCAACCTAGTGCAAGCTCAGGTTGGTTTAAGAACAGCTTAAGATATCTGAAATTCAACACAATACTAGACTAAATAACTCATTCATTAATGAACGATGAAAATTGTGGCATATTTGACCCAAATCTACACAGGCTGCTCCATTCAAATCATGGATGTATTATATCTGAACCAAAACTAGCAATTTACCTCAAAATTCAATCTCTTACACAAATATTAAAAAAACTATCATCATTATTTTTCCAATCAAGCATATAAACTCCAATAATTAAAAAGAAAACAAACAAACAAACATAATATAACATTCTGGCATACCTGTTTAGCTTCTCTTTCTTCCAAAGCTAGGGCACCATATTTATCCTTTCCGATGTCCAAAGATAGTAGGGTATCAAGCAAACAAGAAATTGCAGCTAGAACATTAAAACTATCAAGCTTCAGACTAACTTGCATTCTGATCCTGTTATTTATTAAATTGACCTAGAGGAAAAATGGAATGTTAGAATTGTGGACAAGATAAACAAACTACTAAAAAGGCATGAGCATTAAGCAGGCTGTTATTTATATTTAAAAAGAAGGGGGGAAGTTGAATACATCTATTTGAGCAGGCGGATCATGCACCAACAACTGAAATAAATGCTTGGGTGCATTTGCAGCCTATTATTGTTTCTATTATAAATAGTTTCCAGAATTTCCGGATTAAATTACTAACAATCATCAACCAGACATTTTCCATACCAGATCTGCAAGCTTTGAAGAAGATAACGAGTGAAGATGTCGACAAAGATTCCACAAAATATTCTCGTACACCTGAATGCATTGAGAAGTGAAATTATAATAGAAAAGATAGAACCAATAAAATGCAGAAAATGCAGGATGAGATACACGCAGAATAATAACACTACGCACTAGCTTACCTTCAAGTCAAGTTCTTTCTCCATGAGGTTGAACAGGACATCCCATGTTTTTCTGTGCAAGACTGAGAAGAAACTTGACATTAGTGATACCATACCCAACTTCCACTTCACTGCAGAGAACGCTCCAGCAGCGGGAATTTTTCCCCCAGATGTCAGAATATCTACATCTTTAGCATCCTCATTCACATCCAACTCCATGTCCATGATCCTACCTTTATTGCTATCCATATGGTTTGAAATTTGTACAGAAGAATCAGATCCAGAAGAATCTGATGAGAGCATCTCAGACTGAAGGTTACTTACGAATTTAGTATATTCATCATACAGTTTAGCAAATGCCTTCAGAAGCCTTTCCAAGGATTTTTTTACAGCATCATAAAGTTCAACATCCAGAGCATCTTGATCTTTCCTTTGGGTGAAAAGGGGGCAAAGAACGAAGCTTCTAAATGAAGCAACAACAGCACCTTTTTGGTTAAAGCCAGAGGTAAAGCCCAAAAATCCAAGAGATCTTAAGTCATTATTGTTTTTTTCAATTACATTAACAGCATAATTCAACAGTTCTAACAAACAATGGCCCAATTTTGAGAGAAATGGCGAAACTTCTTCTCTTTCCCTGGCATAAAGAATGCATATGAAGCATCAATAAAAGAGTGGAAGAAGAAAGGAATAGATGATAGGAAAAGATAAGTAGTAAATGAATAAAAAGTTTTTAAAAGAAAACTGTGGTTAAATCTCTAAAATGCACAGTTACACTCCAAAAGAGTGAAAGATCAAACAAGATTGGGCACCATCCATAGAGAAAATTTACAAAAAGAACAGAGAAAAATTTCTCACCCTAAATGGAAGGAACTTAAGGGCACGACTGGTCTAGCATTCAAGTATTAACTCACCCTAGCAAATAATAAACCATCTTGGTAGAAGAAAAGTTTGAAACAAATTGGCTGTCTATGAAATAGACAAGGTCAAACAAAAAATTCACTGGAAAAGGGCAAGTTTCACAAATTCTGCCAACTGAATTAGCCGTTTACCTGATTAACAAGCTAAAACAACAGAAACTTAACTGGAACAGGAAGAATGTGTGAAAGTCTATCCACCTAGTTATGCAGTGGACTAGATTTAAGAAAATTAGAGATATTAAGACCAAAGAGACATTGACCGAAACTATAGAAAGGACCTTATTTTTACAGAGCTCACTGAGAATATGGTCTTGAATAAAGCATAATGCTGCACTATGACCCATATTGCCAATCCTATATGGTGGATAACGGCATAGTTTGCTGTTGATATATTAAGATTTCTGTTTGTAGGGATGAAATGTCAAAGTTCAACAACTTCTTTCGGGCCATACAGGAAGGAAAAGTTCAAAATTTTGAGCCCTTCTTAGTTGGTGAAACTGGACACTACGTTGCAGGAAATATAGGCAACAACTATTTTTATAGTTATAGGGCTGTAAATTGAGCTTGTTCGCTCAATGGTAGGACAAGGTTCTACGATTTTGAGGAATAGGCTTTGGGATAGAAGATTCAGGAAGGGCTTAATTTGAAGAATGCAACGGTAACAATACTTAGAGAACATTGATAAAAGAGAATGAGAACAATTAGACAAAAAAAAAAATGGAGTTAATGCACAGTACAACCATGCACTCAAGCAAACAATTAACTTGTAATTTCATTAACCATAAGCCAACTATAATGTAGACAGGAGACTGGCACTAAGAGGAACTCTTGAACAATTCCTTGACTTCCAAGTAGTCAGAAGCCTAAATATGAAATTACATTAACACACAATACTCTTCGAAACTCCTAGAAACACTAGACTCAACTAAATTACCAAAACTACCTTTCAGAATTTTACATATGCCCCTCCTTGTAAAGTAAATGAAATTGCTCAAAGTAACGTGCATTACAAAGAATCCACTCAAAAAATACTCAAATTGTTGCATGAGAACCAATTAATAAGTTTTAATCTCTAACATGTCAAACCACATACATGCCTGTCAAGCTTCTATGGAATCAGCACAGTCTAAAATACATTTTATATAAACTTTGTTTCAAGATAGCAAAGTCCAACATATGCAGTGTACTGAAAGTTAATTATTAACTCAAACAAAGGAACGCAAGATTTGAACTCTACTGCTATGTAAAAAGGGCCTTTAATATCACACTCAGTAATCACTGAACCTAAAGGATTAAGATAATAGGAGAAAGATCAAGAACAGGTTTTAATTTCTACAACACATAACATAAAATGAGGTAATTTCTACTTCCATGGCTGCTTGAACAAATAAAACATCAGCAGAGAAAAGCTGATGACGACTAGCTTAAACGATGATCAAACATGGTTAAGAAGATAATACAAACCTTGTTAAATATAATCCATATATTAAATTGGATAGTAAAGCACATATGATGAAGACATCAGACGGAGGCTTCTTTTCAGCCTTGTGATCTGCTAAAACACCCAAAATATGGGCCTCCATTTCATGCAGAAGTGGCTCTCTCAACTGTCGAGGAAGACATACACTTTGATGGAATTGAGATGGGGAAATCTGAAAGTTTATTGAAATCAATCAGAACTAACAAATCATATAAACCTGAATATTAAGAATGCTTTTGACAATAACAAGCCCAGGACCTGAACATTTGAATCCAAATCAATATTTGCAAGAACCTCAACAGAGCATTCAAAATTTTCAAGCTGCCTTTCATGATCATATTCATCAATCTACAAACATGATCCAATTTCAATGTATCAGAAGACACTAAACCTATAATTGTAAGATTCAAATGTCAAGCCAAAACAAGAAAACATCAACCATCATAACATACCTTGATCCAATCATCTGCAACCTCGGTAGTATCCACAAAAGAGTTTAACTGGAGAATTTCTTCATAACAATGAGTAAAATGCTCACAACCAGCACAAAGAGCATAAACAGCTGCTGGTAACAATAATACCATGCGGTCGTTTAGTAAGGAAGACTCCTGCATTCAATAAATAAAGAAAACTTAAGATTTCTGATAGTCCATCTTGCTGCAAATGGATAAACTTAAGAAATGCCAAAACCAACCACGAACATGGTATAAACCTGATATCATTTTCATTCTCAACAGACAAATAAAATTATACAACAACCAAAAATTCCACACAAAACAAACTTCTTCTCAACTTAAAATTTTCTACAAGCACAGAATTGAAACCAAGAATGCACCAAACTGAAGTGCATTTCAAACTTCAAAGAACCAACTTTTAATTGAACTCTATAAATAAACCATTTGCATAACCCACAAAAGATCCTAGATTGCACAAAACTTGAGTGCACCAAATAACCAACTATGGAACTCTATAGATGGACAATTTGCATAACCCAACAAAAGATCCAAGGGAAGTAAAGGAAGTTGACTTGCAGCAGTCAATAAATTTCAAGAAAAAAGGCACATGGGAATCCTCAAAACCATCCATGCCATTATGCCTACTGACAAATGGCCTAAGGGCGGAGGAAACCCAACACAAATTCACTCACCTAAATTGAACTAAAGAAAGACAAAAGCAGTATGGAAGAGGATCAAGCATACTTGCTTCCACATACAAGTGGCAAGATGCCTAAAAGACAACACTCTGAGCCACAATAAATAAAGAAACTTTAGCTTGAGAGTGACTTAAGATCATAAAAATATGTTTCTCCTAGGAATGAAGGTTCTTAGAGAGGAGACTCTGACAACAAGTCTAGAAATCACAGCCAGCCTCGCTAAACTAGAAATCAATCTTGGATACAAATCAACAGAAAGGAAGGATAGCTACCCTCCCCCAACCCACCCCCTTTCTCCCAACACATACACAGAGCCATTTCCCTACTCCCGAATCAAAACAATAAATAAGAAAGAAAAAATAAACAACAATCTAAAAGTTCTGACTTCTATGCTCACTCTAAAGGGGCCACAAATAACATTAAAAATTATGCCAATCAAAGGACAGTAGTGGTATAGGAATCAGAGCAACATACGTTCCAGTTGAGAGAGCCCAAAGTTGCTCTTAAGAGATACTTCCGGAGATGTAAAATGTCTCGAAGGTCACCCTGCAAAAATCCAGGAGATGGCCAATAAAATACATAAAATATCTTTCAGACTTGATAACATGATCTGTGCTTATCCAAAGTTGACCTTCAGTGTGATCCCAAAACCCAAAAGAAAACAATTTAGGTTAAGACAGATTCCATATAAAATCACAGTCCCCATTCTTAGCATAGTAAAACAAACAATGCCATGCCAGCTACAGTTCCAGCTTAAAATAAAAAAAGGTGATAAATCTTATTCTATTCAACCAAAGTTGGCAGGATATTTGACAAAGATTCTTTTATTAATTTGTTTCTTTCCCAAAGAGAGTACCGTATACACATCATTTCTCTCGAATTTTAACGAAAAGAAAAACAGCAAACTCCCATGCATACTATTGGAGTGAAAATGAATCTAGTAGGTATCTGACTAATATAATATGAGCTAAATGAAAAATAACAGACAAGTACTCAACCAGCATATAGAGACAGTGAAAGCAATTGTGGTGTAATAATTGAAAATCTAAAGATACCAGTCTGTGCCACTTACTTGAGAACCGTTCCGAGAAAAATAACATGCAATGAAGTACAGAGCAAACCTAGATTAACATAACAGCCACACAATTAAATAAAGCACATCAGGTTCCTCAAAAAGAGAAATGGTGAAAGATAAAGGAAGAGAATTTCCAGTATCAACTGGGATTATTTTACTAGTTTCTTAATCATCACTTCAGCTTTCTGACATGCACAAAAAATTTCAGATTCTGTTCTATTTTAATTGATATTTTAATTGACAAATGATGACGTTAATATCCACTACAAACAGTTACATGCATCCAGATGAAGTAGAAAATGTTGCAATGCAACACAATGATATTTAGACAGATAAGGATATATCTTAGCAAATATCCTTCATTACAGTTGAAATTCAAGATTTCAACTAGGAGAGCTGGAGATTTTTACATGCTCTAGCATTAACTTCCCTCCATTCTAAGAATTACCATTACAGCCAAAAAAATTGAAGCAAGTTTATCTCTCAAGCATGTAAATTTTTCTTATCCTTGGGCAGTATGCCTTCTTTAAGTGATGACTAATACTAAAAGACGTATGACAAACTTTAGGAAAGACAAACACCTAAAATAGCTTTTTATCACAAGTTGAGCTAGAATATTATTCACCTTTTCATTAAAGTCACCTAACAAAAATCTTTTCATTAAGTTAAAAGTACAAGAGCACTTACAATGACGGCATTCCTTTGAATAACTGAAGATCCCATATATCATGGGGCACAACACATGTGTTTGTTAAATCCTAAAGACAGAAATCATAAGTAAAGAACATAAGAACAATTAAATAAGGGAAGGATAATAGATTAGTTTTAGTAAATTAAATTTAAATCATAATACAGCACTCTCTTACTAACTGATAGGCCATTGGAATGTAGAATAGCACTCACATTTGAAATAATGCTTCCAAGGAGCGCCAGAGCAGCATCAACCTGCATGAATAAACAAATTAATCCAAGCAAAAACTTAACAGCAGAGTGAAGCCCAAAAAGAAGGTTACACAAATGATATTTCTACTCCTTTTAAAATTTTCAATGAAAAAGATCTCCAAACAACAATTCTCTGTATTCTAGCATGCAGTTTAATTTTCAAATTAGGATTAGATGGATTTGAATGCCATTTTTCTCCAAGAAGGCTATTGGACAAGGATACCAAAATTCCATGTACTTCTAATTTCAATACCCCTAGTAAACCAAGCATGACAAAAGTTTAGTGTAAACCCCAATAATGGTAAAGTAGCCATTTAATACAAAATAAGTTCTCCAACGTAGTTCTCAAGGCTGACTAGTCCGAATCACTAAATGAAAAAGATAAGAAGAAAGACATAATGATAAATGTACAGGTATGTGAAGAAGTTTTATCTAATAGATGCAATGAAAACTTTGAATCTTTTTTCCCTATTATATCAATTTCTTCTAATTTTCTCATTTTCCCATCATTTATCTTTTTTTTTCTTTTTCTAAGTATTATCCAAAACTATGACATTTGGTCAAATATTGTACTAACTCAAAATATGATAAAATCATAATCAGTTGAAAAAATTTTATGATAAGTCACGTAAACTTTATAATTTGTAAATATCACTAAATAAAAATATTAGATTAATTACTTAATTAATTTGTTTTTTGAAGGAAAATAAGAGGACTCTGCAACATAGAGCAGACCCTTTCCTAGTTACATTCTAGAATTCAGAACTTTATAGCAGCTCAGGATACAAGTAAACTAGTGAATTGGATTAGCAGGAGCTTCCCGTTTTATTTTTCATGCAACGACTAACTAAGCTGTCTACAAAGCTATCCTTTAGCCAAACAGGATCCCACTTGTAAAGAAACAAAGACTAGAAAAAACTTTCTCAAAAGAAGTAAAAAGAGTTTCCTCTAAACGTATAAGCGGTTTCTGGGGTAGGTTTATTTTTTAATAAATTTTCACAAAATACATCTGTAAGTAGGAAGCATTCACAATTCCTCAGCTGAATTAAGAACAGAGGCGGTTAAGTAAAAATGCAGAAAGGACTGGTTTCTTTTAACAACAGCAGAAGATATATAACCCTTTTTGCCTCTACCAGTGAAAGAAATAAGAATGACAAGAGTTCAGTGGAATTGAACTGCAGCAGCCTGTGCCTGCAAAGAGCAGCTACTGTACCAAACATTGTTAGTTTTGAAGCTTCTATACTCAGTTTCCACTAATCCATATAGATATCCAGTTCTGTCCACACCCTTCAATTGGAAGATCTAACATATGTATATCCACTAACTTTTGGGAAGAATAAGTAGTAGAAGGCATCCATGCAATGAGATAGACAGCACAACAGAGAACTTGAAACTTAAGACAGGCAGGAAACTTAATCTTAGATTATATCCTAGCATTACAACAATAGACTAGACCCATATTTACAGAGCTTAAATTAAGTAATAATACTACTGAATCAATTTGAGGGTGAGCATCTTGGATTCTAAAAACTTAAATCAAAACCAGAAAATTTAACTAACCACAATCCTGCTGCATAAAATTTCATTAGTGACAACTAATTCTTGATCATTTTGAAACTGCTTCCAAATAAGAATGCTCATTCTAACCTCAAAAAGCACAGAATCTGAAACTCACTCATTGCAAATGCATTGGGACATAGACCCAATTACAAAACTCCGAAAATAATGACGAGAATAAATAGTAACAAATGATTATATCAATTATTGATTTCAATTGTTTCGCCTTTCAAAAAAAAAATGATTTCAACTGTTGTAGAGGCTTCTTGATATTAGCACGTTCTAGCAGGCTCAAAAGTCACTTTACATTTCTCTAAAAAAGGAAACCTTAATGCATTGAGGTGCTATTCAGTGGAAAAACAAAAAACACATATTCAGTGCATTAATGAACAAGTGATGAAAACAAAGCATTAAACCAACTTATGGAAAAAAAGTGCCAGAGAGAAAGGTATAGACAGAACTTACTACAGGGGTTACATTGCTAAATGTTGGCAATGCATGCATAAGATGGCTCCATATTAATTGCCAACCACAATCAAACTGCAGAGTTTGTCAACCACCAAGTCAAACAATCGTAAGTAAGAGAACTCACTCAACAAGGACAATCAAGCAAAAGAAATAATTGATGAAACAAGCCAACTAGTCAAATTGATAGTCTTTTTCAGGACTGTACCATGGTTATAGTGTATTATTATGCGCAAAGAATTTGGACAGGTCAAAAAATAAGTGCAAATTTGAATAACAAGGACTGACTACACAATACAACATTGTCCAATAGTCGTCCCCATATATAAAGTTAGAAAAAGTTCAGCATATCTCCATATAATTATTCTCAGTCATTTTGGTGTTTTCTACTAACTTCTACACACAACAAATGCCTGGAAAACTAGGAAAATGAGCATGGTTTCTATAGGGAACTCTTAACACCTACCATTTTGGAATAAACCAGGATTTTTCAGGTCATTCCCAAACAGCTGTCTTATTATTCAAACAGTAGCATGAAACTCTAATTATACACTTCATGGTGAATGACAACAACACATACTTATGGCAAACTTCCTTCAGTTTGGCTTTCTGAGTATGGTAAATTCAAGTAGCACATCCTGAATGAGAGAAATAATATCCACAAAAACAAGATAGAGTTTCTGTTAAGTTCAGCTCTACAAGCCCACATGACAGACACGATGAGGCAGCCGACCCAAGGCAATGCCTAGAAACTGGTAAGCATCCAACCTAAAACCAGTTGGCAATGGCAAAGCCTAACCAAACATAAACCACAACAAATTCTAAATTTAAGCACATAGAAGAATACAACTTAACACACACATAAGTTTTAGACCCAATACTAAAAACTTAAACAAGTAAATCTAATGAATCGACAACCAATAAGGGCAACAAGCAACACAAAAAACCAAGGAACTCAATGTTGAGCATCCAAACAAAAACCGGTCAGCAATAGATGAAGCCCAACCTAAATATAAAGCCACGTCAAATTCTAAACTTAAAAAATTTGGGATAACAACACTCAAAACAACCAAGCCATATGGCAGGAGTAGGCTGCTGTTTCCCAATTGCTACACATAAGCCAAATTGAAATTTATGAGGATCTATTTTTCTAACAAATCAACGGCCAAAATGTGTGCATGACAGAATAGAGAAAACTATCCCAAAAGAAAAGAGGGGTAAGAAGAAAACGATACCTCTTTTGAGGAAAAAGATGACCTCAATGAAATCTCCACTTGAGCATCTGAAAGCAGTGCTACAGAAGAAAGTTCCTGCAGACTCCTTTAGATGCATGTAACTAAAATGTATAAGCTCAAAGGAAAGACAGACAGGAAGAGGAAGAGGAAGAGAGAACTCTAATTACAAGTTAAATATGACTGATAAGATGAACCAAGCAAGGAATTTAAGAAATTTGAAGACGAAATATGCAGAATCAAGAAAATTTTAAAGAAACAGCAATCCAAAAACTTTGTTGTCCAAAGGGTGTACCGCAAAGTCCACAGCAAACCATCATAAGCATGCCCCATATTTGCATCATTCAAAATTCTGCAACATATACAACATTTTAATCCAACAAAAAAGTTCAATAAAAATAATGGCAGGTTATGGTTCACAAATATTAAGAAAAATACCACAAATTGTTTCCTCAAGCAACTAGAGATCATGCATATTTGTCAATAATCAACCAGAAAATTCCTAAATATGATGCATAAACCTCAACATGCAAGGCTTTAGTAGATGATACCTCAACATAGAAGAGTCTTTTTTTGGTTTTTTGTACACAGGAATTTTAAGTTACACAACAGAAGGTAGCCTCTCCCATCCCATAAATCCGACCCCTTCCATCCTAGGATTTTGAACCCAAGATCCAAAATGGAGTCTCAAATTCTAATCAATGGGGATCCCCTTAGAGACATGGAATGTTTTTGCAGAATGGTGCAGTAACTCACAAAGGCAAATCCACTAATTTATATATATATATATATATATATATATATATAATGTCACTCAAATCTACTTTTAGAAATACTCAAGTGGGAACATCTTTATGCATGTGAGTACAAAGGCGCATGCATGCACTTGCTTATGCATGTGTCCCTGTATTGCACTTGTACTGAGAATAATGCAAGTAAAATTCCCACACTGCTTTCAAGGTGTTGCCAGGAAGAACAAAGAAACCATATGAAGGCACAACTTTTTCATGTACCAATACGCTACCAAAAAGAAAGAAAAAGTCAAAAAAGATAATATATTCAATCAAACAAGACAAGCTTTACAAGATGCTGGATTTACCTTTCAAAGCTCGAACAAATGCCTTCAAACCAGTAGACAAGAAGATCCTTACTAATGCGAGTGTAGTAGTTATGAATGAGATAACAAAATGCCACATTCCTGTGGTAAAGCCCATGCAGCTCAATTTAACACACTATTGTTTACAGAAAATACAACAAGAGGAACTTGTGCCATTATGTTGAAGATAAACATATATTAACAAATCATTGAGATTGAGCAGCACTGAACATATTTAGAAAGCTACAGTAATATTAACACAAGATATCTTCAACAGACTCTGGCAATGATGGAAGCATATTATCAAATATCATTAAATCAAACCATCATTATAGTAGAATATCATACAATTAATGCAAAACCCTAGTTCCTACTCTTTAGCACCTAATCACCAAACCTACCATTTAACAGAGTCTAATAAGCCCCCACCCCCCCCCCCACCCTCCCTTCCTAAAGGAAAAATGTCGAGGACTACAAAAAATATATTAATATAGACTTCTACTCAGTCAAAAAGGTGAGTTGCAAGAACTCTGAAGAAAAAATAAAGTCAATGAACTCGAAGTAGAGGAAGAAGTTAAATGTCCATATTGAAACATTAAGAAAGCAACCATACAATGAAGTAAAAGGCACAAGAAAAATGCATTGCAAAAACAGATATGATTGTAACCCTGATTCCACAGCAAAGTTATCAAACAGTTTTTTAAGTAGAATTAAGTAGTCACTGGGGTACGGCAGTAAAATCAAGTATTCACAACTGATCATTCAAAGTTCACAACAAGAACATTCCAAGTATATAAAATAAAAGACTCAATGAATTCTTAGTTACAAGAAAAAAAGAGATAGCCTGATAGGGATTAAAACTAAATGGCAGTAAATTAAAAGATCACAAAGGCACCATTGAGCAAATTCCCACAGCAGCAGAAGCATCAGTGCCATATCAACGTGAATATATGTGTATAAAACATATTCTCTAAATGAAACTATTTAAAAATGTGATATCTAATATGGCACTATGATGAAAAAAAAAGTAATCAACTTGCAATCCACTCAAGGATATATGGTAAAAAAGTAATTTTTTTAGGTTAATCATACCATAACCATTTTCCTTTCATAAGTGCCTCCTTTAGACGGGCAGCGGTACTCTCCCTTTTAACTCGTTTTTCATTTGATGTTGCTCTGCTTTTATTGGCACATGCCTGAGTCATATGACATTAAGAATGTCATTAAAATTTAACAAAATTCAACCATTAAAACTTGACAAAATGTTGGCAATTTCAACAATAATTATTTAAAGTGTATCAACAACACTCGAACCAGAAACTCAATTTTAAAATTCGACAAAAAAATGCGGCAACCTAAATTATTATGCAGGTTTCACATAAAAACAGCACCATTTCTAATTGTAAAATGCAGCTATTAGATACTAAGCATGAGAGCAGAATACCCGATATAATACTAGTGCCGCAAGCTCCACCAAATTGTACTGCGAACTACTCAAGGTTCCAAACTTCTCATCCTTGGCTCCATCACTCCTAAATGTTTCTTGCATGACCATCCATCAAAGCAAGAACAAACAACTGGTAGATAAAACAATTTTTTTTGGGGGGGGTGTAGGAGAGGGGGTGTTTGAGTTGTTTAAGGAATAGAATAGAGATTAAAAGCACTCACCAAGAAGTAACAGGAATAGATAAATTGCTTTGATCTAGTTCCTTACATATGACGTCCAAGAGTTGTTCAACCAAGAAACTCCCATCATTTACACCTCTAATTAAATGTAGCTGCAACCTTGCATAGTGAACAAGTGCATCCTGCAGAAGGAAAAAAAATATATAAGATACAATCTATAAAATCAAGTTTAATTCAAAAATTGGAAAAGTTTAACCTTAAGACCCTTATCATGAGTTATCAGCCAACAATGAAAAACAAATTGCTGTATTGCATTATGGATCTCTAAGGATTGACTGCTCAAATTTGGACCATCCTTCAACAAATATGTGTTAATACACTCAATTAGCTTGCGTGAAACTTTTCCCTCATCTCTGAACATGTACAACAAGGGAAAGCAGTAACTATTAGCTCAATATCAAACACTACAGAGAATAATTGGCATAAAGCAGCAATAAGGCAAAATAGAATTGAAAGCAAGCAGGCTCCATCAACTGTGTACCTTATATAAGAAAATATCTTAACAAACCCCTTCACAATGTCTTCCCTAAGGTTATCTGGGAAATCTCCAGGAGGATTTTCTAGAAGAGCTTGAAGCGTTAGAATGCTGCGAAAGATTTCCTCTTTCTGACTACATTGAGTGTTACTTTTCTCAGTCAAGGTTGTTTCCACCTTTTCCATGTAGCAAATGATAAAACCTAGCCAAAAGCATTAAAATAAATTAGAGAAGACTAAAGAGTTCCAAACAAGGATTGCCAACATTAAAACAGGAAAAGATATGTGCCTCAAGTATAAACAACATAAAACTCACAGGAGTAAATGTGCTTCCTCATATGAAATCGGTAGTCTCTGACCACCAAAAGATGTCGTAATATAATCCCATATTCTGATTGAAAGCTTGGAACATTGTTTAGCACATCCCATATGTGACTAAAAAGTGTTTTAACCACGGACAACAAAGGAAGCATGTTTCCTGACATGGGAAATGGTGATATATCAATATAAGATTTTAACAAAAGGTGAAAGCACAAATTGCTGAGAACCTGCACAAAACTTTTTATTGTAGTCTGTCAATGTGCAGTTTCAAAATTTATATGGACTACCATAGGCATAACTAGATGTCTCCTGAAGTCTTAGGAAAAACTTTTAGGGTTTGTTTTCAGTGGCTGTTAGGTATTAGCAAGGTAGTTTGACTAGTCTCCATTCTTGGTTGGATTGGCCACATTTTATATTGGCTGGCATTAATTTTAAGAAAGATTTCACTCACCAAGTATCTCCCTAGAGTATATAAATATCTATCTACCTGACTGAAAAATGGCAACCCTTTGAGTTAAGGAATGTAAGACCACCCAGTTGTTGATAACACAAAGATGCAAGTAAACAATTTTCTCCTATATAAATCATATGGGAACCAAATCACTCAGTCAATTACCTGAAAACTTAGTATCTTCTGCACGTTGAATGACAATTCGAAGAGTTTTTGCAAAAGTTAACTTAGGTGGCCGGCGCTTGCTTGTTGATATCTCCAATGACACACACTGTGCAAGCAATTTAATAAGAAATGGCCATGTTTCAGCTGTAGACAACAATATAATGAATGTCAATTCCCTTTCAACAATTTTTGTGCAACACATTAGGAAAGCATGTCAAAAACATAAGCAAACTAACAGACATTGAACTTACACTGAGGAATTTCATTTGGTTTAAGTTTTGCAGTATTCTGTCCAAAAAATTTACAAAATCCGATTGATCTTTCTCCCTCTAACCACATATTCAACAACTTTATTCCTTCCTGAAATTGCAAGAAAAATATACAAGTCCGACCAAAAAACCAAAACAAGTTCGGTTAGTTATCAAGTAAATGAACTAAATAAAAAATAAAATACAAAACTGACAGATTGTTTGGCACGATACAATTGTTTTTCTTATTTTTTCTGGACCAAAATTAACCGAAAAGTAAACAGAAAAGCTCTTGTTTTGTCCTAGAAATTGCGAGAAAATAAGAAAATCATGTTTGGTTCACTAGAAATGTGAGAAAGTAAAAAAAAAAAATCATGACGCTAATAGAATGGCCTTTCTTTGAGTCGGTTAAACCATTACTCCCAAATTAGTATGCCATTTTATATATGGAAACGAACCAAAAAAAAAAAAGCTAGAATCGTAATGTCTTCCTTTTCTTCGGATTTTCCTTCATCGGTGAAAACCGGAGCAAATGACCAAAGAAAAAATGAAATAAAAAGAAAATTAGAGTTCGATTCTACTCGTTTTTCGATCATTTTCTCAGGGAAATGAAACGAGAACACAGTAAAGAAAGTAAGTAGAACTGTAGAAGGGTTTTACCTCTCGAGCTTTAGCTTTATCGGAGGAGAGCTTGGATACGATCTCTTGAACATCTCTGGAAGTAACCATGGCCGTTCTAATGAGAGATTTTCACAGCGAAAAAAAGGGTAGTTGGCGGGAAAAAGGAGGGGAGGGTTTTTGGAAGAGGAAAGAGACTCTTTCCCGACTGTGACTTTTGAGTTTTTTTTTTTTTTGTTCTCCTTTATTCCGAAGGGTTTTATTCTTCCTAAGACGCGAAACGCGCGTTTTCTTGAAGCCGAGGAGCTGGAGCGGTGCGATTGAATAGATGAAATTACTATTGTAACCCTCCTTGACCTTTGCCGATGAAATCGGGATTCTGATGATGAGCTTTTTAATTCAATATAGTATGAGCCAGGGATTTTAGAGTCCAATATGGTGCTAATCAGTAATCACCAACTGTGGCCCATTACTTGTAGAGCCAAGAATTTACTATAAGGTCATATTTTTATTTTATCACATTTATTTATTTATTTATAAGATTTATAATTTAGTAAAGTTCTTATTCGGGTATCTGAACCCAAATCGATTAATAATTTTCAAGTAACGGGTATTCTAACCCTCAATTAGCACTCTTTCTAAAATTCGATCACATGTTAATTTTACTATACAAAACTTACTTATATCCATATATAACTATCCAAAACAACATTAATCGGATTTAATTCGGTGTCGCGCCCGATTAAAACTCGTCCATTTTCATTCCTACTTATAATGAGCTTCTTAAGTCAAAATATAGAATGGACATCAAATATAGTCTTTAAAAGCCTTATATGGCGCTAAACTCCATCTGTGGCCTGTTACATGTAGAGCAAAGTATTTACTATAAAATTTTATTTCTTTTTTAACATATTTATTTATAAGATTCATAATTTAAGATTATTCCTTATTTGAGTATTCGTGCTCAAATCGATTATTATATAAACAAGAATTGAATATCATAACACTGAAATCAAAATCCTCTTGAAAACTATGTTGGATATTAATTTTATTATCTAAAATTTATCCATATTTATTTATATTTATCTAAAATAAATTTAATTTGTTTGACACCCGAATAAAATCTATCCATTTTCGTAAGAATCCCTACTACACTAATAATGAGCTTATTAAGTCAAAATATAAAATGGATAACAAATGTAGACTTTAAATACCCAATATAGCACCCCAAATGTGGCCTGTTACATGTACAGCAAATGATTTAGATAAAATTTTATTTCTTTCTTATCACATTTAGTTATAAGATTCATAAATAATTTATGATTACTCTTTACTTAGATTTCGCACTTAAATCGATTATAATATAAACAGTTTGGAGAATTGAGTAACCTCACTTTCAAATCAAAATCTTATCCAACATCATATCGACTAATAATTTTATTATCCAAAATCCAACCATCCCTATTTATAATTAACCCAAACAATATTAATTCGTTTTGACACCCAATTAACACCCGACCATTTCCATCCGTGTTTATAACCAGCTTATCAAGTCAAAATATAAAATGGACCACGGATCTGGACTTCAAAAGCCCAATATGGTGCTAAACTCCAACTGCAACCCACTACATGTAGATCAAAATATTTAATACAAATTATTATAATTGAAATTAAATATAACATTTTAATAGATTACACGTACTAAAAAATTCATAATTTGATATAATTAAAATTAAAAATTGAAAAACATTTACTTGAACCGTAAGAATTAATGTAAAAAATTATAAAAGTGGATAGGACTTCTTAAAATATTAATATAAATGTGTGAAAGTTAACGTAATAAGATAATTAAGTCAAATAAAGATAATTTTTAAACAAATTAAACTTTTAAATTTGTATTCTCGAATTTAAAATATTTAACGGTTAACAAATTTTAATATATAAAAAAATAATAGTAAGGATAAAAACATTTTTAGTGAAAATTAGTAATTGAACATTTTTGACGAAAAATTAAAAGAATTACTATAAAAAATTATAAACGTGAAAAAGTATTGTGGAAATATTGACATAAATTTGTGATATTTAACTTAAAAAGTTAATTAAGTTAAAATAAATATAATTTTTTAAAAAATTAAATGTTTAAATTTATTTTATCAAGCTAAAAGTATTAATGGTTTACAAATTTTAATTTATAAATGAATAATAATAAGGATAAACACAATTATAGTGAAAATTAACAATTTAAAAAACTTGACATAAAATTGTAAAAATTAACGTAAAAATTTATAAAGATGGAAAACATATTGTCAAAATATTGATGTAAATGTGTAAAATTTAACGTAACAAGTCAATTAAATCAAAATAAATATAATTTTTGTGAAAATTAAACATCTAAATTTATATTATTGAGTTAAAAGTATTTGAAGGTTTTTAAGTATTAATTTATCAATAAACAATAATAAGAATAAAAATAATTATAATTAAAATAATTAATTATAAAAGTAATTTTTATTATAATATTTATTTAAAAAATTTTCAATAATTAATATATTTTACTCAATAATATAAATGCAAATGATTAATTATCATAAAAATTTTGTTTTTCTCTTTGTTAATTCTTTCCCCTTAATTAATACTTTTTATTTTTGTTTGTTAAGGGTTATTTAAGTCTTTCTCCTCAACCTGCTAGATAGATAGGCAAACATGTTGCAATTTTTTTTTGTTGATCAATTATCGAAATAAAAGCCTCTAAATTTTCACTATAATTACTAATTTTCACTTTTTTATTTTTATCTTTATTATTATTCATTAATAATTGAAAATTTACTAATCATTAAATACATTTAGCTTGGGAATATAAATTTAAGTGGTTAATTTTCACAAAAAATTATTGTAACTTAGTTAACTTGTTATGGTAACTTTCACACATTTGTGTCAAAATTTTAATAATGCTTGATTTACTTTATAATTTTTTATGTTAATTCTTACAATTTTACGTGACAATTTTAAATTGCTAATTCCCACTATAATTATTTTATCCTTTATATTATTCATTTATAAATTAAAGTTTATAAATCGTTAAATACTTTTAGCTTGAAAATATACATTTAAATGTTTAATTTTCACTAAAATTAGTTTTTTTAACTTAATTGACTTGTTATATTATTTCTCACATGTTTATGTTAATATTTTAATAATATTTGTTGCACCTTTATAATTTTTTGCATTAATTCTTATAAATTTACGTAAAGATATTTTAATTGCTAATTTTTACTATAACTATTTTTATCCTTACTATTATTAATTTATAAATTAAAATTTGTAAATTGTTAAATATTTTTAGCTCGAGAGTATATATTTAAATATTTAATTTTCACAAAAATCATATTTATGTTGACTTAATTGATTTGTTACGTTAACTTTCACATATTTACGCTAATATTTTAATGATGTTTGTTCCACATTTATGATTTCTTTTTTTATTTTTATAATTTTGCGTCAATATTTTTCAATTGTTAATTTTCACTATAATAATTTTTACGGTAAACTACACTGACATCCTCAACTTTTAACCATAATTACATGCGAATCCACTAATTTTTAAAATAAATATTCTGTCTTAAAGGAATATCTTCTGTTAGACATATAACTATAATCGTTGGTCAACTGTTAATATTTATGTTAGTTTAATGACGTGACATTATTGAAAAAATAATTTTATCCTTTATTAATTTTAAAATTTACTAAATTATAATTTTTTTAAAAAAATTCTATCTTACATTTAATCGTCAGTCACTGACCACTCACAGTTGACCACCCAATGGACGGATCTGGTTGGAAAGTGCCAAATCTGATCAAATCGAGATCCTTAGAAAAGCACCCATCGTGGTGTTCCTTAAAACGCTGATCAGGTGCTCCCTCAGGGAGCACAGAAGGGAGCACCGTTTTGATGCTCCCGAGGGAGCACTGTTCGTGTGTTCCCTAATGAGCATATATGGTTGCTTCCTAAGGAGCACCGTTCACGTGCTACACAGGGAGCACAAATTTAATGCTTCTTAGCAAGCCCCGATCTTGGTGGTCTTGGGAGCACCAAATATGGTGTTCCTTGAGAAATCCGGTTGAATCTGAGCTAGATTTGGGCACTAGGTGGTCAGCTAAGGTAAAGAACATCGTCGGTCGACCTAAAAAAGGAAAAGAATAAAAAAAACATTTTAGATATTTCACATTTAAATATTAAATCAGTTTACTTGTTTGAGGTGAGGCATTCACTTTGCAAAGTAATGAATCCACGTATAATTATAGTTAAAAGTTAAAGGTATTACTGTATTTCACCCTAAGTTTTTTCTTTATTATTATTTAATTATAAATTAAATTTTGTAAATTGTTAAATTCGTTTATATTTAAATATTAAATTTTTACAAAAGAATTAATTCATTGAGACACTTCTAAGAGTAAAATCAAGGAAAATGTTTAAATATAGCATAAACTTTCTTAATTATAAGGCACTATATTGCTTATTTTGGTACAAAAAAAAAAGAAATTAGGAAATGAAAACAATGAGTGCTAGCTATGCAGAACCCAAGGTCCACAATACCTTCATTAATGTTCAAATAATGCCAAGAAAAATAAGAAAGATTATCTTCCAAGGCCCATCTTACCATTGCAATAAAATCTGCAAAATAGGAAAAGCAATGACATCTCGATGCTGGCGAAATACATCATTGATAAGAAGCAAATTGAGTCCACTTATAAAATGCAAAATCGGTTCTTTAACTTTACTAATTAGAGATTTATTTTTTTATTTTTATTAACTTTCATTCACTAGCCCAGATACAATGACTTTATTGTGGAATTTGCCATCACAAGATTATTTAACTGATTACAAGAATTACTTTTAATATCTTCATAAATTATAACTATAATACTGACTAAAACCTAATACCAACCAAGCTACAACCAGTATCATCAGATCAATTCAGCTTCCTCGCTACAAAAGAAAATATCTTTGTTGCAAAATGTAGTGACTTTATATCATTTCCATCTTCCACCTCCCTAAGGCATCTCTTTGTGTTATAAAATCGAATCAATTCCTAAATTCGTATATTTGATGGCGAATCCAAGATTTCACATAAGGGGTGGGTAAAAGGTAATCATGAATCAGGTTAATAATTCGATTCAAAACAAAATATTAATCATTTTTGAAATAAAATTAAATTATAACATAAATTTCATTTATAATTTAAAAATAAGTTTTCAGATTCACTAATGCTAAATGTTAGGAATTTCAAATTTATATAAGTTAAAAATTTTAATATAGTTATTTGGTTTGCAAAGATAAAATTGTTTCATTCATTCACGAATAAAATTGGAAGAAATGGTGAAAACCATATGTAAAAAAAAAAAGTAGTTTCAAAAAAATTCAAATCATATGTAAAGGAGAAAAATAATAATAATAGTTGAAAGGCTTCTATAAAGTTCACAAGAAAAAAGGGAAAAACTATGTGCAGTTGTAGTGGATGTTGAGGCTGCTGTTGACGCTGTTAATGTCGAAGTTTTTTTTTTAATTAGGAAAGTGATTTAACTAACTGTACTATACTCTTTTTAAAATTGTTGAAGTTCAAATATTCAGTTACCCGTCGATTCTGAAGTTGAAGTTGAAGACACTGAAGAGGTTGAGCTCGCCAGTTTATGATTGAATTCAACGAAACAGCTAATGTTGAAGTTGCATGGGTTAAACACCCGGATTCCAAAAATACTTTAGATGCTATCAAAGTTGAAGTGAATGTTGACTTTGCTGTCAGAGTTGAAGTGGACATTTAGATTGTTGCAAAAATTGAAACAGAAGTTCAAATTGTTATTGTTGTTGAAATAAACACAACTGATTTTAACTTTTCCGAAGGAAAAAGTTTTTGAGATTAAAATAAATTTTTTAAATAAATATTTTCTTTAAAAGTAAAATCTTTTTAACCAATTATAAGGTAGATTCATTATACAAATTACAATAAAAAAAATTTAAACAAATAAATTATCTTACATTAAAGTCATCTAATATAATATAAAATTCTAAATTTAGAACAAAACAAGTATCAAAATAAATCTATTATTCAAATGAAATATTTATAAATGTCTTAAAAAATAAAAGAAAAAGTTAAAACTGTGCAAATTATATACAAAGGAAAAATAAAATAAAAAATAGAAATATTGTTTGATTAATTTATGAACAATGAAAATAGAAAAAAGGGCGAAAACCGTTTAAATTGTGTGCAGAAGGAAAACAAAAAATTAAAAAGTTAGTAAATTATTTACTTTAAAGAAAAAATTATTTGATTAATTTAAAAAAATAATAGGAAAATTAGTAAAAATTTTACAAATTGTTTACAAAAGGAAATCAAAATAAAAAAAGAAAAAAATATTTTATTAATTCACAGAAAAATAGAATAACAAAAATAGTAAAAATTTTGCAAATCGTGTGTAAATAGGAAACAAAATAAAAAAACAGTTACAAGAGAAAAAACATTTTGATTAATGCACAGAAAAATAAAATATTGAAATAATTAAAATCATGTAAAATGTGTGAAAAAAAGAGAATAAAATAATAAAAATAAAAATTATTTAATTGATTACAATAAAAGAAAATATAAGAAATGGTAAAAACTATTTAAATCGTATTTAAAGGAAAAACAAAATAAAAAAAGAAAAAATATAAAAATTTTAGTATAATTATTTAGTTTAAAGTGAAAAAATATAAAAATTTAATTAATTTACGATAAAATAGAAGAAAGGAAATAGTGAAAATCATGTAAATCACGTGCAAAGAGAAAATAAAATAAAATAAGAAAAAATATTTAATTAATGCACAAAAAAGATAATAGAAGAAATAATGAAAACCATATAAATCATTAATAAAGATAAAACAAACTAAAAAAGAGGTGAATGGTTTGTTAAATAAGTTGGCTCTTAATTTATATTGAAGGTTTATGGATAACATCAAATATTGTAGATATCATCTGTTTTGTTTTTATATAATATTTTTATTATTATTATTTATTTTGTATGCATTTTTATTTTTATTTTATTCTTTTATTTTACTCCATTTTATTGTTAGTTAAATTTAATTAAAAATCTTGTGAATTTTAATGAATAGACTTAATGTTTG
Source organism: Theobroma cacao (assembly GCF_000208745.1). Classification (NCBI taxonomy): domain Eukaryota; kingdom Viridiplantae; phylum Streptophyta; class Magnoliopsida; order Malvales; family Malvaceae; genus Theobroma; species Theobroma cacao. Next base: position 812,057 of record NC_030852.1, read on the forward strand.
AGCTTGTTAATGAAAACAAGTCCAAATGATTAAAGTGGAAGTAGAATAGGTGAAACTAAATAAACAGGATTAAAATCAATAATCAAAAATCAAAGTAATTTAAACAAATAAGACATTCTGAAAAATAAAATAAAAATGAAAAAAAAGAAAGAATAGAAAAAAGCAAAAGTAAAAGCTAGATGGGCATGATGACAAAGCCATCCCAAACACAGAAGGTGCGTTTTACATCCTGCCCAACCCGTTTTTACCATGTTAGATGTGAAAAATTACATTCGATAAAAGCTAGTGCTTGCCCTCTAGTTTGAGGATGGTATGCAGTTGCAACCTTATGTTTAACTCCATATTTTGCAAAGAGTGCATCGACATATTTGTTGCAAAAGTAACTCCCCTCATCACTAATAATTGCCCTTGGAGTGCCAAATCGAGTGAAAATATTCCTCTTGATGAACTTCATTACCACCTTCGAATCATTGTGAGGAAATGTTGCTGCTTCCACCCACTCGAAGACATAATCCACAGTAAGTAAGATATATCTATTGTTGAATGAACATATAAATGGCCCCATGAAATCAATACCCCACACGTCAAAAATTTCTACTTCCAACATGTTGTTGAGGGGCATTTCTTGTCGCCTGGAGATATTACCCACTCTTTGGCATCTGTCACACTGCAAAACAAACCTGATTGGAGGACTTTAGCAACAGTTCTTGTTCTTCTAAAATGTCCTCCATAATCCGAAGAATGGCAATGATGAAGCACGCTTTGAACTTCTTCTTCTGGAACACATTTTCTCATAATTTGATAATTACACTGCTTGAACAAGAAAGGCTCATCCCACACATAAGATTTAACATCATGCAAAAATTTCTTTTTCTGGCGAAAATTTAAATTTGGGGAACAATGTTGCTTATCAGATAATTCACAAAGTTAACACACCAAGGGATCGAGTTCTTACTCACTTGAAGGATTTGTTCATCCGAGAAAGTTTTCTTGATGACGATTTCCTCCTTACCTTGTTATTCAAGCTCCAATCTTGCGAGTTGGTTTGCTTCTTGATTTTCAGTTCCCTTTTTATCACAGATCTCTAAATCAAACTCTTGTTGTAGCAGGATCCATCTAATCAACCTTGGTTTGGCATCTATTTTGGCAATCAAATACTTAATTGCAGAATGATCAGTGTACACAATAACCTTAGTGCCAACAAAGTAAGAACAAAACTTATCAAATGCGAATACTACAGCTAACAATTCTTTTTTAATGGTGGTGTAGTGCATTTGAGTCTCAGTCAATGTTTTGCTTGCATAATAAATAAAATGAAAAATTTTGGATTTCTTTTGGCCTAGTACTACTCCTACAGCGTAGTCACTAGTATCACACATCAACTCAAAAGGAAGATTCTAGTCTAGAGCTACAATGATAAGAGCAGACACCAATTTCTTTTCCAATTCTAAAAATGCAGCCTTACATGCATCATCAAATTTAAATGGGACATCTTTCTTTAGCAAATTGCACAAAAGTTTGAGATTTTTGAAAAATCTTTAATGAACCTCCTATAGAAACCAACATGACCCAAAAAACTTTTAATACCTTTCACTGAAATTGGTGGTGGAAGCTGCTCGATTGTCTCAATTTTGGCTTTGTCAACCTTCAGGCCCTTGCTCGAAACCTTATGCCCTAACATAATGCCTTCTTCCACCATGAAATGACATTTCTCCCAATTTAGCACTAAGTTGGTCTCTTCACACCGTTGAAGGACCTTAGCTAGGTTCAAAAGACAGTCATCAAAGTTACTGCCAAATACAGAAAAGTCATCCATAAACACTTCAAGACATCTTTCAAACAAATCAGAAAAATAAACATTATGCGTCTTTGAAAAGTTGCTGGAGCATTACACAAACCAAAAGGCATTCTCCTAAAGGCAAAAGTACCATAATGACAAGTAAAAGTTGTCTTCTCTTGGTCATTAGGAGTAATAGCAATCTGGTTATAACCTGAGTAACCATCTAAAAAGTAATAAAATTCCTTACCAGCCAAACGGTCCAACATTTGATCAATAAAGGGAAGTGGGAAGTGATCTTTTCTTATTGCTCGGTTGAGCTTTCTGTAATCCATACATACCCTCCATCTGGTTACTATCCTCGTGGGGATCAGTTCATTGTTCCAATTTGGGATCAAGTCATCCCACCTTTTTTCAGGACACATTGAATTTGGCTCACCCATAAGCTGTCTGAGATGGGGTAGATGATTCCAGCATCCAACAATTTGCTGATTTCCTTATTTACCACCTCATTCATAATGGGATTAAGTCTTCTTTGATGCTCAATGGAAGTATGGTGATCTTCCTCTAAAAGGATTTTATGCATGCAAATGGAAGGGCTAATCCCTTTAATGTCTGCAATAGTCCATCCTATAGCCTTTTTGTGCTCCTTTAATACCTTTAAAAGTTTCTCTTCCTGCAAGTTAGTAAGTGCAGAGGAAACAATAACTGGAAAAGTGGTTGAATTACCAAGAAATGCATACCTCAAATGTGAAGGTAGTGGCTTAAGGTTCAGCATGAGAGGCTCCTCAATGGATGGTTTTATTAATGATGATGTAGCAGAAAAATCTAAAGCTTCAAACGGTGTCCTCAATACTCGAGAAGATGCATCCAATAATTTCACACATTTAACAAAATCATCATCGTCTCTCTCAAAACTAGCTACTATAGATGCCTTTAAAGGGTCTTGGGGGTAACTTTCCTCAAATACCTCATGGGTGATATTGTTAACAACACTTACAGTAAAGCATTCATCATGGTCATTGGGAAACTTTAGAGTTCGAAGAATATTAAATGTTACCTCTTGGTTTTGAACTCTCAATGTAAGATCCCCTTTTTCTACATCAATAAAAGCTATTGCGGTGCGTAAGAAGGGTCTCTCAAGTATGATTGGTACTTCTCGATCCTCCTCCATGTCCAAAATAATGAAATCCACTAGGAAAATGAACTTATCCACCTTGACTAACACATCCTCCATAATCCCTCGTGGATAAGTGAGAGCGATCAGCTAGCTGTAGTGTCACTGTGGTTGGCTTTACTTCCCCCAATCCTAACTTTTGATAGATTGACAAAGGCATTAAATTTATACTGGCCCCCAAGTCACTTAAAGCCTTAGCAAAGAACAATGCCCCAATAATGCAAGGTATAGTGAAACTTCCCGAATCCTTGAGCTTCAGTGGCAGCTTGTTATGAATTATGGCGCTACACTCATCGGTTAATGCCACAGTTTCATACTCGTCAAGTCTTTTTTTCTTTGTCAAGATATCCTTCAAAAACTTGACATATGAGGGCATTTGCTCTAATGCTTCAGCAAACAGTATATTTATGTGCAGCTTTTTGAACAGTTCGAAGAATTTTTGAAATTGAGCATCTGACTTTTGCTTTTGGAGACACTGAGGAAATAGAGATGGTGGGTTTGTGGTTTGAGTATCTTTGACTTGCTCTTGCTGGTCAGAACTTTCAACTGTTATTTCATTCTCAATTGACTTCTTTTGAGGCTTTTCTTGCTTAGCACTGCTGCCAACCAATACTTTTCCACTCCTAAGAATGATGGCCTTCACATGCTCTTTTCCTTTTCTTCTTGGATTTGGCTTTGTGTTGCTAGGCAATGTTCCCTAAGGCCTAGCATTGATAGCATTGGCTAACTGCCCCATTTGAGTCTTCTAGATTTTTCAATGAGGCTGCTTGACTGTGAATAAGAGCATCTGTCTTTGCCATGTACTGCATGAGTAAATCCTCCATGGAAGGCTTCTTTTCTTGCACTGGGGGTCTAGGTTGCTGTGGAAAACTCGGAGGAAAATGTGGACGTGGAGCTAATGAAGATCCTTGCTGGCTGCTTTAAGAGAAATTCGGGTGATTTCTCCACCCAAGGTTGTAAGTATTTGCATACGGGTTATTCTGCTGTGAAAAATTTTGCTGCTTGTTACCAACAAAGTGCACTGATTCTGCACTCATTAGATAATGATCGGTAGGATGCTCGTCCCCATAATATTCACAAGAAATAAATGGACTTTGTACTGAATGGACTCCACAAGCATCAATTTTCTTCGTGAGAGCAGTTACTTAGGCTGTCAATGCATTAATAACATCTAGCTCGTGAACCCTAGCTACCCTTCTTGGCAAGGCCCTCTCGGAATGCCATTGATAGTTGTTAGAGGCCATCTCCTCTAAGAGGTCATACGCATCATTAATCGACTTTGCCATGAGAACACATCCAGCTGCTGCATCGATGGTAGTCTGAATCGGGTTTAGCAGCCCATTGTAGAAGGTTTGCACTTGCAGTCATTTAGGGAGGCCATGGTGTGGACATCTCCAAAGCAAATCTTTATACATCTCCCAAGCTTCATATATAGACTTGGAATCTAATTGCGTGAAAGAGATGATGTAATTTCTCATCTTCGTAGTCTTTGTTGGAGGAAAGAATTTGGCTAAGAACTTCTGCGCCAAGTCATCCCACGTAGTGATGGATCCGGTGGGAAGGGAGTTCAGCCACACTTTCCCCTTATCCCGCAATGAAAAAGGAAACAATCACAATCGTATCGCATCATCGGTGACCCCGTTATGCTTGATAGTGTCACAAATCTCCAAAAAAATTAGCGATATGCGCGTTGGGGTCATCGTTGGGCAGGCCTCCAAACTGAACAGAGGTTTGTATCATTTGGATGATGGCCGGCTTAATCTCAAAATTATTAGCTTGAATGGCCGACCTCTGAATACTTGAGTGAAAACCTTGCACCAACGGGACTGTATAGTCTCTCAAAGATCTATTATTCGCTATTTCGTGCTGCTGCACATTTTGTTCCCTCTGATTTGCAGCCATGTTTTCAACTTGCTCACCGTCTTGGGGATCTTTTCTAAGTAGTCTTTGAAACGTTTTCCCTTTTTTCGGATCACGCAAAACCCATTCTAAGCTTCGTACTCTTCTCATATAATAAGGGTTCTACGTACCTAAAAACACAAAAACTAAAACTTGAATTAAGACTAGCTTGCTTAGTATTAATATTAGCATAAAAATAGAAAACAATTCCCCAACAACAGTGCCAAAAACTTGTTGCTTGTAAAAATAATTCTCTTGCTTATGCAATATGGGATATGCTCAATTTGAATGCAACATACAAGCAAAGATTATGTGTAAGTGGACACGATCCCAACAAGTAGTAAAGTGATAAGTTGAAGTGTCAATCCTCAAGGAGTTGATCTAAAAATTGTGCTAACTAGTAAACTTAAAACAAGCTAATTTTATCCAAGTAACAAATTTTGAACTATGATAAAAAATGTAATCTAATTAACTAAGTCTAATCTAAGTGGTGCATATGATAAATTGAAGTGAAATCAATGGTCTAATATTCTAGGATTATGGTATCCTCTAATATTTCATTTGGAATTAGGTTTGATTAGTTACTTAATCTCAATGAAAGTTGAAGTTAGTCTAAAAACTTAAGGTATGTGTAATTCTCGGTCGAGATATTACACATTCACTTAATCTAATTGAATCACTATATGTCTATAGGAGACAACTAAATTAAGCTCTTTAATCCAAAATTTTTCCAACTGACTATGTGTAGCAATTAAATGTAATCCTACCCTAATTGCACATCAAAGCACTAAAATTCCTTTTTAAGTGTTTTAAACACACATTACTCAAATCTAGGTCTAATTTAGACTAACTTTTTCAAGTGTCATCCAAATACTTAAGCACATTTAATTGGTGATCAATCAATTAAATAGACAATAAATTCAAACTTGAGTAAACATCAATATTTCCAATGAGACTAAGCAACCAACCAAAACAATATCCAAACTACATAATAGAGTCAACCATAATCTTAGATTAATGATTTTAGCTCAACATTTCAAAAAGGAGAGTACACAATATAGCAAACAAAAGCATTGTTTTATAAAATGAGATAGAGAGAGAAAGCTTCAAATCTAGAGAGAGAGAGAGAGAGAGAGAGAGAGAGGAGGAAGAGTCATGCCAGTTNGAGAGAGAGAGAGAGGAAGATGTTTTGTTGCAGCTTTACAAGCTCTAGCTTTTGATTCTTCTCTCTTTCCCGTTTTGCTTCTGCCTCTTCTTGCCTAAAGTGTCTCCCCGAATCTCCTCTTTTTCTGTGCAAAGATTCCTATTTATACTCCCCTCTTCATTCAGCCTTGACCTAGAATCTTGAGCCAAGTATATTCCTTTTTTTGACGTGTTCTCGTTGCAGCGAGCTAGAAGCTGACTTGGCATTACAAAAAAAAAAACCTTCATTTTCGTTGCAACGAGATTGGATTCTTGCTATAGCGAAAATCCTGCTGCCTTAATGCTTTGTTTCTCGCTGTAGAGAAAAACTCTTTGCCTGAACGTTCTTGGAGCTGCAACTTTGAGCTTTCTGCTTCCATGTTCTCCTCCTTCAAGCTGCCTAATGCAGAGTTGTTTTGGTCTTCACTTTCAGCCAACATTCCTTCAATCATCAAAAAGGTTAAATGATCAGAAGTTGCACTGAGGGGATTTTTGATAAAAAAAATGAAGCTAAAATTGTCTAAATGACACTAGACACCCTAAAAGTTACTTCTACTAAAAAGCACGAAAATTTGCTAAGAACTACGCAGAAAACTAAAAGAATAAGATGAATTTATGCTCCAAAAAGTACCCTATAATAACTATATATAATAGAGTTATCAACCATCTACATAATTGCAATTCAGAATGTCATTGATCACCGTATGTAATCATAAACTTCACATTTGATATGTCATTAAAATTTAACAAAACATAAGTGTCACAATTAATCAATTTATCAAAAAAAAGAGAGTAATCATAAGCTTCAATCAATTTGTAACGCAATGCCTAGTAAACTAGTCACACAATGCCTAATAAACTAGTCACTAAATGTTCAACAAACTAGTCACACAATGCCATCAAATTAGTCCCGCAATCCCTACAACTCAGTCACGTAATCTTTACAACCTAGTATTACAATGTCTAAAAATCAATCATGCAACCTCTACAATCCAGTCACGCAATCCTTACAACCCAATATTACAATGCCTAAAAATCAGTCACGTATCCCCTAGAACCTAGTCATGCAATGTCTAAAAACTAGTCATGTAATGCCTACAACCTAGTCATGCAACTCCTAAATACCAGTCTCACAATGCCTAAATACTAATCTCGTAATGCCTACAAACTAGTAACACAATGCCTAAATACCAATCTCGCAATGCTTGCAAACATTACCACCAATGCTTAAAAACCTTTATTTCTCCTATGCCTAGAAACCAGTGACTCAATGCTTAAAAACTAGTAACATAATGCATAATAACTAATTGATTTACCTGCTCGCAACAGTTACGTTTAAGTTGCCAAAGTCATACATATCTCTAATTTATAGACATATCTAATCAATTTTACTCACTCGACTTTGGGATTCTATCCTATGAATATAAACTAATAAACTCAACAACGAAAAACACATATCTTGATGTCATCTCTGCTCTTTGGGATGGTAAGAGAAAGCTAGATAGCCAAATAAATAGTAATTTTAAATTTTTTTTTAAAATGGTAGGATAGAGAAAACTGAGACAATTTACTTTATCTGAAATTGTTTACAGGGCATTGTTGTCAAGTTATGCAAAAAATTGGTTAAAAATAGTTAAAATTATTATGAGGGCTATTTTTTAATTAGGCTTATGAGGAGAGTTATTTCTTATAATTTTCTTTTCATAATTTAGAACTACTCCTTATTTCAATATCTATGATCAAATCAATTATTAGATAAACAGTTTCAAGAATAAGATATCCTAACTTTCAAATCAAAATCCTATTCAAAGTTATTTCAGGATATCAATTTTATTATTTAAAATTTATCCATATCTATTTATAATTATCCAAAATGACATTAATGTGGATGTCAAATCTATCCATTTTCATCCCTACTATACTTATAATGAGCTTACTAAGTCAAAATATAAAATGGATCACAAATCTAGACTTTAAATGCTCAATATAGTGTTATAGACCAATGGTGGCCTGTAACATGTAGAGCAAAGAATTTACTATAAATTTTTATTTCTTTCTTGTTACATTTATTTATAAGATTCATAATTTATGATTTACTTAGGTATCCACACCCCAAATCGATTAGTGTATATAAATAGTTTAGAGGATTGGGTATCTTAACTCTCAAATCAAAATCTTATCCAAAATTATATCGAATATTATATTATTTAAAATCAATCCATCCATTTTTATCCCTATTTACAATCAGCTTTTTAAGTCAAAAGATATGATGGATCACGAATCTAGACTTTAAAAGCCCAATATGGTGCTAAACTCCAACTATAACCCATTACATGTAGATCAAAAGATTTAATACAAATTATTATAACGAAAACTAAATCTAACATTTTAATAGATTACATGTACTAAAAAAATTCCTTTTACATTGACTAGCATTAGCATAGCCAACATAAATTCGGGGAAATTTCCCCTATTGGCAATTCCATGCAGCCTTTTGCTGACCGGAAGTCGCAAGTCAGTTTCTCCATTTTCTTAAAACACCTGAGGCAAGCCCCAACATTCCAACCATATGTCCACTTACCAGATCCCATTCACACGCTCGACTCCTTAAACTAAATGGATCAAGACAAATCATGGTGTTTATTAATTCCTAATTTAAGTTTAATGATATCTTCATGTATATCGCTTTTGATTTATGCTCTAGTAAGAGTAATATTTCTTTTTTGATTAGACGGCGCCGTGCAAGGTCACATGTAATTGTGTTTCACATGTTTCATTAGAGAACAAAAATTTAAAAAGAGTACGGATGTTTGATTATAAAGTGGATTACTTAAGATTGTCTAATATAAACACGATTAATTAAAGAAAAGTTTGGCATGCCAATGGATAATACCATTGATCAATTTCCTTGTTGACTATTCAGATGCATGCATATACATATGCATGGTAATAGGAACAAAAACAAGTTAGTATCAAATTTGTAAACCCCAAGAAATATATTATATGATCAACCATTTTTAAAAAAAATCATTAATGCTTTAATTATGTGTTTATTGGATTAATTAGCTCAAATCAAATATGTTATCACGATTAAATCAATGTATATAATTTCACAAGGTAAATCATAACTACGAATTATTTCCTTTTGATTATTGAATTTGAACTGTTGATATTTTTATTTATTCTTCCTATTTCAAATCAAATCAGCTTAATTGGGAAGAAACATATATATTCAATACATCACTTCCAGCTCAGCTTAATTTATTCAAAGACGGGAGTGGTGACGACAGAGGGACTAGTAGTTATTATCACATGAAGTTAATTTTTAATTTGAATAAATTATTTTTATAATTTTTTAAATTAAATAAAAAATTATATCTTAATTTGAATTAAATAATAAGTTAAATTCTTAAAATAAAAATATATATTACAATTTTAAATCGAACATTTAATTTAAAATCAATTGACAATAAATAAAAAATCTTTATAATATTTAAGTTCTGGAGATACCATTAATTTAATTAATGTGAAAATTTCCTTTATCAATACCTCAATACTCTTTCTCCCCTATAAAATAACGGATTTATCACAAAAAATAAATCTTAAAAAATTCACAAAAAACCAATAAATGAGAGCAGGATGCTGTATTCAATTTTTAAATCAGACATCTAACTTAAAACTAATTAATAATAAAAGAAGAAATTCTTGTTATATATAAATTCTTAAAATATTTTTAATTTAATTAATGTGAAATTTTTTAAAAATATTCAAATAATAAGACATTAGTATATAATATATAGTAACTGTAGTAGGAGAATGATAACGAGAACAAAATAATTGTAGGGTGGAAGTCGTCTAAAGATCCAGTCCACCGACCCTTGAGATTCGGTTTAATAGAAATTCCTCAGGCAAGTAAGGTGGTTAGTCGCCTGGCATGGCGTGGCCTTTTTTCTTCCTTTTGTTTTGATTTAGTCCTGGCGCCGCAGTCACCGTTGGAGGTGTCGCGCATGCGCATTAGAGCTGCCCCAGCTCAGTGTCGCTATTGTTTAGAGCAGCCCAGCAATTTTGCCTCCGGATAAACCCCACTCGCCCTTCAAAATACAGTGCCACCCACGCTCCTACTGATTTGATTACCACTATGGTATTAACCAACAAGTTGAGAAAATTGTTTTGCTTTTGGTCTTAACCATATGTTTATCTTGCAGAATTCTTATAAGAAATGATCGAAATCAATTAATCTATGTCTGTTAGTTCTGTCAGCTATTTTTTTATTTAAATACAGTACTTTCAAGATATAATAATTTTTCTTATTGATTTAATTGTAAATCTTAAGTATTAAAAACCAATCGAAATAATAAATAGATCATTTCTCGTAACCAATTATTATCCAAAAAAATAAGATAAAACTAATTAAATTTAATAAAATTTGATCTTATTTCAATTTCAATCGATTAATATTTACATCGAAAGATTTGTATATTTATTAAATTTATAATTAAATAATATTAAAATATTTAAAAAATTTACAAGCAAAACATGTGGTACACGCTCTTGGAGGCTAAAGTGGGAAGCATAGAAGATAAGCATATCCACCCATCTGGTCCCCAACATTGTCCACGTTAGAAAAAGGTTCCATGCAACTATGCTTAATCTTAGTCCATTAATTAACCCTATCTGTCACACCAAATCTTTCACATGCACGAGGCCATGGATCCTGCATCAGATCAGACAATCTTAGGTTATCTTCCTAGGACCCCTTAATCCTTCTTTTTCACTTTGGTTTTCACACTTGAACCCTGTACTGTACTCTTCTCGGCAACTTTAGCAAATGTTCCAAGCTGCGATTGCCTGATCAAAAGCAAACCGCGCCGTTCGATCGAGAGAAATCACACTCATTGCAAAAACTTTTCTTTAGTTTATTTTTTTCCCATGCAATCATGGTTCCCGAAACCCTGTTTGATGGGGTGCATCATTGCCTTCCATGTGGCCTAGAAAAGCTTAGGATCAATGATAAGACTCCCCCTTGTCCCTTCCTCCTGAGCTAGGCCCAAGGATTGAAACCCAGATTGACTGCACGCTTAACGAGATTTCCATTGTTTGACCACAATCATCAATTCGTAATGAAGAGGACCACACCAGAATCTGATGATCATCATCGTCCAAAACTGGGTTTGGGTTCCTTTTCTCTCCCATGGAACTTTGCTGGATTCTTATATGGCTAAAGGCCCTCCCCCCTCCTGGTTTTTCAATTTAAAATTTGAAGGTTTCCTGTGTTTCATCTTTGAGCCTAGACAAAGATACGATCAACAATGTTTTTGTCTTTTCTGATAAGCGGTGTACGTGTAACAATGTTGCTTACTAATCCGATCAAAAGATTGTAAATTTCCAAAAGGAAAAGGATAGGAAAAAAAAATAAAGAGAGAAAGACCCAAGATTTTTTTATAAGAGAGTGATGAATTCATGGCTTTTCCTGAGCTTTAGGCTGCTGATCTACAAAAGGAAAAAAAAAAATAGGCTTGCTAAAGAACTGATTCAAGATTTGGGTATGGCGGCATCGTGAAGCTGAAGCTAGATTGTTTCTTTCACCTTTCTTTGTTGATATATAGTTACTTTGATAAAGAGGAATAATTTTGAAGCAAAGTTGCTGATTTGAAACTAAGTTTACACTTAGCTTGACAGTGTGATTGGGTGGGTGGAAAATCTTGTAAGAAAATCGATTCTCATTTTCCTTTAAAGTTTGAATTACCAACTTTTAATTGAATTCAATATTTCAATATCAACTTATACTCTAGTTTAGTTTGGCATTGCGATTGGGTGCAAATGTCAACTTGAAACGAAAATTTTGAAATAGTTAATATTTCGTTTACACATTGAATTAAAAATTTTAAATTTAAATCTTAACGTGTGTAATATTGAAAAATCGACCATAACAACCATACATGCAAATTGTAAATTTGAAAAGTATTTGTGTTGAACATAAAATAGACAGATGAACACCAAAGCTGCTCTTATGGGTCTTCACTTCCAAAGGGCTTTTGACAATATGTTAAATTTTTTCTTCCAAAAAAAGCAATTAGCATGTTTGATCCAAGTCTAATGCTATGAATTCACATTGATTTTGTCACCATCTGGCAACAAAGATACCCCATATACACACAAAAATCTTACAGGTCCACTATCACTATTTTATGCACAGGATGACAACTGTTGGCCAGCATTCTCTAGTGGCTGAAAATGATTCCATCAAAGTCTTAGTATTACATCAAAAAGTAGCCCAAATCTTCATTCACATTACTCAAGAAAATAAGTTGCATTGCTTCCTCTTGTTCTTTTTTCTTTATTCATCTTTTTTTTTTTTTCATTTTGAGAAGTTTCAACACAGCCATGATGGATTGAGCTACTTAATGAATTGCAAATGATTAGTTTCTGTGCCTTACAAAAACCTTGATTTCCCTTTTGGGGATAAGGCAGTGGAGGGGAGAAGAGAAAAAAGGATCATTGAGCTATCATTTGGAGATGATTGTTTCCCTGAACCAAAGAAGAAGAAAAGAATGGAGCCTAAAGGAAAATTAATGATGGGATTAATTTTACTGTGTGGACCATGCTGGAACTGATCATCCTCTTACCCTTTACCGTGAAGGAACTGTCAAGGGTATAAATGTACGGTGAAAACGTGGGCATGTAAGTGCACTTTATTCACCTGACAGTCTGTACTTTTGGGCCCTCCTCTCTTGGTTCAAGTGTGATCCTGAAGCTAGTTTCTGAAACTGGTTGTCCCAAGCATCTCGTTTTCTAGTAGTAGCTAGCCATCGAGTGTTTTGTTGAAATATGTCTGGTTTTTGAATCCAAGAAAACCCAAAGCCGCCTAGCTGGAGGAATTTTGATTTGAAAACTGGGTATCTTGATAAAAGTATTCATTCCCTCTGTCTATCTTTTTGTGGGTTTGGTTTATTTTTATTTTTATATCACAGACAGGGAAAGATAGGCTAGATTGCAAAGGAATGTAGTTGGTGACACTGAAAACAAGCAATTTCCCACAGGTAAACAAATCCATGCATTCTGAAAAATGTGTGTTTAAGCAAATCCAAACCAGTGGATAAAGCCATGCACCTGGCCTGATGAGCCATTCATTAATCCTTAGAGAGTCAACGAAGGATTCATTGAATCGAGTGATTCATTAATCTTGATGGTGAGAAGCCTTTGCTGATGCTATCTAGACTGTAACTCTCTCTTGGGATAAAATGGGTTAAAGCAAGCTATTTATCCAGGGAAATAAAGAACGTAAAGAGACAAGTGACCAGCATAGGAGGCCATGGAGGAGGGAGGCACGTGACGAGGTGGGGAGAGGAGAATCGATCCTTTGCTTGTAGGAGGAGGGCGAGTGGGGCCCTCACTCGTTTTCGGGCCCGCAAGTGGAGTGCACTTTCGGTATGCCCTCCCTCCCTTCTTTATCGAAAAACCCAACAAAAAATTGTTATTCTCTTTCCTTCACTGGGGTGAGTCACGTCAAACACGAGTCTGCGTTTTCATTGTGACGACTACGCCGATATTTCTGACGTAAATGTCTAACCAAACCCATATCTCGCGGCTCAGGTTGTCCCAACAGGACGACCAAGGTGACATCACAGCCCTTGATCAAGCTAGCCTAGTGTTAGTCAAGATGGTGATAAGTGGGCCCTTTGTCCTCGGATTGGACAGCATCGTGGTGGCCCATCAAATATATTGTTTTTGGCTCACCGACGACTAGGAGGAAATGAATTGGACCGTAGCTACACAGTATCAGCTCTCTACTTATGTACTCTACTCCCTTCATGCCTTTTTCTTCCTTCTTATTCACAGCCAACTCCTTAGCTGACACAAACCATTTCAATCCCTGGATTTCTCTCTCTCACTTATTCTCCTCCTCATCCCTCTTCTTCTGTACCCTTGTGCCCCTCTCTCAAGTGTTAGTGAAGAGAGAAAGGGTGCTGAGCAGAGAGCAATTGTTTTCTTTTGAATATTTGGCATTCTGTCTTTGTTGGGTCGGTTTTGTTTCAATGGGTCTTACTTCTCTGCAAGTTTGCATGGATTCTTCTGACTGGCTTCAGGTATGCCTGTTACATGCCATTTCAAAGCTATAAGTCTTGTATATACATCTTTCTTTTCTTCATCATCGGCCAAGCTAGATGGTTGTCTTGGTGTACTTGGTTATGACCTTAGGGTGTCATAAACTCCAATGAATAATGAAACAATGTCAATTAGAAGGGATCTTCTCTGTGTTTGAACTTTGAAAGGGCATGAAAGAAAACGCACTGATTCCTCATTTGCTTTTGAAGTCTAAACTACACTGAATGCGTGGATTATGTTAGTACTACTAACATCTTGCTACCAGATATGTCAACTGTTTTTACTAGATTTGGAAGCTTAAACTGCGGAATTCCCTTCTCGGGTTTCGTTTAGCAATTATTGTTCTATATGTTAGTACAGTAGGATTTTTTTTATTGCATTCAGACAATGTAGTTGGATATGTGGAAAGGATAAAGGAATATTGAGTCATTTCATTATCTGCGGCCTGAAAAGGACAAAGAATGTCTAGTCCTAACATTGCTCATTACTGTTTTAAATTGACAATTCTGACACATTTTCCACTACTTCCTTGTTTTCCATGTTTAGGGCACGATTCACGAGGAGTCTGGAATGGATTCTTCATCCCCATCTGGTGATATGCTCGCATGTTCGAGGCCCTTGATAGAAAGGAGGCTGAGGCCCCCGCATGACCAAGCTCTCAAGTGCCCCAGGTGTGACTCCACGCACACCAAGTTTTGCTACTACAACAATTACAGCCTCTCCCAGCCCAGGTACTTTTGCAAGACTTGTAGGAGGTACTGGACCAAGGGAGGGACGCTAAGGAACATTCCTGTTGGTGGAGGCTGTAGAAAGAACAAGAAAGTTGCTTCTAAGAAATCAAATGATCAATCAGCAAACAGCAACAACCCTGGATCATCTTCTCATAATCCCACTGATCTTCACCTTTCATTTCCTGAAATGAACCTTTCTCACCTTAATAACATGCTTGGTACTCATGGTGCTAATAATAACTTCATGGAGAGCAAGTACAATTCTCTGCTTGAAAATCCAAGGCCGATTGATTTCATGGAGAGCAAGCTAGAAGCCATTGTTGGGAGCTCTAGGAACTATGATTTTATGGGGAATGGTGAGTTGGGTATGGTTGGGGGACTCGGCGATATGGGCCATGGGTTGGCACCAAATCTTCATGGCCTCTGCTCTCCATACGGGATGTCCCTTGATGGCAACGGTGGCACTTTCCTGGACACCTGCCAGAGGATAATGCTTCCTTATGATGCAAATGCAGATCAACATGCAGTCGATGTGAAGCCAAACACCAAACTCTTGTCCCTTGACTGGCAAGATCAAGGATGTTCTGACGCTGGGAAAGACACTTATGGATACTTGAACAACTTGGGATCATGGTCTGGAATGATGAATAACTATGGACCCTCCACGACAAATCCATTGGTCTGAAGCAATCTGTAATCAACTGCTTAGAAATCCTGGAGGCAGCACGTTGTTTAAAATGACTGTGGATCATCATCTGCATTAATTAGTCTAGATTGTCCAGCTCCAAGTAAATGTATCTGGTTTTTTTGTGAGGGTGGCCTTCGATTTTTATTGACTTAACAAGAAGGAAACAGTGTGCTTGTGAATGAGAAACTCTGAAGGCAGTTCCCAAAAATGGCCACCTTAGTGCATTAATGTTTGTTTTACTTTATTTTTTGCTTTCTTTCTGCTCAGGTGTCTTGAGTGAAAGAAATTCTAAGCTCTAGGATTTTGTTGTTATACCGATGAAGATATAGAGTGCTCTTTTCCAGTTCTTGCTGTCACTTTTTGTATCTTAATGTCTGCATTGTCTGATAATGGTTGAGGCCTGGGGAGTTCTCTGAAAATGAAAGGCATGAGGGGAAACTGGAAACCATGAAATTGGAAACCGCCCTGCCTGCTGTTTGCATGTGACCCTAGGTGGCTCCCTGCTCATTGCTAGGACTAGGAGCATGGCAACTAAGCCAAGTGCTCTCTCTCCTGTCCTTTGGAGGGAGACTCTTTTCCACAACCAAAAAAAAAAAAAGAAAAAGAAAAGATGAATATGGGATTTTCATTTCTTAAATCCTGCTTTTGTCAAGAAAAAAGATAGCCATTTACTGGAGAAATCGACCTAAGAAAAAGCTATCTGCAAGTGTAACTCATCTTTTCCATTTTCTTTCTTGTAACTAAAATTTACAATTAATAGACAAATAACCTACTAATTGAGAGGACAATGGGCAGTACTTAAACGGTTATTTCGTAGTATTTGGTCCATTTAAATCAAAACGGCTTCAATTAGTAATTTTAAAATATCTGTTATTCGAATATGATTTTATATAATGAATATTTTAACAAGTATTTTAATTTTCATATTATTTTTTAGGATATATATTATTTGTACTTGACAAATTATTTATTTTAATTTATAAATTAGCTAAATATAAAATTTATTTTGAATTAATTAATTTAATTTTGATTAATAAATTACATAAAAATGATTAAAATTTTACTTTTTTATTATTTAATTCGGGTTGGGTTAAGTTTTAGTTTTAACTAAATAAACAGATTCAGATTTTAATAGAATTTTCATAAGATATTATTGATCGAGTTTAAATAAGGTATAAATATTAGATTTTATATGACTGTATGAGCCTAATAGTCCTTTAAAAATGGGAATTTATGGACTTGGGTTTTAATAACAAACAACAAAAAAAGCCTTATTAACAGGAAATGTTTGTTGTCGTTTTATTTTGAACCGGCAGCGTTTTGGGCCAAGCATTTCTTCTTTGCATAATTTCCATTGGCCCAAACAAAGTCCAAAGTCACAGGCCGAAATTTCGAAAGGAGCTCGGCCTGTTCTCGCCTCCTTTCCCTCACTTTGCTCCACCTTTCCATCTGCCTCTCGCCGCTGCGCCGATTCAAAGGCACGGTCCTTTTCATTTCCTCTCAAGTAAGTGAACTACTTCTTTTGTCTCGTTTCATATTGGGTTCTAGGATTTGTCTTTATTTTTCAAAACGGGGATTGATTCGGGAAGATATATGTTGTTTTTCTTCTTCTTTTGCTGGAATCATAGTGTTTTTCTAGTACATATCTGGTTTTGGGTTTGTCCCAAAAACACTTTTACTTTGATTGGTGGAAAGTAGAAATTCTTACGTTTCTTTTGAGTGATTTATCTCCTATGGATTTAATCGTAAGCCAAATCTCGTTCTCGTTTTCTCGTTCTCATTGAAAATTCCTTTCGATAATCTCAATCTTATTTAATGAAACTAAAAGCAACCCAGTTTTAGTAAGTTTGGTAAAATTTGATTGATCAGGATTCGTTGTTCAAACTCAAGCTTACCTTGAAAGGAGTAAGAGCTACTTGAACTTAAGAACTCCGTTTTGTTATTATCAGTAACTTAAAATTAAGTTAAAGCTTATTTTATGTAATTTTGTTGTTGTTGTTTATGTGCTTTTTGGAGCTCAGTTAGGCTCGCCACTTGCTCGAGCCAAGTGTTCTAATACTTGAGCTTGGCTTGCTTGATTATTGAGCTCGACTTGGTTGTGAACTAATTGAAGTTGAATATTTTGCGAGTTGAGCCCAAGTAATTTGTGAATAGGCTTGACTTATTTATTCCCTAAGCCATTGATAGAGCTCCAATATTGCTTACTCTATAATTCCATCAACTAAACGTAACATGCTATGTAAATATATATAGTATGATTTCAGTGCATTGGAATGACTATATTTGTTGGGGAATGGGCATGATTAATTAGTCCTTGCCACGACTAACATCTGTTGTGTGGATAGCCAGATATTAGCATTGCGTTTTTAGATGTGAGCAGGGATTCTTTTCCTCTGCAAAAATAGTGTTAATTGTCCTTTCACATGCAGGTGAGATCTTATGAGGCGGTGTTGAACAGTTGGCAACTTCTAGTTACTTGGTTGAAGCAGATAAGTTCTTTCTGTCCATATTTTCCATGAGTCATTGTTTTATCTGATGCAAATCATGAAGCTATTTGGACTTGTAAAAGTGATTCATGTCCGTCCCTCTGTTCGTGAAGTAACTGGACCTTTGCAGTCTCGTACCTTCCAGCATGATTTTGTTCCAAGAGATCCCAATGCTAAGCCTAAAAGGTTCAAATATCCACAATTCTATGATCCATATGGCCCAAGACCTCTGCCCTCTGATAAGATTGTTCAACTGGCAGAGCGCATTGCTTCCCTACTACCTGAAGAACGCAGACAAATTGGTCCTACTCTGTCCGAGAGGCTAAGGCACCCAAAATTGCAGCCGATTGAGACTGAAGGGATGGACTTGGGTTCACAAGGTGGAGGAGCTGCAGAAGCTACAAAGGTTGAGGAGAAGAAAGAGAAAACAGCATTTGATGTTAAGTTGGAGAAGTTTGATGCTGCTGCAAAAATCAAAGTTATTAAAGAAGTGAGAGCTTTTACTAATTTGGGTTTGAAAGAGGCCAAGGACCTTGTTGAAAAGGTACCTGTTTTGCTCAAACAAGGCATCACCAAGGAGGAAGCAAATGACATAATTGAGAAGATAAAGTCAGCTGGAGGAGTTGCTGTCATGGAGTGAGCTTTTTGTTATTTTTCTCACTGCTTTTTATTGTTCTGTTTTAATGAGTCAGCCATATTGGGGAAACGATGGAAACATGCTACCATATAAGTTTTGTTGTATGGGAAGGCTATTATTAATCAGATTCAGAGATGCAAAGCAATAATCAGGTTTGAAATTTTGATTTTGTTTCAATAGCCTCAGTTTTCAATGTGTAGACAGTTAGATACTGTTGAAATGTAATTTACAGAATTTCTTTCTAGGATGAAAATTTTGGAAGAAGAAGAGCAGGCAACATATATCTTCAGTCTTACTTATCTTAAGTGGCTATGTTGGATTTAATATGCTTTTCTTCATTTTCAGACATCAATTCATTTGCTCGTCTTAATGTCCATTGTGCTATTTCTATTTCTTTCTCCATCTTTTTCGATGCTGGTTGAGCAAACCTGTGAAAGTTATATTTGGAAAGTGTGAATCAACAATCAACACCCTTGATTGCCGTTGAACTGGTGTATGACAAACAATTGCATATCCCTGTGGGAAAATAGTTATGGCTAATGGGCATCCGCATATGGATCCGTCTAGATCTGATAATTCGTATTAACGTGTCGTAAATGTTTCAGGTACGATTAGACAAGAAATATGTTAAGATTAAACATGAATACGATACGTTTAATATTTGTGTCTTAAATTTAAAACACGTACACGTATACGTTTAATACACGTATAACACGACACGACACGATTAACACGTTTATTAAACGTGTCAATAAACGACACGACATGATTAATAATACGTTTAACACTATTAACACGATTAAATAAAAATATTTACAATTAAATATAATTTTATTATTTAAATTTAAAATTTAAAATTATAATAAAACAAAAATAATAATAATATCAAATAATCACCAAAAGTTAAAATTTAGGGTTGAACATGTATAATTACATTATATCTTTTATAAAATAAAAAAATTTATTAAAATAATTATTTAAAATTATTTATATAAAGTTAAAATAGTTTTTAATTATTAAGTTTTAATAGGTTAGTAAATGTGTCACGTATACACGTTTAAATACGATAATATGATTAAACACGATAACACAATTAAGTAAACATATTTAAACGTATTTATCGTGTTTTCGTGTCTTAAGGTGTCAAACACAATTAGATACGAAACACGTTAATACTAAACTCAAAACTTATTTAACCCGTATCTTCTCGTGTCGTGTTCAAAATTACCAGATCTAAATCCGCCCTTGGGAATCTCAAGTTGAATGCGGAGAGTTTGCTCATTCTCTACAAAACCATACTAACTTATAGGAAAGCCTCAGTTCCTAGTGTTATCCTGCAGTGATCAAATGGTAAATGCAGTGGCCTATTTCCAATCACTTCTGCCCGTCACATAGGTGGCCATAGGACCAGAATTTTTAAAAGAAAATTTGCCAAAACATACAGGGGCGTTCCGAGAATCGAACTCGGGACCTCTCGCACCCAAAGCGAGAATCATACCACTAGACCAAACGCCCTCATAAGCTTGTTGGCACAATGCACATA
Source organism: Theobroma cacao (assembly GCF_000208745.1). NCBI lineage: Eukaryota > Viridiplantae > Streptophyta > Magnoliopsida > Malvales > Malvaceae > Theobroma > Theobroma cacao. The sequence goes on from NC_030852.1 coordinate 832,283, forward strand.
CCTAGTCGTATAAACTGTACTTGAACAGGATTTTCGCCGAAGCTGCTACCACCCTTGAACAGGATTTTTGGTAAAACTGTTACCATCCTTTTGATAATTTGGACCGGCACAAAGATTTAGTGCGAAGTAGATTATCAAGTTACAAAAAACAAATAATAGTTCTGATGCTAAACTGCATTTCTGACAACAATCTACAACCATGTTTTCTCCTGATTAATTACAGTTGATGTATGAAGAACTTTTCCAATGTAATATCCTAATGAAGATTCGTTATCCCTCTGAAATCAGCTAACGATGGGAGTTACTAATAGTAACACAATTTGAAGAAGCTCTGCGAGCAGCTGCCCGGTAAATACCAAGTGCTCTATTCAACAAATCATAAACTTAAAACAGACAAAAGGAAGATATAGGCTAATGCTGTGGGCTTTCCTTTGCTCCATCTCCACTCCTGAAGTTGTTATTAGTTTTTTCCTGAAGTTGTTAGTATATAAGATTTCAATTGGCAGGTTCGTATCTGCAAACGCAATCATATATCTTTCCTTTGATCAGTTTTTCTGCCAACCTCTGATTCTTCACCATTGCGAGCTGCAAACAGAGTATTTGTGTTAGGTTAAGGGTCACGAGAAACCTCTTAAACGTATATTTTTGCAAAAGCTGAAATGCTGAACTATTTTCTACCCTCTCCACTACATCAAGTGATTTGCTGAGGATTACCAGTGTAAAAAACCCTAAGCTAAAGAAAAATCTGATACAAAGATTCCGCTCACTGATTATTCCGTCAACTAGAGAAAAGGCTACATATAATTGCTTCAATAGAAAATCACAGAACCATACCTTCAGGGCTTCACATTTGAACTGAGCATTAAAGTTGGTGTGAAGAGCTCTACCCATCCCTTCTAAGATAATCTGCACAGCAAAATGCATGATTTCTCTTATTCTCATGACAGATGTAAGCAAGTCAGTGAAAAGCAAGCATCAGAGAACAAATAACATACCAAATCAGCATCTTTGGCTGCTGCAGCTAGCTCAGAGCTGACCTGCCGTAAATCTATGCATGGGCTCCCACACCCATTCTCAACAACCATCAAAGGAACTGAAGATGCATTTTCTTTAGAACCATCTAATGTATTGTTCATTGCATCCACCAGAAGACCTCCAGCTTCAGCAGCTCTGCGAAGGATATCACAATGCTGTGGACTAGAAGAATCAGCTTACCATGTTGAATGCATGATGGTAAAAAGTACAACAAAAGCTGAAAAGCTAAAACTAGAAATGAAGCCATTTATATGTCTCTGTTGCATTAAAATTATGATTTCCATTTTCTTTCATCAGAGCCCAATCTCTGCTAGAAAAGTCTTGTAAACTCTCTAGTTAGATGCAAGTTGTCCACTAATTCATCTATAATTCAAGTTTATATGTGAAACTGATTCCCTCTTTCTCTAGAATTAAATGAGAGAACATTTCATGAGATGCTTCAAAAAACGTATTCAAATAAAAAATAATGTAGAAGCGAAGTGGAAAGGAAAAGCAAGCAATATCAAGAAAAGGCAAACCTTTGCAGCCTCAGCAACGATATCAGGAAGCTCCATAGCAGTTACATCATTCAGTGCAGGAAGAGAATTTGCAACCAAAACAACCTGCAGAAACATCTCATTATAAGTTAATCTGCAATTTAAATGGTAAGGAAACAAGATAAAGCCATTGCAGAAGATAACCAGTCCACAAAACAAGATTGCTATTTCAGTTCAAAAGGTAAGGCATTTTTGTGCAGCACAATAATCATCTTCAGAAGAGAATAATTATACTACTTAATTTATGACACAATGCATTGAAAGAGTACACAGATACATTTCACACTGACAATGGAGGGCTCAGAAGTGTAAAGGACTCAACTACTTGAGGCAATCTCATTGTGCAAGTCATTATTCAGTGGAAGATCTTTCACCAGCACAATAAAGAGACAAACTTACTTCTGTTCCACGCCGGATGAGTTCTCTTGCTAGTGGAAGCATGCCCAGGACAACATCAGCACCTGAGTTGTCCACAAAGAGTAAAGCTCTCTTATGGGGCTGAGGTTTCTTCCCTTCAGATCCCAACATTCTTTCCTTAAAGAGGTCAAAATCATCCACCTGTAGTACAGAAACAAAGAGTTTGTTTCTGAGTTTTTTTTCTTAACTGAATTTTCTATTCAATAAAAAATACAGTGCAACTCAAGATTCCTTAAATATATTCAATTTTTTCTGCACTCACCCGCCAAGGTCTTTGCATTTTATTGCGACTCATCCTATAAATTTCAATAATTGTTCCTTTATGATAGAGATCAACACAGGCACGGGATCCCCAGTCAAATATATTTGCAGCTAGAACACCTTCAATTAAGGTAAGTAACCTTGCCTCCTGCATATGAGGAGAATTAAGAAAGGTCAGCAAAATAGTAGGAAAGGCAGGGCATTACAACTGGTGGATGGTGGTGTGAACTATGTGACCTCAACCAAAAATCCAATTCAGAATTTATATCAAATGATCACATATTCACATCTGAGTCTTTTGCCTGATACAGCAGTTTCATACCTATAATAACATTTTTCAGATAAGAATGAATAAACTTGAAGCAAGGTTATTTTACAGCATCTGATATAATTTTTTCAGTAAGTACAAGCTCCTTCAATCAGGAAATAAGGAAAAATTCAAAGTTACCATACCTCATCCATACAGTCAAGCTCCATCAACAGATCAGGTAAAACAGCAAGAGATGCCTCATTTTCCCTGTTGTGATCGGTGAAACAGTGATAAGTGAATGAAGTTTAACTAAGATCCCAAGAAACAACATTGAATGACCATCTTTGTTGCATGAATTTGGTAAGATAAATCATGAAACTGTACGAGTATGGCTGTGTAACTACTAGTGTAGGCAGGTATTTGGACAAATATCCAACTAGTTTTAATGCCCTTTTTATCTCCTATGCATAAATGCTTGGGAAATCAAATGTTAAAAGAGATTAAATCACATAATGTATCCACATAGACCTACCTTGGTAGGGGAGAAGACAAAAGTTATATTTTGCTTTCCTACTGGGCTTATCTTTGAAAACATTAAATGTCTTAAAAATAGTTTAAATGGTGTTTCCCTTCTTCAAATAAATGCAAGCAGCCAATGCAATTGCTCAGCCTCTTACTAAACCAGTTCTGCGAGAAAAGAATAAGCAGATTTTTCATTTTAGTAGCGGAAACTCCACCTGTCCTGATTAGGCTTGCATTATAGAAAAATTTTTCTTCATCAACAAATTTGCAAAATTTTATTAATTAAAAAACCACTAGAAATATACCTAAATCATATTTAGGTGTTAAAACACTTTCATATTTTTTAAGATCAAGTTAAGTATGGTACATGTAATTTTTTATGCTCATGTATGGAGAAACAAGAAAACAGATGTATTGATGCAAGGTATAATGAAGGACGCACACCTACATAATGTGCGTGCACACATAACATATAAGATTGCAAGAAAAGTGGACAGCTAAGTTTTAAAAAATGAAAAAGCATTTTCACAACTTGGTTCAAATGCAGGTTACCTCTGTTTGATACTTCTATAAGCATCAAGAAATTGAAACTCCCTCAAGCACTCTTCCCTTAGTTCCAAAAGATTAGCCAACCCTAACTTCCCATATGCAGCTGGCTCCTCCATCAACCTATTGGTTGGGCGTAAAAGCAAAAGCATCCAAAAGTAAAAGTTCAATTTGTCTCCAATAACTTTTAGTTCAACAAAATTTAGGAACAATAATAAACTGTGCCACAAGCTTTTTGAAAAGCAGCATTTATTTTGATCTCAGATAAAAGTTTCTAAGCAAAGTGACCTAATGTGATTTTCAATTTGAAATTATTGCCTTTCCCATGTTTCTCTTGTTTTATAATGAGCCTCTACAATATAAAAAAAAAAAAAAACCTCAGCTACAATCATGATATTTTTCCATCTAGGGGTTGACTAGATATTACCAGTTATCAACTAACTATATATATATATATATATATAAAAATCATTAGAGTAAGTCACCTCGCCAAGTGAGCAGAGAAAGCACGTGCAAAAGCGTCACCTCTTCTTTTAGCATCATCAGTTCCACCTTCACTTGCCACTGCCTAACATATATGACAAGCTCACAAATTATACAATAGTTCTAAGAGCAATTCAACTTCCAATTATTTAAACTAAAGTCCTTTTAATATGGCCAAAGAAAGCAAGGAGAATACTTTTTCTTTCTCTCTTTCTCCTTTTTTTTTCTTTGTTTGAAATAGGGAAATTTCGTTTTTCCTGATCCTAAATCAAGGATTAGGAGAATGCATTTTAACCATTTGAAAGTTCAGCTGTCCTTAATCTTTGACTAGTTCTAGAAGGAAAACTACAGCCTCCAGCTTATATGATTTTATGTTTTCATAAACATTTCTTATGAAAATTGACCCAGGTATCAGTAGGCACTAGGTTATGTCAGGCAAATGCTCAAATTGTTATTTTGAATTTTGAATGCCATTCTGAAATGCTATCACCAATCAGTGACATTGAAGTTGTCAAAACTCTACCAGAAATGGCTCCTCTCTTAAAATACAATTGGCAGATCTTTCATGATTTAGTCACTCAAGGATTTGCCTTGCTCACTTGAGAGAGAGAGAGAGAGAGAGAGAGAGAGGTAGGTTAGTTATATTANGAGAGAGAGAGAGAGGGTTTTATAATGTTTAAATTACCTTATCAACAAGGTCTGGCAAGTGCTCCGAAAGCACAGTGAACCAATATCTGAAGCAACATGTATTTCCAAAATAAGCTGCAGTCTTGAATAAAAATGAAGCAGCATATTTGAGGTGCATACTTACTCTAGCTCACTGTGATCTGAGAGATCAATTGTATTGGGCTCATACCTGTTTGCATGTAATTCAAGATATGAGTTTAAACAATTGCACGGACAGATAAAAAAAAATATTTGTATGATATAGTATATTTCATAATGCAAATATTTTCTCGCAGATCATAGTGTGCTGCATTAAGTTGACAAAAGAGTAGTCAATACCATTCAACTTCTTCACATATTGTTTGTAGACCTATATCTATATCTATATATATATATATAAACAGAACCTATAAACTACTGGTCTTTTGTCTAAGCATTAGCAGGATAAATGTGCAAAATATTATAGGTACTATAAATAAATAAAAAAAAGAATAGGATCAGAGATAGAATACAGTGAGGAACACCAAAGTGTAATTTACATACATTTTTGGGTTGGCTAATAATGGGAACACCTCCAAAGTGGGAACAAGATGGAGAACACCAACATTTAAAGCACTCGCATCAGAGCGCAAAGTACCACCTTTGGAAGAGGGAACTTCAAATCCTCCAAGTCCTGTGGTTCCAGGTGGAGCCATTGGTACTGGTGCAGTAATCTCAGTCCCCTTCAACACAAACTTTTCCATCCAAGAAATCTGCAGTTAAACCCACACAAATTGGGTGTGAGGCCAGGGGGGAGAACAAAAGCTCAAAGAAAGAATTTAAAAATGGACAAAGCCTTAGAGATCATAGAAAAGAAGCATAAGGGGAAAAAAAAAGAAGCCTCTGTTGGAAAAGCATGAGATCTCATGATTGAAATGAAAATATTTTCTGTTGGTCCACCTTGCTTCTATAGAAAAAATTACAGATCAAGTTTATGCTTCATCAGAAAGGTTCAACATGTCGTGTCCTAATATAGGATGAATGAAGCCCAAATTTTGGAAACAGCCATCCAAGAAGAGAAATGTTCATATACCTCATTAGCCCTAGCATACACTAAGAAAATTTAGGGAGTACTCTAATAAATTAAATGGATAACCTTCACCTATTTCCTTTCTTCGATTTAACAACAGCAATATCTAGATTTCAATCTTGGTAAGTCATCAATATGTTCTAATCTGTCTGAGTCAGTTAAGTTTTTCTATAATAGTCCACTTTTACTGGACATATTCCCACACAGGTGCTTTAGGAATCAAGTCTTTATGTTGCCTTAGAAAAGATAAGATTCTAGGGAATCATTATAGTGGAGATGCTTTTGCAACTTTTAATTGTTTAATACACTTTCTTATGCTATGCATAATAATAGTTGCTATCGATCCTGGATGAGCAGAGTTTATATCTTGACTAACAATACAATAGGTTGCTCCTGTTATCCACTTTTAATGGAATATGTTCTTTGGGTGCCAAAGTATTCCTCACTTGAAAGCTACTCCACATCTCTACCCCTATTCAATTATCCCTTTGTGACAAAAATTGAGTCCATTTTACTTTCTTCAGCCATCCCAAATAATTTTTCCACAACTAGAAGCATGCAAACATATACATTTTTCGATTCTAAAATTTTGCCCTTTATTTACTGTAAATTATTAACTTAAAGAAAAAGTTCAAGAATTATCAAGACTAAAATAAAGTAAAAGGGTGCAAAAATCAATGAATTAATTATTACATCTAAAACTTTGTTTCATCTAGGCCAAAGTATATGCATCCAAACCTTTTGTTTTTATATTTCTAAAGCAGGATCGAAGGTGAAAAGTTTATGTGATAGAGTGTAAGCAGCATTAACTCCGTGATTCATTGTCTCACGGGAATGATATTTTTACCTATTTTAAGAAATAGGTTCTGCAGAACCTTTGTATTTCAAATACTGAGCGAAACATGAAATTTCTCAAATTGACAGATAACAGAGAAAACAAGGTAAAATAAGATCTCCTTGAAAGTAATAAAGAAAGAAAATTGATGTACAAAATAAATACTAAAATTTTAAATTTCCCGAATAGGTAAAATTGACCTTTGAAAGTACGATATCAAGATTTGTTAATATACAATGCTCTACCTGATTTTTCTTCTTGGAATATTTTAAAAGCCCAGAGTTAGGCCCAGAGTAATCTATATGCCAAGACTAATTCATTTGAAATCAACCCCCCATACAGAAGATTAAACCTTGAAGATTTTAAGAAAATAAATATGTAAAATGTTTTCAATGTAGTGTCAAACCGAGGTCGAGAGGCAAACCCAAATCCAACCCGTTTACTACAACTTAGACCCAACCCAGGCCCATTGATCTCTAAGGGGTTGATAGACTCAGGCCAGATATCACAAAATCCAACTATACTTGCCTTTTCATTCAAGTCACCTAGTGGTGGTCCATGTATCTTTCCTCCTGTGTATGGTGCTCCCATTGGGAACCTTTCAACTAACTGATGCACCATCAAGTCATCAAGGCCATGCTTCTCATAACTCATAAATGCACCTAGAGCTCCCAAAAACCCTTCATGTCGCAAGAACATAGCTTGTGCCTCTCCTTGTGACCTAGACCATAGATATAACATTTGATATTTGTGGAGAGTACAGTAACTACTCATCAACAGGAACAGACATGGACAAACTTGAATAATAAAGAGAGACACAGACACTTACCAGAAATGAACAGCAAAGGAGATTGTATCCATGGTATACGCATGTCCCCTTATGAAAAATCCTCCAAAAAAGATACGCTTAAGCCCAAACCGAAGTGCATTTAAGTAAGATATCTACATAGCAGAATTACTGAAATCAGCAGCAGAAAGACATCTAACAACATAAGGAACATCAATATAATTTATCTGATTGGTTATGTAGGAGGTTGAATGGCAAATTCACAATAAAAACTAGTTAATATACAAATAAATTAACAAGTTTGTTCTTAGAGGTGAAAACATTTTCAAAACGCCCAGCAAAGGAATTGTTTTTCACAATATAATTCTTCACCTTCTCAGGGTTAAGGAAAGTGGCAATTATTGCCATCATATGGGAGGGAGGATGATCCTTGAAGATAATTCAAGCAAGACTTTAAGCCTAATCCCATTACCAATTCCTTAGAAAAGGGAACAAAACCAATATATTTCCAATCAGGTAATTCTACTTTACATAATGGTTTGTTTTCATGATATTAACCTGCCCGATATTATATGAAATCATTCGCAAGAGAGACAAGGAAATATCTTCAGGTCTGTAGTCTTCAAGCTCCTTCTTGTCAGAAATAGCCTTGCCAAAACTTGAAGCTATGGTTGACGCAGAGAGACCAATCTGTGATGATTTAAGAATAGAGGGTGGTAACTATAGTGGATATCAAGAATGAGCAAGTAGTCCATAAATCATAGAATTGACGCATCTTATATTTGCCCATGCCTCTTACATATTTTGGTAACAGATAGAAAAGATGATAAGTAAGATATACCTTAGAGTAATCCATACCACCATAAATGTCCCCAACAAGCATGTCTATGGTCCTATTGTCTCCCCTTTGACTCAACTCGAGCAGTTCATCAAAACTGAAAAAGGGGATGAATTAAGAGAAAGGCCTGCATAAAATTATATACAGAGAAGATGTAGCATCTTGGGATAACACAAAATGGACTAGGAGATTAAAACAACCTCTTGCACTTCGTTAGCAGCCTTCCCAATCCCCAATAAGTTCCACCTCCAACATTCGTTCCGCTAACACGTTGAAACTTCCCATCCCCATCAACCTTCACCAGGCCAGGAGTATAGATTGTTTTATATCCTAATCAAGCTTATGTCCCAAGCAGCTTGAAAATGAGGGTAAAAGAAAAAAAAATAAAAAAAATACCTTTATCATGCTAACACCAGATCCAATATTAACAAGAAGATAGGGGAACAGATCATTATGGTCAAGCTGAACAAACTCTTTGTGGCCCTCCATGTGTGTGAAAGCTTCATGACGAATAGCCTGCTCAGTTACAATACCAAATTTACATTTGAGATGTTTGCTGTAAACTATTGTAGCAAGCATAAATTTTGTAAAAGTATATGAAAAATACCCCCAAACATATATTTTGAAAACAATTTTTTACACCAATGCATGTTTGGATAATATATAATCTGGTTTAGGATTATAAATGACCTTAATTAATCTGGATAATCAACAGTTTGCTCAATTTTCTACCCAACTTCTTCCATAGCCAGGATAGCCCTCCTCAAGAATTCCCAAGATTGCAGATTACAAAATAATCATCAATTCTACACACTTTAGGAACTATTACCACAAATGAACAAATTATTTTTTCACTAAAACTCTTATAAGATTGGCTATCTCACTACTGTTGTATAGATTTGCCCCCCATGAAGATTCTCAACCGCTTCAAGAATATACTACCAGCAGCTTTTTCTGCTTAAACAACAGCCATTTGGGAACTCTGTGTTCAATGTTCATCTACATGAAGAGTGCTAGACAAGACCACATAATAATTAGTATGCGTTCATGAATTCATCAAGAAGACAGAACAGCTTAATTCTATGTATTCAACTTCCAATCTCGACAATCAACCAAACATAAGGATCTTTGTCCACCTGTGTGTACAAGTTGATAAAGATGAAAATGGAATTTTAATGAAGAATTGACCTTAAGTAAGAAATTTGCTCCTGCCACAAGACAATCCATTTCATCTTCTTTGTCGATACTGACCCCCAGCCTTTCTTTGAAGAGGTCTGCAAACTTGTACGCCCCGCCCCCTGTGGCCTTCTCATAAACTCAACTTGTTAGGAGAACTATGCATTTAAAAAAGTATAAATGTGAAGTGGTTGAAGCTATTAACAATTTAAACTTTAGTTAAACAATTCTTATAAGAACATTTGACCTTATCATTGCAATTATTGCTCAAGAACAAGACCATTCTCAAAATCAATGAAATATTTTGATAGTTTTTTAAAGAAATATCAGGAAAAATACTCATAATATAGCTGCTTAAGTAAAATGAACCCTAAAAAAGACTGCTAAAATATTGGGAAAATGAATGGTCAAGAACTTGAGCCAGGCCATATAATGAGCCATGTAAACTCAGAATAGAAGAGATGGTATCTTGTATGAAGAGTAAATTAACAAATAGCAGCAGAAATGAGACAGCAGCATATACAGTAAGGGGTAGTCCAATGTTTTTCTGTCAGCATAAGGAAAAAATTGCTTAGAACTAGCTGGACATTCAAATTGCCAAAGTCAAATGAGATGCCATGCATATTTTACTATAATAGACATTTTGAAAACAAAACTTTAATACAGGATATTCTCTGCAATGCAATATAAAACTGGTGCAACTTCTACAGATTAGAATGTAAAAATGCTATGAAGAAGTCATAAAAACAAAAATACCTTGATAACTGCATTTTCATTGGCTGGGGCCTCAGAATTCCAATGGTGGGAATCAATTCCTATTAGCAAAGAAGGAAGGAAAAGAAGAAGACTAATCAAAAAGGCTGAATGGAATTACTGAACATAATATGTTAATGCAGGTAAAAAAGCCACAAATATGATGCTACCAGCATGTGCACTCTCTAACTTTCCGAAATAAGAAGACCGAAGAAAAATGAAAAGGGAAAGATATGCAGATGCATACCGCCACGGTGAAGCTGCTTGGAAGAAATAAAATCCAAACACTCATTTAACTTGCTTGTCTCAAACTTCACAAAATGAAGCCTGCCACCAAGAATGGGATAGCTTCTCCTGTTACCATTTGAAATACCCAGTCTTTCCTTAACAGTTTTCTTCCTCTTGTCATCAATTGATCGATCTTCATGTCTTGAAAAATACACCAACTTAATGAGAGAACCTGAAAAAACAGATGTTTGAACTTTTGAATGTACTGGAAGAGGCTGCAAATAATTTCTTTCTAGGTTTCTTGTTCTATGATTAAAGAACCATTGCCATCGAGCATAGAGAGAAAGAACAGAACCAACATGCACAGGTAGGGTGGAGAAAGGGAGGGAAACTGTTACAGCAGGGGTCTCATTTTGCTGTTAAAACAGTAATGACTTACAAATGTCATCTTAACTCTTATTAAAGAAGTTAAAATGCTGAAATCAGAAGCAGGTATAAGGATTTCTTAAAGAAACAAAATATAATAATCCAAATCAAGCATTAATTCCTTCAGATATAGTATTATCAATCTTCTCCCATTATTAATTCCACGATAATTCAGACTAGAGTTGGTATTGCAGAACTTCCTCCTCATACATAAGGGTGTGGTTGAAAAGGGGGAGGAGGAGGAAGAAAAAGGCAAGAAGAAGAGGGAAAAAGAATAGCATGCATGTAATTAGATATATGACATTGACCACACAGGAAACCCAGCTTTTCTCCATCTCCATTCCCCCAAAGAATGAAAGGAAAAAAAATCCCAGAAAGCAATAGCCAACCATTAAAACAAAAACCAATTCCAAATGCAAAAGCATTCCAAAACCATCCAAGAAATACCAACACATAAAGAACTTTAAAGAGAAGAAACGAAGGGTTGAATCAAAAATGATCACACCTCCAATATCAAGAGCCAAATGAGAAATATCATCAGACTGATTAGGCAACAAAATGGTAGGATCCCTTTCCTCAGAACTGCCCTGGATTGCAGCCTTGCTAAGGTCAAGTTGAGGCCTTGAACCTGACCTGTGAATGGAATTGCTAGCAGGAGGAGCCATATCTCGCTCACCTCCCTGATTGTTATTGTTACTATTCTCCTCCCCTCTCACCACCAACCCTGCCTTGTCTATAACCTCTCTGTTGGTAAGGTTACTATCACAATTACTGTCCTTATTAATATTGTTTTGAATGTCCTCAGTCTTATCGTCAATTTCAAGAACTTGGTCTCCACTTAACCCAGCCATTAATCCAACAATATTCTCACCACTTGCTGCCTAACCACACCACCCCAACTGTTTTTTGGGGCAGAGACTTTTTGGTCACTTGTCCTGTACTCAATTTACCAAAATCATTTTGTTACAAAGAAAATACTACAAATAAGTAATTCATTATCCAGATCAATAAGCAAAAATATGAAATGGGGTTGTTGAATTGATAAAAAAAGCTGAGCAAAGTGGGCTGCTTTGGGAATTCACAATAAGATTGACTTAGACCCAAATTATAAATAAAGGGTGCAAAGAAAAAAAAATAAAAATGGATACTGTAATTTAATGAAGGAAAAGGGCAACAAGAAAAGTAACCAACATTCAATGATCAAGATAAGCATCCCAAAATCAAAATGGAAAAGCAAAATTCAACCCCAGATAGTGAATTGGCTAAAAAATCAAAGACAAATAGTGAAAAGTCCACAAAAGAATGAGATATGGAGTAGGTGAGAAATTGAAGACTTGGAAACCAAAAACCCAAAACGGGTATGGAATTGCCCAACCTTTGAAACCCTTTTTTGATTGGATGATAACTGAGTTGAGCTGGTGAAAGGCAAAACACGGGAACCGGGATCGTGAGAACCAAAGGAGAAAAATTGAACGTACGACAATACTTTTCACACTGGGATTGGGTTACCGGTCGTGGAGATAGGTTTGAGTGCTACCCGAGAGGAAAGAGCGTAATGTTTACTTCCCACGAGTTTGGACTTTGGACTGGACTCTGTCTTTTGACTCTCGGCGCCGCCTAAGAAATCCATTTCTTTTGTTTTTTTTTTAATCATTAATTTATTTTAATTTCTTAATTTACTTTTACCACTCTTATTTTATTTTATTTTATTATCATATCTTACGTAAAGTGACATTTTCAACGGATATAAATATTTTGTGATATTTTATAAGCCAATAATATATGACTTAACAAGTTAATATAATCATATGATAATTAACGTGATCAAATGCATGATCACATCAACTATTCACACGTTTTGTTAAGATTAAAAATTTATTTAAATAGATAAAAGAACAATGATTTAATTGAAGAAAAGATATAATTCAAAAATATTTTGCTATTTAAGCCTAACATGTAACAATGGTGCCAGCCTACTCTCTTCCTTTACAACCAAAAAGCTAAATGCAGCATTAATTGTGATAGCTTTATAGATATTGAAAGCATTTTAATGAACCTCCCCTCCCCTTACCTAAAACCGCAGAGCAAGACTTGTTTCAATGTTTAATTCATTGCTCCATAATCGGCCTGAAGGATGAGTTGAAGCTTTATACACAAGCAACCATCCAGAAGAAGCTTTCATGGAGATGGGCAATGCTAATGCAGCCATTGCATTTAAAGGAGGTCTCGCCACATTGAAGCATCCCATAGGACCGCCGCACTAACTTTGGTCGTTTTCTTTACCTTTAATTGGAATAGGAACCACCATATTTTGCACATGATTGGAATTAGATTACTAGCAGCTAAGTAATACCTAAAACTACTTTATCAAACATAGCTGATCTTTTCTAAATGCTAATTAATATAGTAGCGAACTACAACATTAAGTTTCTTACATTTGCATTCGAACTGCGAAAGACATGTATGCATCACAGGATCATTACTGTCAAGACCATTACCCTCGGTCAGATCCTCTACCCATCAATCTCCCCCACCCAATCCTACAATTGCCTCGGTCAGATCCTCTACCATTTTATCACGAAACCATTATCTCTCTAAAAGATTAATTTAATAGTGTACAATGCTTGAAAAAATCTCTCATTATTCAATCAAAGACTAGATATCTCGTAAGGCCTTCAGCAAGATCAGGTAACAGGAGACTATCTCTATTGTGTAACTCAGCCCATAGACCCAGGAATAATGAAAAACGAAAAAACAGAAAAGAAATGTGATTTTTTTGATAATGCATTTCTCACAAAGGCAGACTACCTTTTTGGCCCAAAATTGACATGCAAGCTTCACAGAGGAAAAAAAAAAGGTCAATTGCAAAACCTCATACTTGATAAAAGGTGAGAGAAGTCTACAACAGCTTCAAACAATATCACATTATATATCTAGGTTGAGGCAAGACTTAATTCACATATATAATTTAGCTAATAGTCATGGATCAAACATCCCCTAATATTATCAGAAGTTTTTAAGTGTGTCCTCTACATAGTTTTTTTAGAGTTCCTCAGCTTCCGTTTTGTTGCTGTCCAACTGACTTTGCAGGATGCTGGGGAAACTCTAGATGTGCTACGTGCAGCAAGTCTTCAGATTAATTTTTTTTTTTCTCAGCATATACACAGGTATCAGGCATCAGCAGCCTTCTCAACAGGTGCAGCATCTGAACTGCCATTTAACTTGGCACGTTTAGCCTCTACATCTTTCACAGCTGCCTTGATAGCATCTTCTGCAAGCATGCTGCAGTGCAGCTTAACTGGGGGAAGCGCAAGATGTTTTGCAATCGCTCTACAATATATATAATGTATTCCCTTTTAGAAGCTACAAATGTCAGGAAAAACACAATAAAGCACTCAGATGCAGTTTGGCACCACTGCACAGTGCAGTTGGGAGCTCCCAAATGCACTGTGCCATGGTGCCCAACACACCATCAGATTTGCAGTTCAACATTACCGTATTAGATTCAAGGAAACATAAGAAACTAGAACTGCATCTAAGTTACACACAATACAAGGGCTTGGTCATGTACATTGCACCATTGCCTTTAAGGGGAGATGAAACCATGACAACATTCTTTCATATCAATCATTTATTTACTTGGTTCATCTCTTCTAAAATATGTTATCCTTACAAGTTAAAGCCGATTTGTTTCCATACATGTTATAAACCTTGACAGAAATACAGCAATTTGTCAAATCAAGAACCTATGAATTAGTTTATCTTCTGTTTAGGTTAGTTCTGATAATTGTTTGCACATAATCACCAGGTACTTAAATTGTGATGTTGTAAAGTTATCTATCTACAGCAACATATTTATTTATACCACACAAATTCTAATTAAAAAATTATACCCACATTTTCTTTTCCTGTTGGTAATTTCAGCTGTCATATCATCAATACTCAAGATCAGGTTCTGAAACTTAATTAAGCATAAGAAATGATTATTAGATGATTTTGATCTCACAGTTAATCATTAGTTCAAATATAATATATTTTTAAGAATGAATTTTAGATAACCACATAGAAAACTAGCTCTATGTAAATGTATGTGTATAGCTGCAAGAAACGAATGCCTTCTCTAACAAGATGCAAACACGACCAAATAATAAACAGATAAAAGCTAATGGTACATAAGTTCTAAGCGCCGAAGATACTTAATCTGATGAAATAAATGGACACAACAAGGGATATCAAAACATATACTTGTAAAACAATAACGAGATGAATCCAAACAAATACACCTTCGAGATAAGGGATAGAACTTACGTGTTTTTTATGGTTAACACTTCCTCCATGCTCTTCCCTTTCACCCATTCAGTAGCTGCAACATGAAAAACCCAAGTTATAGCATAGCTCGTCTTCAGAAAAAACCGAAGTCCAAATCTATTGCAATAAACTCAAAGCACCAAATTCCAAGCAGCTAATTAAACAGCCATAAAACGGGTACGAAATTTAGTATCCCAATAGCCATTAAACTGTAAGACAGTTGCATAAATCAAAACTATTTCTTTCTAATTATTTGACAAATTCAATCTAAAAACAAGGAATTAACATACAAAGTATTCGATCAGCCTTTAACAATCCAAAAGGAGCAGATAATACAAAACCCTAATCGGAATAACCGAATCACATACCTACAGAAGAAGAAGCAATGGCCGACCCACAGCCGAAGGTTTTAAAGCAAGCATCCGTGATTTTCCCCGTGTTCTCGTCGATCTTGATTTGCAGCTTCATCACATCGCCGCAAGCCGGAGCGCCAACCAAGCCCGTCCCAACGTTAGGGTCGTTCTTATCAAACGATCCAACGTTCCGAGGATTGTTGTAGTGGTCGATCACATTCTCGTGGTAAAGCCGCGGCAGAATCTGTACCGTCCGTGACGGTGCAGCATCGCGCGACGCTAGCTCTAGCAGCCTCTTTGATGCCAGCCTCAACATTGTTTCAATAGTTCCCAGGTTTCAACTTTTCAGGGGTTTGGGAAAATTGGGTATTTAAAGATTTTGGGGAAATCGGGAAAGGCCCCTTTTTTGGGAACACGTGGAGACCGGAGGAGATGGTTTCAGGTTCCACGGTTCTCCCGCTAATCTTGCCACGTCAATAAAGTTGGTTTCTTTTTAAGCCCATGAGATCAATTGGGTCAACTGGTACGGCCCAAATGAGGGTTGTAGAATAGAGATAACATGGGCCAAAATTGAAGCCCACATTTTGTTGGACTAGACTTTCTTTCCTCTCCCAATACTTTCATTCCGACCGGATCGGCCCAGGCAACCTCCTCTCCTTCTCTCTACCCTTTCCTCCCTCTCCTCGCTTCTCTCTCTCTTCCCGATATTTTTAGACACGCGACATGCTTTTATCGACAGTTTCGGATACGTCAGCTATTGTCATAATGTACGGACTCATGAACCCGACCACTCAATGTAAAATAGAGTCAGTCATTAAATTTTTTTGTTGAGATATAATTGACTGTCTATTTAAGTTTATTTTTTTAAAAATGTTATATTAAATTTAATTTAAGTTCATTTTAACAAAATAAGTTTATATCTACGAATCAGTATTCAAATTCAAAAGTATAATTACGTGCAAGGAAGTATCAGCACCCTGCGACATCCGTTCAAAGATCAATATTAATTAATCATGAGTTATTCTTATTTAATTTCAATTCTTGATTTTCATTTAATTGTTCTTAATTATAATTTATTATTCTATTTTTTTATTTTAATTGTAACCTAAAGTCCATTATTCAGTTTTATGAGTATGACATGTATATGATACAATTATGAAACATATGACATAAATTTCAATAATTGTCAAATAAAAACTTTTTACTGAAAATATTTTTCAAATTCACTCATCATATTAGTGGAATACCAAGATACGCTTTCACTTAGAATGTCATTTGTAAGTTATTTGATAATAAATTATTTGAACAAACTCTCATTCTTAAGTTTATCAAATAAATGTCATCATTGGAATAATCATTTGTAGGTACAAATAATATTTTCATGATTGTAAACTCTAGTACGAGTAAACGTCTTTTATTAAAAACATTATTCGAACCCTATCATCATACTAGTGGAGTTTTTAATCAAATATCTTACATAAAAAAATTAACTCGAAATTACAACTTCTCACATCTTGAATAAAAAAATTCCATCATTGGTATAACTCATAATATGTTTATATTGTTATTATTTTATTTTTAAAAACATAAATATTTTATAGATTTTTTTATACATGAACATTCTATTTTTCTACTCTAAGCCAACAACATTCTCAAATTTTTATTAGCTAATTTAAAATATTATTCGAATTAAGAAATATTAAAATTTAAGATTAAAACTCTCAATTATATTAGTGAAGTTTTAATTAAATCTCTCATTTAAAAAAATTAATCTGAAATTTCGACTTCTCGTATCCTTGATAAAAATGCTATCATCAGTATTAATCAAAATAACATACTCATTTTCTCTTCTTTTTTTTAGTTTTTTATATATTATTATCATATATATTTTTTATGCATACCCATATTTTTTTTAACACATGATATTTTATATTATTAATTATCATATTTTGTATACATATTTTTTTTAAATAAAATATTAATTATAATTACTAAACTAGAAAAAATCAAATAGAAACACAAATCCAAGATTCAACAAGGCCCTTAGATAGGCTAATGGGCTAGCCTGATTCCAAGAGATAGTAGTGGGCTCACTGACACGGGCAAGCTAGGTAATGCTCACCAACAGGGCTGTGGCTGGCCTTCTCAAACAAAGCCTGATTCTTTCCCCCACCAACGCACCGTTGGTGCTCAAACAAATGCTTCAAGAATACCCTAAACAACACCGGTTTTGAGCCAACCTAAACCTAAGCAGAAAAACCCAACTTTTACTTAGCAATTTATTTCTTGGCATAATATATAAAAAATTTTTAAATTATTAAAAAATTTTTTAAACTATTTAAAAAATTTTTAAAAAGTTCTTAGGCTTTTATTACATTCAATTAAGTTTTCATATTTTTATTGTGAGTCAAATAAGTTTTTGAATTTTTTATTTTGAGTCGAATAAGTCCTTATAATTAATAATTGACTTAGTTTAAATGTTATTTGTTATTCTATGTCGCGTGACGTTGTGGGGGGTTTACAAAGACCTCTAACTGGCTTGGAAACGAGGCTTCCGCAAAGTTAAATTACAAAGTGATAACAAGGCAGTGGTTCAGGCAATCAGCTTTTCTTCTGTTCATCCTTGCTCCAAATCTTGATTTAATTAGAGCAATTAAAGGTATGTTAAGTAGACATTGGGAGGTCAATATAAGTCATATATATAGGGAAGCTAACACAATTGCAGATTTTATGTTTAATTTTGGGTTTGACTTAAACTCTGATAGTATTTTGTATGACTACCCATCAGCAAAGGCTTTCTCTCTACTCCTGAATGATATGATGAGAGTTTGTATTCCACGTTTGGTTAATTAATAAATTCTTTTTTAAATAAAAAAATATTATAATTGATTATGATATAACATATTAATTTATTATAATTAATGATAACATGATATGACATAATAAAATTTAATCATATTATCATATTTTATCTAAACAAATGACATAATTGTCACATCAATATGTCATATCAATAATAATTTAATTATTTTTTTTAATTTTTCAAAAGAAAAAAGAATAACAAGATAGGAAAGAAAAGGATAAAAATGACTTTGACCTTTTGTTGACGTGACAATTAAGTTATTTTTTGGTCATTTATCTGGATGAAATCTATTAGAATGATCAGATTTAATATAGTTCAGATTTCAATGACTTACCCAAGATAGATTAAAATTTAATGATCAAGGTGAAAATCTTAAGAAAGTTTAGTGATCATCGGCATAAATTAATCGAATAAACCCATCACGATAATTTTCTTTTCTAAAAAAGGAAATAATTTATTGATTACTTTTATCTTTTTTGGAACATTAATACCATTTTTAATTAAACTTAATATTTATAGTTTATATAAAAATGGTCATTTACTTCAGATGTTTTAATATATATACCTACTACAACCCCTTAGCATTTTGACCTGCCACCCCCTCCCTAATTATTTGAAGTACTAACCACTACTTTATAGGATGGAAGAATTTTGCATACCTACAAATTGAACTCCAAATTAGCCTCTGCCCCCACTCAAAGTATTGATTTGCATGGCCACAACTCTTAGCCAGCCCCCTCTCTTGGACTAAATTTTCAAAGATTTAATGCACTTTCATTAATATGTCATGGTTTTTTCTTAGAAAACAAACATAATATATATATGGCATTGTTTCTTTCAAAAGTTAATTATTAGGCTACAAAATCACAAAAAAAAAATTCCTTATTATAACAAGAGAGAATAATTGAAGAAACATGCATCGATTTAATTGTTGGTCATGCTAATAGATTGTATTTAAGCGATGTAAAATTGTTGTGATTATCACGTTAATAAAAATTCACAAAATAAGAGAAAAAGAAAAAAATGGAATGGATTTTTGTTGATGTGCCAATTGATGTGATAGCTACGTCATTTTTTTCCATCAATTGTTTGGACAGAATCTATTAAGGTGATCGAATTTGGTATATTTTACAAATTTCAATGATCTAATCAAGATAAATTAAAATTCGATAATCAAAATCGAAAAGCACGTATGCATGACACAGTTTCATTCAAAATTTAATTACTAGGCTACAAAAATAGCAACTTCTTTTTCCCTTTTATGATGGGAGGAGAAGTGAAACATAAGGGATATTGTATCTCCATAGTTGTTGTTGGGTAGCTAGTGATGAAATAAGTAAGTTACTTTTGCGACATGAAAAAGGAAAAGAAAAGAAAAGGAGGGAAAATATTCTCATCTTATCTCTATCGTTGGAGCTCTACCGCCCTTTCAATTCAATGCTCAACAAAATTATTGATGGGAAATTTCCTTTTCATGTCATTCACTACACTAAACTCTTTTCATCTAGTTGGTTTGCTCAGCACTGTCTCTTTGCAATTTGTTTGGATTGCTTGCTCTACAGCTTGGCCATACAGCCGCCCGCCTACATTTCAAAGCTAATTAAGAAGTCACACATAGAGACAGAAGCAAGTAGGGTGTAGTAGAGCAATTTGTACACTTTATTGGTATATATAGCTAGCTTTTCATTTATTGCAGCCACCTTGTCTGGTTTGCCTTAATTAAGCTTGGCCTTGATTAAATTTGGAGCTTATATGGGAAATTACCCGTGATTGTTTTAAACAATTGAAGGCAAGGTAGCTATGGCAATGTTAATTCCTGAAGCAAAGTTCTATACTTCTCGAGGTAAAGTAGATGTGATTCCTTTGGTTTCTTCAGGGCTGAAGTTGACTCCAAAATAGTAGCCCTAGCTATCACCCGAATTGCTTTGGGAATTTCTTATAGGGAAACTAGACAAAAGCTCAAAGACAAAACTTTGCCCCATCAAGCAAGCAAGCAAAAAAGGCATGAAACTCTGGGGAAACAATGGCCTGACGATTTGGAATCGAGGCGAGTGTCAATCATATCATATGCATATGCAGTATATTCTTGTAAACTAACTTCTGTTAGTTGTCAAAGTGCCAGGAATATGACTGATAACCAATTTACCTAGTAATAAACAAACCGTGTCCCAAGATAGTGAAGGACTTGATGAACCTGTTTGATCTTTCTGTGGGTATCTGGTTTGCCATTTCTTTCCCCTGGTAGAACTAAAAGTATAAACTGATGGACTTGGTTTTTTTGATTTAGTTTAATACCTAAAGTAACTCTCATGCATGCATGCATTCAGGCTGAAATGTGCTTGTTTTGAACTTTTGATTAATAATCAAAAGCATGTTATAAGTTTTGATTAGTAACCACAGTTTTAATCGGTTCTAACTTTGCAAGTTGCATGTAATAAGCCTGAGCTTATAATAAAGAAGACATTAGACTGTTCTTTTTTACGTGGAACGTGAAAGAGGATTGTTCTGCACTAAAAAATGGTGATTTGTTGGAAAGTAGCTGTCATAAATTAACTTTTTTACATGCATCATTAATTTACCAATATAATGAAGACTTCTCAGTCTAAAACTAATTTATAAAAAGAGAAAATTATGAGAAATAGTCTTTCTTGATAAAAATATTTTAAAAATAACCATCAAAATAAGTTTAACTATTTTTAGTCATATTTAACCATGACTTGATAAAAATACCTTTAAAACTATTTCAAATAAATTAAACCATTCATCATAATTTTTCCCCATTTGTGTTTATGATTTTTCTCTCTCACCATACTAGTCTCTCAAATTTTATTGATTTCTCTTTTTGATATTCGTCTGTTATGCTTCCGATTTCTCTCTCCCGCATTTTTATATTTCTTTTTCTTGTGCTTTTAAGACACCAAACAACAGTTTTAATGTGTTTGGGTGGGTGGCTATTTGGAAAATTTAATTTTTAGGTATTTTGGGTAAAACTAAAATGGTAGAAATGATCACAGATGTTTGAAATAGCTTTTAATTGAATCAATTCGGGATCTAAACACCAATAAACTCAAAAAATTAAAATTTATAAACCTAGGTTTCAAAGGAATTTTTTTTTTTTAGTTGAAATAGGTGTTTTTGATAAGAAAATTTATATTTTGATTTATGAAAATATGTTAGAAATACTTTTATCGGTGCCAGATTGTAAAAAAAAAAAGAAATGAAGAGAGTTGAGAGGATTTGAAGTTTTAGTTAGTAAGTAACAACAACATTTTAAACATTAAAGTGTAACAAAATGTTTTTGAATATGACGTGTAACAATAATATTTTTTCAACATGACGTGTAACAATAGTATTTTTTCAACATGGCTTGTAACAACCTAATCATATGATGTCACATGTTTTTATACATGGTGTGTCACATGTTTCTGTACATGGTGTGTAACAATTTAACTATTGCGTATAACATGTTTTTGCACATGACGTGTAACAACTTAATCTTGACGTGTAACATATTTTTGTACATGACTTGTAACATCATAGCGTGTAATTTCATTAAGGGTAATTTTGTCAAACTTGATTAAAAATAGTTAAAATTATAAAGATGACTATTTTTGAAAACATATTCTCTTTAATGGTTATTTTTAAAAATGCTCATTTATAAAAGGTGTGATATCAAAGCGGAGCTTATCACGTTTGTTGCCCCTTATGTGATAAGCTTGTATATCCTTATGTGCACAAAGCCCATATGTCGCACCATAAGTTCATTAATAATAGGTTTATTGTTCTTACACATGAAATGAATATTAAAAAACATCTTAAATTAAAATAATCTTGAATATTGAAGGTTGATTTTAAAAGGTGTTAGCAAATGGTGTCCTAGATATGAAATCAAAACAAATATTACCTAGTTTGGTATATCTTTCGTGATAAGTTTATTATGATCTTTACCTATGAAATCTTTACCGCACATAAGCTCATTAATAATAAGTTTATTACACCACCACACGAGGAAGATATTAAAAAACATCTTGAATTGAAGGTATCCTAATTGAATGTTGATCTTCAAATTTAATACCCTGTTTGTTAGCTCGACAAACTAATAATAATAATTTTGATGTTACGAGTGAGGTAGCCAAAGGATGCGTAATTGTCCACCAGACCAGGTGGGTTCCACGAGCCCTTACAAAACCTAACCATTGACCTAACAACACTCACTAGGAAACAATTATTGATCGTCCCCAATCTCCATAGTTTATTCTCCCAGTTGCACCCTCCAGCCAACTTGGTCCCTGCCCAGTTCAAGCAGTATGGACAGACAAGTGGAATTTTGAGTAATGCTATTTAACTTATGTCTCTCGACTATTCTCGTTTAAGAAAAGAGAGATTTGAATTCAACTATTTAAACAGAAAAATATGCATGTGCTTGTTACTCGAGCCAAATATTTGAATACTTTTTGATATGATTTAAGAGTATATATATATAAATAAATAATCTTTAATTAAATACAGCTCATATAGCAAAAGTTTGGAACTTTTTCCCTGTGTTTCCCGTCCTTTCTCTCTTACCAAACATAGTGTAAAAAGGCAATTCCGTTAATTCCAAATACATTAATATAAAAATAAAAAACAACCCCTTTGATTCCTAGATATGACATAAGGGTCATTGAATTGCAAGAAGAAAAAGGCAAACATTTGTTGAGGGTGGAGGGCATTGCCGAAGCATGATGTAAGTTGAAGGAATTCAAGTTGTTCTTGAACTCTAGTTTGCCCCACCTGGAAACAGAAAAGCTTCTTTTATCATCCCTACAGAAAACCGGCAGGATAACCGGCAAAAAGATGAAGTGATATTGTTTTGTTTATATGACGCCTTCATTCATCAAATCATAGAGAAAAACAATTCCATATTATTCATAAAAATAAAAAAATTAATTAATTAATTAAGCATAGTTAACCAAAGATAAATTCAAAACGACAAAAATTTATATTATCAAATTGTAATCCCTAAATTAAATTAGACCAAAAAAACTTCAACCAATTGAAGACAATAATTGCCCCAATGTGCTTGCTGTCCTTCTCCTCCCCTATCCAATCAAGGTTTAGTCACTATTTTATTATTATTATTATTATTATTTGAGTTGCAATTGATCATTTTGTCAACTCTTTTAATTTTTAAGTGTCTAAATCAAACCTTAATTCAACTATGTTAATAATCTTTTTAATCTTAGAAAAGATGGCTAATTAACGAATTAGATATTCTCACTCCTTCATTAGCATTATTATTAACCTTAAAGGCTGCAAAAGACCGATTTGTCTTTACCAAAAATCAAACCCACGATTGCTATTATTTTACATTAATATGTAACATATTTACAATTAAAATATAATTAATGTATAATATTTTAAGAAGCTCTTGATTATATTCGAAGAAAATTTAAATAAACTTTTTATTTTTTATTATGTTCAATCTAATTTATGTGCGTTTATTTAAGGTTCATAAATCCTTATTATTAATTATTGATAAATTGTTATTAATCAAAACGTTACTTAATCCATGTGACGTTGATATAATATTGAAGTGGATGGTAAAGATATTACGTAAATATATCGTTATGTTACGTAAAGATATTAATATACCACATTAGTATCACGTAATATAAAATGACATGTAACGTTTTGATTAATAATAATTAATCAAGTTAATTAAAAATATCTTTTTCATTTCAAATAAAAATATAAAGTCTTAAATAAACATAATAAAAAAATAATAATTTATTTAAAATTTTTTGAATAACTCAAAATTTTTTTATATATTATGTCATTAAAATATAATTAACAATCCCACAATTTGCTTAATATTTTATATATATATATATTTATTTTTCCTTGAGAAACCTAGCTAGCTGCCCTAGAAGGTGGCTACGATGGGGTATGCACCTTTTTATCCTCTCAAATAAAGTTCAATCATCTCATCACTTTTTGGTGAATGCCAACAAAAAACATTGGGCATAATTTGCTTATCTAATCTCAGAAATAATGTGAACAAACCAATGAACATCTCTGAACCAGCATATTAGGTATTTGCACTCATCATCTCTATCCAATTTTTTTATGCAGATAAAAAAAAAAAAGTTTGAGTTTCCGTACATCTTAGGGATTATAGTATTCATATTTATCATGTAATGCAGAGATCAGCAGTTGACTGTTTATGGTAGGGCAGATGAACATAGTAGACACTGTCAACTTCCCAATGCAAAAGTATAAGGGAGACTAAGAAAAAAAAAAGAAAAATAGAAGGAAAATTATCATTTATTAACTAACCCGAAAAAGGAAAGGAAAAAAATTATCTTATTCGTAAAGGAAAGGAAAATGTTCATATTAGTTAGCATGAAATTAAAAAAAAAAAAGAAGAAGTTTTTAAAGTTTACGAGTAAGATTGAAAACGACAAGAGCTTAGCTATGACTGTCCTTGGTCGCAAAGTGAAAAAGGAAAGAAAATAGAACATCCTTCTAAGTCCTAAATAATCTTTTATATTTAGAGCAAGATAAATATATTTTCGTATATATATATATATTTATATTTATATTTGAATACTTGCAATAATAATAAAACCAGTTTCAGACAATATTTTAAGGTTCTTACGTGCCATTTTTGTTAATTAATTAAAATAGATACGTAAGAAAATAATACTAATAAAGGAAAGTATAAAAAAAATGGCTATTGCTATCAACTATTAAGCGTGGCATATAGCATCATTGTCATTAGTATATTAAATTGGGGATTTCGTTGTTATGATATATGATATGATTAATCAACATATTAAATTGGTCAAGTGGCCAAGGCTGATCTTTCAAATAATAATGACACACTATTAATTAAATCTTTGAAAATAGATTTTTTCAAGTCAAAAAGCGTTGGCTAATTGGATTTCAATAGCTATTGACTAACAGCAGCTTAATTTTGTACCTTTGGCAAATAAATAAACAACAAAAGATTTTGTGCAATAATAGCTAGGTTCCATCACTTTGATTTTAAGTGTGAACAATTAAGTTTTCTTTTTCTTTTTATATAGGCTGATTGCATGGTTAATTTGAGTTTTCGATTGATCCGATTTTCTTACTAAGTAAATTCTTATCTACAACATAATTCGTTTAAGTTGTATTACTTAGATCATAGTCGAGATTATCATCCTATTAAAAACATTTTTATTTAAAAAAAAATCAAATGTAATTCTTCAAACAGAGGGATAAAATGCGTGATTACGTCTAAAAATAGTAGTTTAATAAAGCAAATGATGTAATCGAGAATGATCTTCCCATAGGTGAGAGTAGTCCAATCAGGAAAAGACTAATTAAATGTTAATGCATGTAGTTGAGAATGACAGAAACTAATTGCAACAAACCGAAGCTTAAAATTATTTTATTATTATTCATTAGTCAATTAAGTTGGTGAAGTTTTCACACCTTTAAAATTAAAAATTGAAATTTAATTTATTTTAATTAAAAATATCATGCATTTCTTCGAGGCAGGTGATTTACATTGACTTTTTTTCATTATTTTTAAACAAATGTCACATTTCAGACAGTTAAAATGTAAAATAATAAAATAAGAAATCGTTACGGAAACCATTTTGATTTAACTCAAGTGATACAAAAAAACATGACTTCTAACATATAAATATTAGTATATGACACATTTTGTAGTATATAATTATAACAAATAATTACCATAAGAAATAATTTAATTTTTTGAAATATATTAAAAAAGAGAGCCTGTAGTTATATAAAAGAAAAATATTTAATTTAAAAGCAATTAAATATATATAGGCTCCTGGTAAAAATATGAAAATGACTGCATCCTAACTATAACGAATCCCTGTAATTAACTAATACAAGTATCATCCAATTTTTTAAGGTAGAAGTCTTGATTTTTCCATAAACATATGTTAATGGATTCGTTAATTGGACTAAAGACGAAATTAACTAACCAAAACCTAAAAGAGGAAAGGGACCGTAAGCACAATTAGCAGATGATAATTAAAAAAAATGATGATTCGGATGACCTTAAGAATACGCCTAATAATAATAATAATATAATCTTGGTCTAATTAACTTTATCCTCAGTTGCCTGATTTGGCATTAAATATTGTAATAATTTAATGGTAATGGTGTGTAGTACTATAGCCGAAAGAGAATAAATATGCATTGAGGTTCTTCAACTTTCTAAAATGAAAGTTTGTCTTAAAGCTACTTTTTGCTGGACAAAACCTGAAAAGGGTAAGGCCTTAGCTTTTTGATTATACAGTTTAAAGGTATCAAGAGAAAGAATGATCTGAATTGTTAAGATTTGTTTACTTAAATTCTGCTGATTATTTGCATGGTATTTGTTGTTGGTATGGCAATTGCATGCATGTTACTTTTTCAGATGAAAGGAGAGCATTGGAATTGGCATTGCATCCAGTGGATCAGATCAAGACATCAAAGTTGTATTCAGTATTAATTTTTACATGGAGAGAGTGCCACTTTCCCCCATCTGTGTGACTTCCCAGGTTGTTCTTCTGAGTGTGGTGAAATTGCAAGAGACACTTCTCTTTCAGTTTTGTTTGCATTTGCAAGAGAACAAACTTGATCAATTGCCATTTCTATAATCCTTTAAATCTGGTTCTGTAATTGTAAAACAATCACCGGGTTTATGTAAAATCAGTGATTATAACTCATAGATAAGCCTGGTAATGTACACCTCGTAAGCTCTGATACCATGCAGAAAAATTATGAAACTTATGGTGGGGGGATGGAGAGGGGCCAAGGTGGGGTTGCAAGGGTTCAATGTTATTTCCCTAAGATGTAAGGCTAACTTGGACAAATCAATTTGTCCAAATTGTTCCTTAAATTTGGTCTTTATCAGTCCCTTTCCTATTACAGCATACAGCAGTAACCTTTGGGTTGCATCATTATTTTTGTCTGACCCTCAGATCTGAAAGCCCCCCTCCCAGCCTCTCCTCCTTATTGCGATTAAACGTTTCCCTTTACCAAGGGGCAAGAAAAGCAAAGCAGAAGTCAGCCCAAAATGGATAGCTGATTACATGTTTATGGTATAAATTAACTCTGATCACTCAGTTGTTTAAAAAGTATTATTCAAACTGAACTTTAATGATGGAGCACCCAAGGTAGACCACACGGATCGATTTCAATTTGTTGTTGGTATATTGATTTCACTGTACAGTCTTCAAATCTTCAAATTTCCTTAAAGAAGAAGAAGACGAAGAAGAAGAAAAATGAAGGCAAACGAAATAAAAGTAATCATTAGGCCAAAATTCATGGCTCTGTGGAGTGAAAACAAGATTTGAGGATAAAACTCGTTGCAATAATAATAATCTGCATTAAGCTCAAGGGGCAAAGAATCAAACTTCGTTTGATGCAGCAGAGTAAACATAGAGAAAGTTACAGAGGGAAAATTGTTCAAAAATGTTGTACTGAGACTGAGATTACTGCTAGTACTATAAAAGCTCTTCCCAATGCAAAAACGGCTGCTTTATGATTGACTGTTTTCAGTTATAATTTTCATTCCATTTTTCCCCCTCAGGATTACATCAAGCTTAAATTGTCTAATTCTTCTTTTCCTTTTTCTTCCCAGTTCTCTCAGCAACCGTTAGTCCACTCTCTCTCTCTCTTTCTCTCTCTCTGTCATGATATTGCTGATGATTTGTTTTTATTCATATCTGAAAAGAGTTTATTTATGCTTAGTCACCACACACTATCTCGATTCACGCCAAAAATCCTCCCTCATTGCAGAGTTTGTTTGCCAAAAACCTCTTCAACAATTCTCTGTTTATTTACTTCCCTCATTAATAGCTTTCCTCAACTCCAACCTTTTTCTTGGCTACTTCTGAAAACCTTTCTCTCCCTTCCTTGTCTTCTTACCTCTTACTCCTTATATATATGTTCTCTGCACTCTTGCTCCTTTAAGCTGTAACTGCAAAACTATACCTCTCAACTGTTCTCCTTGTTTGCTTCTTTTTGTAATTGTTTAGTGTTCTTCCTTCAAAAGGGTCTCTTTTTCTATAATGTAACTTGATCAAGTTGTCTTTTTTGCTTCCTTTCTCTGTTTGATTAATGTCCATTTCCTCAAAGCTGGTTTAAAGTTGTTGATATGAGTCCAATCATGGGTTCTCGTTAATCTTGTTCCACTGGCAGTTTTTTTTTTTTTTCTGATCTTAAAGGTTTCTTCGTGGATTTTGTTAATGCCCATTTGCTTCAGTTTGATTTAGACGATCCCAAATGGAGTTTACAGTGATGGGTTTTCGCTAATTTTCTGGTACTTGCTTTCGAACTCTTAAAACTTTTAGCTTGACTGAGATTTCTGCCTGGTTTTTTAGCATGTAAGATTATACCATGTAATTTATCATATCTAATTGTACCTTTTGTTCTTGTTGGTAAACTTTTGGCGGGATTTAGTTCATGTCAAGAAAGCTTCTCTTTCTCTTTTTTGAACAATGAGGTAAAGAAGAAGTGATTATGGATCTAAGTTTAGTTGAATTTGATCGTTAGTTAAGATCTGAAAGATATGGAGAGCATCGTTTCTTTCCGTTAACTAAGATCTTTCTCAAATTCACCATGGCATTTGCTCGTTAGCATCCTTGACTTTCTACCCACAAATTGAATTTTGGTGCTTTGATTCGTATCTAATTTGATTCTTTTCATCCGTCATAGCAATATACTCCCCAATCATTCTTTATAAATTCTTTGAAAATGTAAATTTCTTTTATTCTAGATATTTAGTTGCAGGCCTTACCAAGGGTCGGTTATACATAGCAGAAATGATAAATACACATATTTTTTTCTTCTTAATTCCAAACATGATCAGCCAATTCTTGTCCTTCTGTCCATAATTTCCCAGCTTAGCTTAGCTTATGCAAGTTTAGTTACCATACTGGCCTCTCGAGTGCTTTAATCTTTGTCAGTGTGTTGTGTCTTGTATTCTGTCTTCTTTAGTTATCTGTCAATCTAAATAAGAAAAGACTTCGAAAAGAAAAACGTTCTTGTCTGAACAATATTGAGCTACCATGGAAGAAACTTTTGTTCCACTCCGTGGAATCAAGAATGACCTGAAAGGAAGGCTTTTATGCTACAAGCAAGATTGGACTGGTGGCTTCCGAGCAGGTATCAGGTTTGTAACTTTCATTGCTCATCTCTGTTCATGTATGGGATACAATATGCTCTTATGAAACATCATTATTGCAAAAACTACAATCTTTTTGAAGTTATAATCGATATATTTGTTTTTGATCACTTAGGATCCTTGCTCCAACAACATATATATTCTTCGCTTCAGCAATTCCAGTAATATCTTTTGGGGAGCAGCTGGAAAGAAATACAGGTAACTAGAAACTAGACACATGTATATTTGCATGTTCTTCTATGTCAGTCATGATATTAAGAGATGCTTTATTGTTGTTTCAGATGGAAGCTTGACCGCAGTACAAACTCTTGCATCAACAGCACTTTGTGGCATCATTCACTCAGTTGTTGGAGGGCAGCCCCTGCTCATTCTTGGCGTTGCAGAGCCAACAGTGTTGATGTATACATTTATGTACAACTTTGTGAAGGACCGAAAGGATTTGGGGCATAAACTCTTCTTAGCTTGGGCAGGATGGTATTTGTTAGATTCTCAGCATACTTAAGTACTGAACCAGATAGATTTTCTGGTGGCACTGAGTTGTTTTCTTTACTTTGATGGGTTCTCAGGGTTTGTGTGTGGACAGCACTTTTGCTTTTCTTATTGGCAATTCTAGGAGCATGTTCTATAATAAATCGATTTACACGTGTTGCTGGTGAATTATTTGGTCTACTAATTGCAATGCTTTTCATGCAGCAAGCTATTCGGGTGAGTATCCTCAGGTTGCTAACATTAATATGAAATGATCTGTTCTTAGAATCAGGAGAGTTGAAATGATTATGAACATGCTTTTATGTGCCAGTAGTTAATTTGGGTTTCTTGAATTCTATTTTTTATGTTATTTCAAATTCAAAAGTACCAGCGCTTTTCTCCTGTGCTCTCTTCCAAAACTGTGATAGAACTCTTTCATTTTAGTACATAATGAATCTAATCCTACAGGGAGTTGTGGAGGAGTTTGGCATTCCCGCAAGAGAAAATCCTGATCAAACAGCATTGCGACCTTCTTGGCGATTTGGCAATGGAATGTTTGCACTAGTTCTGTCCTTCGGCCTTCTTCTCACTGCACTAAGGAGCCGTAAAGCAAGATCCTGGCGCTATGGAACAGGTACTGGATTACTGCATTCCAACTCTTTCCATAAGGGATTTGGAGGATGGCGTTATCTGTGTTTTGGCCATTGAAAGGATAGTTTAATAACCATGCAAGTGTGTCCTAGCTCTTTCCTTCATTAATTAAGTTATCGCCTTATTCAGTCCCCTGGTTGGAAGAAGGCCAAATTTTTAATATCTTAGTATCTTATACTGATTTGCACATCTTATTTTTGATAGGCTGGGTTCGAGGTTTTATAGCAGATTACGGGGTGCCACTTATGGTGCTTGTGTGGACTGCTGCATCTTACATACCTGTTAATCATATTCCAAGAGGGATTCCAAGGCGTCTTTTCAGTCCAAACCCATGGTCTCCTGGTGCATACTCTAATTGGACAGTGATCAAGGTGATTCCTCTGTGGTTTTATAGTTTAGTATCGATTCACTCCCCCTTTTTTTTTTTTTTTTTCATTAGAGCTAAATTTTTTTGTTAAATTTTCTACAAAACCTGGAAAGAGACTCATTTTTTCGATTGTTCAGGAAATGTTGAATGTGCCCCCTCTTTACATAGTTGGAGCATTTATTCCGGCAACGATGATTGCTGTGCTTTACTATTTTGATCACAGTGTAGCATCACAACTCGCTCAACAGAAAGAGTTCAATCTGAAAAAGCCACCTTCATACCATTATGACCTTCTTCTCTTGGGTTTTCTGGTGCGGCATTGTATTGGGATACAGTTTTTCGAATGATGTACCTATTAAGAAAGTTCAAATATAGTAACAAATGCAGATTTTATCTGCTGAAAGTTTTTTTTTTCCTTAACACTCAATGTGGTTTTGACCAGGTTATATTATGTGGTCTTATTGGCATTCCGCCATCCAATGGTGTTATTCCACAATCTCCAATGCACACAAAAAGCTTAGCAACCCTGAAACATCAGGTAATAGATAGTTACTAGTTCTTGATAATATATAAATGTAACCAGTTTTTCAGAGATCTTATAATTTAGTGAGATCTCTATCATCAATTAAGTGAAATTTCATTCTATCCTTCTATATGAGGCTATAAATTGACCCTACTCTTCTTTGTCTTTCCCTTCTTTATTTCGTTTTGTTAAAATTTTTTCTCAAAGTTCTGAAAATGGAATCGAGTTCACCTGGTGAACTCCTGAGGGTAAAACAAGGAGCTTGGACAATATGGGAGCATGATTTCCAGTTTCCTACCACATTTTCATTATCTTTCCTATTAAGGCAGACAAAGCCTTTTCATTGTTATTATTTTGTTAGTCCTGCTTTCTTATGTATATCACTGTGATTGATTCTTTTGTCTTATTGGTGACAGCTTTTGCGTAATAAGCTTGTGTCAACAGCACGGAAAAGTATAAGTAAAAATTCAAACCTGAGTCAAGTTTATCGGAGCATGCAAGAGGCATACAATGAAATGCAGACTCCACTTGTCTATCAACTTCCATCCACTCTGGTAGATTAATTTGTATTCATCATTTTCATTTACTTCATCTATTATAATCCCTGTTTGCCCTCACCTTTATTTAAAATAGGGACTGAAAGAACTGAAAGAATCCACTATCCAACTGGCCTCAAGTACTGGCTACATTGATGCACCTGTTGACGAGGCCATTTTTGACGTGGATAAGGAAATTGATGAGCTTTTACCTGTTGAAGTCAAAGAACAACGTCTCAGTAACCTGCTTCAGTCATTGATGGTTGCTGGTTGCATTGCTGCTATGCCTCTTCTTAAGAAGATACCCACTTCTGTTCTTTGGGGTTATTTTGCTTTCATGGCCATTGAAAGCTTGCCTGGGAATCAATTTTGGGAGAGGATATTATTGCTTTTCACTGCTCCAAGTCGAAGATACAAGTATGTGTTTTTTTTCTCCTTGTACTTTCTGCTTAGTTTTTTGAGTACCGGGGGTTTTGTTCATAAAGCCAGCCAAATCTAGCTCCTGTTGCTTTTAGCACAGGATTCTTGCCCTGGGTTCTAGAATATAAACTCCTTTTTACTTTGTTAATCATTATCTCCAGTTCTACTCAAAATCTTCTTCTCTCTGTTCATTTCACATTGCAGCTTTATCATAAAACTGTCATGTATATAGACATTAATTTTTCACATCATTGCTCAACAAAGATGAATAATCTTAAAAGTTCGCTATTTTTTTTTTTTAAGTAACATTGTCCATACTTCAACTTATCATTATTATTTTTGGAAGATTAGACATCTAAATTCCAGTATCTGATGTGTCAGGGTGTTGGAGGAGTATCATGCAACCTTTGTTGAGACTGTGCCTTTCAAAACAATTGCCACCTTTACCTTTTTCCAGACTGTTTATTTGCTTGTATGCTTTGGCATAACATGGATCCCAATAGCTGGAGTCCTCTTCCCACTTTTGATCATGCTTCTTGTGCCAGTGCGGCAATATGTGCTCCCCAAGTTTTTCAAAGGTGCACATCTTCAAGACCTTGATGCTGCAGAATATGAGGAAGCTCCAGCCATTGCCTACAACAGGACATTTGAAGTATGTTCTCTGAACCTCTCTTTAGTTCATCATAGATTTCTTTGTAGCTCAGGTTGCAATAAGTGTTGGTTTTGCCCAGTTATTTGTACCTGCCCTCTGCCATTTTTTCTCATGGATCTTTTAAATAGAAAGGGTAGTAAGTGTACTTATATTAATGTTATGTGTAATTTATTTAGATATAAGTATGGTTGTGCCTTGTATCTGCTGCTGTATGCACAGTTGCAACTGTTTGGATTGCTTTAGGAAATATCGATATTTTCAATATGAATTGATCTCTCTTTTACAATTTTTTTATGGATCACACTATGATCTGAGATCTTCCCGGAGAATTCTAATGCATGATGTTTTGTAAACTGAACAGGACCAGGAACTTCAGGCAAGGACTAATAATATTGATGGTGCAGAAATTCTAGATGAAATTATCACAAGAAGCCGTGGAGAAATCCGCCGTTCACAGAGTCCTAAAATATCAAGTGCAACTCCAACTTCACTGGGGGACATAAAACCTGCTTACAGCCCACGGATCTCCCAAAGGGCACGTAGTCCACGGATTAGCCAACTGAGGGGGGAAATAAGCCCCAGCTTGACTGAAAAGGGATTAGAATTCAAGCAAACTCCCAGTCCTGGACCATCTACACTTGGACAAAGCAGCAATGCTTCGTTGTCAAGCTAAAAAACCTTCATTTGTAATTCTGGTTAGTAGTGAGTTTATGTCAATGGCACTCGAGAGGTCTTGTGCTTAGTTCATGTAAGTGGTGTTATCTTTTCAGTGTGTTTTCCAGTTCCGTCTAACGATAGGGTGTTTAATTGTATCTCCCAATATAATGGAATATGTGTTTATTTCACTATCACGTATGGTAGCTTGAATTTCTTATTTGATCTTACTTCTCGTGTTCTTTCATGAAAGCCTTAAAAGCATTGAAAGAAAGAATAGCAAAGACGTCCTGTAACTGCAAATAAAATATCCAAACACATGTAGATCAAATTCTGTTTATCTGCCTGACTGTCCGATTGATTTGGGAGCCTTATGATTTAACATATTTTATTAAAATGATGAGATTTTCTAGTATGGCAATTCAGATAATCTGATGCATTGCCTTGAAGATAAACAATATACTACTTGGTCATCTTCTTTGCAATTTTCATATCTATTACTCGTTAGAGATGTTATTTTTGCACAATGATGCAAATATTTGGTCAGAACTTTCAGGTAAATTATCCATTTCTTTATTGCAATTGGTCAAACATTATATCAGAGGTGTCTTGAAGAAATACTGGTTTGAAAAGTTTTGCAGCAGAGCCCCAGAAATGCCCAGATTATTTTAATTGTGCTTATGCTTTGCTTTCTTTTCCTGGTTAAGTTTATAGGGTCTTAAGATCACAGGGACAGACCGAGTCATGCAGCATGACTACGTTAAGCTGAAAAATAAAGGTCCAACATGTTTCATATTACAGCAGAGGGAAGGCAGAACAGGTGCATTTCGTCTCCGTGTTAATACTTATAGTCGAAACTCTTTAAATGAGATTCTCTTAGGGGGCAAACTTTTACCTTAAAGCATCCTTACAAAGCAGTAGTGCACTGATAAATGCAGATGAACTTTATATCCATCGGGCTTTGGACTATAGTCTTTGGATAATGAGTGTGGAATCTCTTTAATGTAGCAAAGGGAGCATATGCTTTAGCTATTCTGGATGTGAATCTTTGTTATTTATCTCATCATGATTTAGGCATGATGATTGTACAGTTATTCAGTGCAAATATCATCGATTTGTTGATGAGAAAATCCAATTTCCCGACAAGAGATCCACATAACAGTTGGGAACTCTTCTCAGCAGAACAAGATTCTAAGTTTTTAATTATTGTCTTAGCCGGATGTTCCCTTCAGCAGTTTAAATGCAAGGGATGCCTGATTCTCATCTCAAAGAATGTTCCTTTTTTGCCAGGGTAATGTAATGAATTAGTGGAAAACAAGTACATTTTCGTACTGATTTTGGAAAATTTTCCACTGTTCCTGGTTTATGTGATTGTCTTTTCTTTTCTCCTTGAATTCCTGCTTGTTCACTTCTTCCTTTTTTCTTTCACTTCTAATGCTTTCCACAAATGTCTGACAAATGCCACTATGAAGGATCATAAACTGTAGTATGAAGACAGTGGAAAGGATGATTCACACAGAAATGAGGAGGATTGGACTATCCATTATGCTAAGTAGCTAGGGGACACTTGCTAGTGGTAAGTATACTAGTCTTCCACTATCTCTGCTACTTGTACATAGGGGGCTCCAAGCTTGTTCTTAGTTTGTCTTATCATTCCATTATTTGTTCATCTTTCAATTATGCATTTTGTACTCCTATAGATTGATGACCAGACCAGATTAAAGACCCCCCTTTTAAAGGGAGTACCTATATCGAAATCTACTGAAGTGATGATAAAAGAAATCTTACGTCAATTAAAGTAAAGATATCCTAAAATCTTATATGTAACAAAGACATCCGGCACTAGTTCCTATATTGAAATCCTTCCATGTAACAAGATTTGTTTTTCTTTCAGTTAGTTTCCCAGTTTTAGTTCATACATGAAGAAACTATTGGCCTGGTAAGCCTACAATTTCTTGCACCATATCTTGCTGTTTAGTGGAAGGGGCCCCGAAGTGACTTTCATTCGGTATCTGTATAAAGACAGATTTGATTCTCTTATCCGGTTCCCCATTGAAACTTGATATCAAGGTAGTGGAAACTTCATCAAACGTGGAAGATTTAATATCTGTGTTCATGTCAGCAAAGATCAAACGTAGCACGCCATGATATCAGCAAAATTTTCTCTTATTATCAGAAAAGAAATCCAACCCTTTCAAAGGATAATAAAGCACAATGTAAGAACGAAAAAAATTAGGCTTAAACTAAGATTTTCAAGGCCCAAATTTGGTCGAGCTCTGCCTGAGATATCGAAGAAGGTTTAGGCCCGCGGACACACACAAGCATTGGAAAACGTTGCGTACAGGGTCGAGGAAGGGAAAGACCGTTAAAAAACGGCGGTAATCCTCGTACAGAATCGAGTCAAGAGGGACGACTCACGAACGTAGATACCCGCAACTCTTTTCCTTCCCTACAATCTTACAATTTCAATCAGTTGAACCAACCATGACTTGCCACATAAACAGAGATGTCAACTTATTTTTAACCCCCAAACTCACATTTCAGACGTTCATTATCAGCACTTTCTCCCTTTGGAAGATTAGCAGAAGGCCCTCTGGAAGATTTTAAGTTTTAACAGGAAAGAAACCCATAAATCCAAGATCAAAGCTTTTTAAGAAGATAACATATTGGAACATGTCTTTAAAGTTTAATGATTTGGCACTTTCTCACATGGCAAGTTTTGGTTGGTCCAGCTAAGGAAATTGTATGCTTGTAGCGAAAAGACCGGCAGGTGATATGGTCCCCAACTCAGATGCCTAGTTACTAGTTGGTAGTTTCCTACTAAATATTTGTTCTTTTTTCGTTGTCTTGTGTATATAGCACCAGAGTGACCGGGTGAGGGCATCAGGAAGAAAAGAAGACTAAAGGAAAATGAGACCAAACATAGTTCTATTTGGAGATTCAATAACAGAACAATCTTTTAGATCAGGCGGTTGGGGTGCTTCTCTTGCTGACACCTACTCTCGCAAGGTTCAACATTTTTCGTCATTTTCTTGCTTTTTGGAAACGACCCATCCTTCAAATTTGAGTCCTTTTACTGTTCTTGTGATTTTTTTTAATAATAGGCTGATGTTTTAGTTCGTGGGTATGGTGGATACAACAGCAGATGGGCTTTGTTCTTGTTGCATCATCTCTTCCCTCTGGTAAAGTTCTTAACTTTTTTGTTTTTGTTTTTTATTTGTTTGGAACTACTGTTGTGGATCTGCAGATGGGGTTGTTGATCTGTTAAACTTTGTTGTTTTAGAAATGTGAGGTTTTTAGATTGTGGTTGTGAACTTTGTTTGATGTTCTTAGAATGAGGGATAGATCTCTACAGATTAATTTAATCCTGATTTATTAAGTGGGAGAAATGAGAACTCAACTGCGCTGGTAAAGAAACAAAGTTCTAGTCCTTATGTTTATGGATTTGAGGATAGAATGATGGTATGCACGACTCATTGCTGTGCATTTGCGGATCAAACTGTTCAGTTTATAACAGATTTCTGATAGTCATTGAAGTCAGGGGACTTACCTCTCTCTCTCTCTCTTAATTTATATTGTTGTTGTTCATTGATCTCGTGTTGCTGCCTTGCTGGAGATACTTTCATTTCACTGATGATAGCCATATATTTGCTTGTCCACCCCCCTAAACAAAGTTTCTTTTTTTAGTTTTGGTTTAAACATAATTGCTGCACTAGATTTTATGTACTAGTCTTTTAGATCTATCTTGTTCCTCTTAGGGCTCTGCGAAACCTCCAGTTGCTGCCACAATTTTCTTTGGGGCTAATGATGCAGCTCTTCTAGGGAGAAACAGTGAAAGGCAGCATGTCCCTGTAGAAGAGTACAAGGAGAACCTCAGAAAAATTGTAAATCATTTGAAGGTTCGGTTTTCCTCTTTTTCACTATTACTTTTAAGCAACCATTGTAGCAGGGTATCTTCCAGATCCGATATGTGTCTTCTTTGAAGCTTTAATTAATTTTTATATGTTTCAGCAATTGACATGCATGATCTACACATACTTCATTCTGCATTTTCCAACAAGCTTTCTTAGCATTATGAGAACAAAACGGAGAGTGTGTTGCTAAAAGAAACCTACAAGTTAACCTTCACATACAGGAGGAGCAATATTGATGGTCGTAATTCTAAACTATAGGCTATTAATAAATGATTAAAGCCAGCAACTGTTTATCTTTTTTGAGTAAAAGGGTTGTTGCTTAGCTTGTTGATGTTTGTATTTTCTTTCATCTTATTTTTTCTGGTCAGTTGCTGAGATTTTAGCAAGAGCCCTACGTAGGAGTTAGGACTGTCTGCTTATAACAGAGCTCTTGATGTGGTGGATGACACATTTCTCTACTTAAGGATTGTCTGTAACATCTCGTACCCTCGTTTAGCAGTCTAAAAAACCCCATCGATAAGACAAAGGGTCACTTAAGTGCCGAAGAGCGGTGACGAGTGAAAAAAATATTTTAAAATAAAATAATATTTTATGAATAAAATAATATTAAAATATTAATATTTTATTTATTATTTTATATTAGTAAGGAATGAGGGTTATATGACTAATTTAAGTGGGAGAGAAGAAGTGAGAAAGGATTTTGGAGAAAAACGATGATAATCGTGCTTGCGTGTCTTTATTAAATAAAGTTAGTGTGGGTAAATAAATATTTAAATATTATGGTGATATTGCGTTGAAGTGTAAACTTTATATTTTGTTTGCACACGTGTAAAGGAAGAAAGATAGAAGGAAATTGAAATTTAAAACTTGTTGAAATGATCAAATTGTAAAAGATGAAAGTTTGGAGGGTTACACGGTAAATAAAGGAAAGTTGAGAATTTATGTGTAATTTTAATATTTGGAGTTAATGAAATATTATTGGATGATATGGTGGCATTAAAAGAAAATGCATGTGAAATGAAATGCAAATGAAATGAAGGGAATAAATAAAGAAAGGAAATTTCATGACATGATAGTGATTAAAGGAAAAATAAAGAAATAAAAAAAAATGGAAGTGACGGATGGAGAAAAACATTTCAAGACGTGTCATGTGAATTAAAATATAAAATAAGTGAAGAAAAGTCTAAAGAAGAAATGGATTCTTGGGCTAGTCGCCTATGTGAATAAGATGGAGAGAAAAGACAAGTTAAAAAAATAAAATAATGAAAGTAAAGGAAGCATTGTGTGAGTGGCGGTGGAGGAAGTAAAAATATTTGTGCCATGTGATTTAATGCATAAAGTGGTGAAAGGAAAAATTAACAAAATAATAGAAAAAGGATTGTATAGGAACAAGTCGGCCATGAAAAGAAAAAAATGACGAAAAAGGTGAGACTTTGGGCAATTCGCTCATGGGTGACAAATAATAAAATAAAGAAAACCATTTTAAGGCTATACCTTTGAAAAGTCCGCCCATATCCAAGAAGAAAAGAGAAAGGAGAAGAAGGACAAAAAGAAAAGAGAAAGGAGAAGAATGACAGAAAGAAAAGAGAAAGGAAAGGAAAGAAAGAAAAGAGAAAGGAAAGGAAAGAAAGAAAGAAAGAAAGAAAGAAAAAGAGAGAAAGGAAGGAAGGTTCAGTTGGAAGAGCTAAAGCAAAATTGAGAGGTTTTTCCCACTCACATGCCATTATTGTGATTCAAGGAGAGCTAGGAGGTTTGGCTTAAAGATTTCAAGGTAAGGAAGGTAGAAATTGTTAGTTTGATAGAATATTTACTTTTTAAACCGATTATAATGTGTGAAAATGCTTGTGGTAGCAAGAGAAAATTGTACATGTTGAAAGATCACAAGAAATAGGAGATTTCTTGATTTTAAGCTCAAGTTGAATTATTGAGTAAAGAAAAAGTGTAAAAAGAGGAAATGAGCTGTGGTGGAGTGCCGGACGAGGTAAAAAGTGATCGACGAATAAGATTAGTTATCTACGCACACGAATCAATAGCGAGGTAGCGTCTCGCTATTTCGAGGTGAGTAAGGGGTGTCTATTTTAAAACTTCCATAATTATATATATATATATATATATATTTAAATGTGATGATTTTCTTTAAATGCAAAATTATGAAAAGCATGAGCTGATAGAATTCTAGGAGTTTGTGAATGCTTAAATGATTGTAACTGTTTTGATTATATATAAGCTAGATATGTAAAGTGTTTTTAAAGTGAGAAACAAACCTTTATACTATGATCTTTTTCTTATCAAATTTACCTTAATGTTTGTGTGTGGCTTGCATTCTTGAAGAAAATATGTATTCACTATGCCAACTCATACTTTAACTTCATGTAACGATTTTATCGTAGAAAGCTTGTAAGGGTTTTGAAATGAGTTTTTGAAAGTATAACTCTATTTTTGAATGGTTTACTAAACTGAGAGATTCCAAAGTAGGCCGGCTGTTACTTCGGATAAGTGTGCCCTCGTGCACGAGTGAGCTCTAGCTAGAGAACTTTTGAGTTGTCGACGGGCGGTTAGGCTTGGCAGAGGCCACTAGACCTGGCAATTCGTGTTAACACGTTAACACGATTGACACAATTAAACACGAAATACATTAAGGTTAAACACGAACACGACACGTTTAATATTCGTGTCTTAAATTTAAAACACGTACACATACACGTTTAATACACGTGTAACACGACACGACACGATTAACTCATTTATTAAACGTGTTAATATACGATACGACATAATTAATAACACGATTAACATGTTTAACACGATTAAATAAAAATATTTACAATTAAATATAATTTTATTATTTAAATTTAAAATCTATAATTATAAAAATAATTATAATAAAACAAAAATAATAATAACATCAAATAATCACCAAAAGTTAAAAATTAGGGTTGAACATGTATAATTACATTATACTTTTTATAAAATAAAAAATTTTATTAAAATAATTATTTAAAATTATTTATATAAGGTTAAAATAGTTTTTAATTATTAATTTTTAAGAGGTTAATAAATGTATCACGTATACACGTTTAAACATGATAACACGATTAAACACGATAACACGATTAAGTAAACGTGTTTAAACGTGTTTGTCATGTCTGACACATTAAGACATGAAAATTTTCGTGTCTTAACGTGTCAGATACGATTAGACACGAAACACGTTAAGACTAAACTCAAAACCTGTTTAACTCGAGTTTTCTCGTGTTGTGTTCAAAATTGCTAGGTTTAGGGACCACAGCCTGTGATATATATACATGACTAGGCCACCAGTGATATACGCGGTTGCGATCGCTTTACTTCTCCGATGTAGGCCAACATCGTCGAGATTGCTATGGCATGTGAGATCCGG
Organism: Theobroma cacao; assembly: GCF_000208745.1. Lineage (NCBI taxonomy): Eukaryota > Viridiplantae > Streptophyta > Magnoliopsida > Malvales > Malvaceae > Theobroma > Theobroma cacao. The sequence continues at coordinate 873,396 of NC_030852.1, forward strand.
TGGAGCGAGGCTCTTGGATGTTATTACGTGATAGAGGGACCACCAGTTTTATTTTACTTCGTTTCCTACTCGAGAGTAAGGTTTCTTTGGGTTTTTACACTCATGTTTTCTACGCATGGTGAGAACTATAAGAATTCGACAGCCCCTCGATTTATTTTCCGATGTGGTTTTAAATCCTTTTTCCCTTAACTTTTGTAATTGCTCTCATAGTACTTGTATTTCTGCCAGTGCCATTCGGTATGGAACTTCAGATATTGGTTCCGTGCTAGGAATCAAATTAATGTAAAACTCAACTTTTTTTTCTAGGGGCAACCTCGACAATTCATCTGGGAACACATCTTCAAATTTGTTAACTATTGGCATCATTTTAATATCCGAAAAATTTTCCTCTAACACATCTTCCTTAACATTCGGGAGCCTCACTCCACGGATCCCACATGCCATGGCAGTCTTGACGATGTTGACCGACATCGGAGAAGTCAAGCGGTCGCAACCGCGTATGTTACTAGTGGCCTAGCCACTTAAAGGTTTTCTAACTAGAGCTCACTCGTGCACGAGGATTCTACATAATCGAAGTAACAGCTAGCTTACTCTCGAATCTCTTGGTTTAGTAAACCAGTTAAAAATAGAGTTATGCTTTCAAAAACTCATTTTAAAACCCTTACAAGCTTTTTAACATAAAATCGTTGCATGAAGTTAAAGTATAAGTTCGCATGGTGAACACATATTTTTTTCAAGAATGCAAACCACATACAAACATTAAGTTATATTTGATAAGACAAAGATCATGGTTTAAAAACACTTTACGTATCTAGCTTATATATAATCAAAACATTTACAATCATTTAAACATTCACAAACTCTTAGAATTCTACCAGCTCATGCTTTCCATAATTTTGCGTTTAAAGAAAATCATCACATTTAAATACACACACATATATATATAACACTATGAAAGTTTTAAAATATACACCTCTTACTCACCTTGAAATAGCGGGACGCTACCTCGCTATTGATTCGTACGCATATATAACTAATCCTATTCGTCGATCACTTTGTACCTCATTCGGCATTCCACCATAGCTCACTTCCTCTTTGGACACTTTTGCTTTACTCAATAATTCAACTTGAGATTAAAATCAAGAAATCTCCCATTTCTTGTGATCCACCAACATGAACGGTTTGCTCTTGCTGCCACAAACATTTTCACACATTATAATCGGTTTAAAAGGTAAATATTCTATCAAACTAACAATTTCTATCTTCTTTACCTTGAAATCTTTAAGCGAAACCTCCAAGCTCTCCTTGAATCACAACAATGGCGTATGGGTGGGAGGAAAAACCTCTCGGGTTTTCTCTAGCTCTTCTAACCGAACCTTGCTTCCTTTCTCTTTTTTTCTAACCGAACCTTGCTTCCTTTCTCTTTTTTTCTAACCGAACCTTGCTTCCTTTCTCTTTTTTTCTTTTTTTCTTTCTTTCATTTCTTTCTTCTCTTTTCTCTTTTCTTCTTGGATATGGGCGGACTTCTCAAAAGCATAGCCTTAAAATGGTTTTTTTTATTTTATTATTTGTCACCTATGGGCGGATTGTCTAAAGTCTCACCTTTTCCATCATTTTTTTCTTTTCTTTTTTTTCTTCTCATGGCCGGCTTGTTCCTATTCAATCCTTTTTTTATTATTTTGTTGATTTTTCCTTTCATTACTTTATGCATTAAGTCACATTGCATAAATATTTTTACTTTCTCTACCGTCACACACACAATGGTTCATTTACTTTCATTATTTTATTTTTTAAAACTTGTTTTTTCTCTCCATCTTGTTCACATGGGCAGCTAGCCCAAGGATCCATGTCTTCTTTTGACTTTTCTTCACTTATTTTATGTTTTAATTCACATGGCAAACCTTGAAATGTTTTTCTCCATCTGCCACTTTCATTTTTTTTATTTCTTTATTTTTCTTTTAATCACATATCATGTCATGAATTTTCCTTTCTTTATTTATTCATTTCATTTCATTTCACATGCATTTCCTTTGAATGCCACCATATCATCCAATAATATTTCATTAGCCTCTAAATATTAAAATTACACATAAGCTCTCAACTTTACTTTATTTACCGTGTAACCTTTCAAACTTTCATCTTTTACAATTTGGTCCTTCCAACACATTTTAAATTTTAATTTCCTTCTATTTTTCTTTCTTTACACATGTGCAAACAAAATATAAAGTTTGCATTTCAACGCGGTATTACCATAATATTTAAATATTTACTTACTCGCGTTAGCTTTATTTAATAAAAACACGCGAGTACGACTATCGTCGTTTTTTTCCAAAATCCTTCCTCACTTCTTCTTCCCCACTTAAATTAGTCATATAACCCTCTTTCCTGACTAATATAAAATATTAATATTTTATTCTAAAATATTTTTTTTCACCCGTCACTGTTCTTCGACACTTAAATTTACGTCAAGTGACCCTTTGTTTTATCGATAGAGTCTTATAGACTGTTAAACAAGGGTACAGGGTGTTACACTGTCTCTTTAAAAATTATTCACATTTCTCTCTAGAATTTTCAATTGTTTTTGTGTTATGCTTATTTTAAGTAGAATGTATTAAAACTTGAGGAATAAATTTACAGATTGGCTTCCCCTCAATTACTTTCCAATGCACCTATCATCATCATTCACGTGTGTAAGATCCATCCATGAATTATGAAACCCATACTTATGAATGGTGATTCAAGGTGTATTGGAAAGTAATGAATAGAAAAGTGATAGAGGGTTGCTGTTCTCATAATTTGCATGGTTCTCACTTTATCATTATTTTCTGGTTGTAGGAATGCTCACCCACCATGCTTATTGTGCTGATAACTCCACCACCTATTGATGAGGAAGGGCGCATGGCATATGCACGGTACAACAAGGCATTTTTTGAGTTCTTTTTCTTCCTTTTAACCTTTTTTCAGATTATGTGGTCTTTTTATTACGTATAACAACATAGGTTGTTATCATTTCTGTCATCAACCTTTCTTTTTCATTTTGTTTTGGTTGTCATTTTATTCCTGGTATGAACTCATCTTGCTTCTATATTTGTGCGTGTAAGGTTCATTGTGGTCCATTTTTTCTGCTAGGTTCTCAACATTACTCTTAGACACAAACCATTACTTCTGAAAATAAGACATTCATTGTCCTTCACTAAGCCTTTTGCCACTGTAACACTATATTGCTTCTTTACCTTCCTTATTAGTTACTAAAACTGTTACCTCTTGAGCCTCATTTTCATGTTCTAGTTGACACTTCAAACATCCCTAGCTTACTTATTCCAAGATTATTTTGTTACAAATCCTAACTGGTCCACAACTTTCATTGCCCAAATTCCACCAGAACAATGTTGCTTCCATCCATGCATTGCAATTACAAGACCAACATGTTGCTTCCAATCTTCCATATTGCATTCATCTCTTCTCTAGCACTCTAAAACTATCAACAACCCAGCCATACCACATCTCAACCAAAGAACTACTCTGGTTTTCATGAGTTTCATTACATTATCTCTATGACATTGGCAATATCATTAGCAACATTGTTGTCGGGTTTAAATAGCACACAAGTGGACATGTTGCAACAAGTAATAAAGTGGTAAATATAGTGTCGATCTCTTGAGGAATTATCTATAATTATATTGCTAATTACTAATTTCAAACTAAACTAATTCTATCCAAGAGTTGATAATTGAGAATTGGTGAAAATGAAATCTAATCAACTAAAGTTAAACTAGAATTACAAGTAAATTTAATTTGGAAACAACAGAGAAAGACCTAAGATTAAGGCTTTACCTATTGCTTCATTTGGACTTAAGATTGACTAATTACCTATTTTTATAAAAAACTAATGCTAGCCTAGGATCCTTAAGTATGTACGATACTCTATCAAGGTATCGCACAATGATCTAACTTAGTTTAATTCTCTATATGTCTATAGCTAATTAATTAAGTTCCTTAAGTGTAGGCCCTATAATTGACTGTATATGGTTATTAGGTGTATGTATACCCTATTAACAAATCACCCAATTAATTCTAAATTGTAATGATCATATATTACTCAAACCATGGTCCTTTTAGACTTTGTCAAGTCTTATCTAAAAACTCAAACACATCTTATTGATAATCAATCAATAAAATGAGAAATAAATATTGATTTAAATAAACACTAAATATTCCATACAAAAAAGTAATAGTCAATCAAGCATCCAAACTATACATTAATCTCCACCATAATCCTAGAAAGGAAAGTTTAGCCTAACATTTTCATAGCCCATAACAAAATTTCAGCAAAATAAAGCATTTATACAAGGAGATTTAGAGAGAGAAAAATAAAGCTAGTGAGAGAATTGTTTTAGTGCAACTTTGTCAAGCTTCTCTTTAAAGATTCCTTTTTTTTCCTCTTTGTGAAAAGCTTCCTTTTTTGCCTTAGAACATTGCTCTTCAAAACCTCCATTTTCTCAACTCAAAAATATGTATTTGTACTCCCACTTTCAGCCCTAACCCTGGAAACCCATGCAGACATTTTTTTCATTAAATGACATGTTCTCATTGCAATGAAAATGGATTCTAGCTGCAGCGGGAAACTCTTTGACTTAGGACTGCTTCTTCATGTTTCTCACTACAATAAGAAACTTTGACTTAAGTTGCTGAAAATCTCGCTGCAGCTACAACCAAAATATATCTCACTGTAGCGAGAAAGTTTCTGACTTGGGGTTGGTTTCTTCATGTTTATTGGCTCTTGCTGCAGCCAAAATGGATTCTAACTGTAGCGAGAAACTCTCTGACTTGCCCTTTGCATCTATTATAATCCTTTCTCTTCATATGCATTCATGGCCATGATCCCGTCCAAATTGGATGAAGTGTTGAACACCAAAGTTGTAGCTCTTCCTCTCGGCTTTCCAGCGATCCAAGAATCACCTCGATTGGACTTCTATAGCTTGAGTTGTGCTCAAAACATCACTCCATGTTCAGAGACTTATTTAAGTCCACCTGCACTATCCATTGCCATTTAAGTTCCAAGTCTTTGCACATCCTTCAATATCAGAAGATTAAATAAGTAGAGGCTAAAATGAGAAATTTTAACGAGAATTTAAGCTAAAATTATATAAATGAAAAATGTCATAACATAAATTAAACTACTATTGAAGAGCATAAAAAACTATGAATGGATTACTTATAAACTAGAGGAGTTGGCTCAATTTAAGTTCTAAATATGTATGAGATAACTCTATATAATAGAGCTACCACATCCCCAAACTTAATATTTTGTTAGTCCTTAAGCAAAATTTTAAAGCAATAAAAGGAATATGAGAATTGAAAACACTAAATGACAATTCAACTACACCATTTTAAAGATTACTTTTAATTCCTCGTCAATTGTCTTATTTTCCATACTCATAGCAAATCATAAATATTATTCAAGTGCATGTCTCAACAAAATGGCAAGCTCATTTTCAATTGGTTTTCTCTTTGTGTGTGAAGTTTCTTAAAATAAACACCATGTTACTTGTATAGGTTTATGCTCATGCAAGAATTTAAATTAGTTAAGAGTTTCATAAGTTAAATTCATTTCTCTCTCCACTGATATAAGTTAACACTCAATCGAGGATCCTTAGGACTTTGTCAAGTTTGTAATGTTTGGTTGGGGTCTAGGTAGGATATAAGGTAATGTGTGGCTCAAATTTTCTTGAACACATCATTGTTTTAGGACTTATGTAGAACTTCTTACTTTTGATTACCCAGTATATTTTTTTTTGTTTTTCTCTTTTTTTATATCACAATTTCACACCCCAACACTTGTTTTTTTTTTTTTGTAATAGAGAGTAAGGTGAATATTTTTGCAATATTATGAACTTTTCAACACAGTATCACCTTTCAACAATATGCCATTAGCTCAATATAAATGTCTTAAAACAATAGATATGCTTAGGAGTGGGTTATGCAAAATTAGAAAGATTCTTTACAAGATTAAGCTAATTTATTATGTGGTTAAATAGAAAGGAGGAAATATTTAGGCTCAAATGGGGTATATTATGGATAAAAATTGTCTAAATGGGCTCGAAAGACCTAACTGGTCCAAAGATAGCCTAAATTATTTTCCTAATTAAGTGTAGCCTAAAATTTCACCTTAAGAGAAACTAAAACAAATTCTAAAATTCAAGACTTTATTCAAAAATTCACATTTGCATAAATTTTCTTTAAATGATTACAATTACTTAAAGCAAGAAACATGCACTCAAAAAAGTGAAAAAAACACAATTTACAATGATGCTTAGCAATAGAGATCAACATAATATTCACACAATATTCACATTCACTAAGAGCATAAAAATAAAAAGGTAATTATTTTTCTTCATTGGATAAGTAAATCTAAGCCATTTGTGCTATTAATTATCAAATCCAACATTTTCAAAAATTAAAATAAGTTAACTTGAACTAATTTGAAATTTAAAAGTAAGAAATATAGCAAGCAAATAAAAGCAATGTTTAAAAATTCCAAACTTTCCCCCCTGAACTTAAATTTAACATTGTCCCCAATGTTAAAAAAAAGTTAAGAAAAGAATACTCTCTTTAAAAAGACTCGTTTTCCTCCTTTTCGTCCTCGTCATCTTTATTACTAGTGGTATCCTCTGTAATGGGTAGAACATTTGTCATGTCCATCTTCATATGCTCGGCAAAAGCACGAAACATGTGCTTCATGGTTCCCATTCGTTACTCTAGATGAACTCCCATTCGTTACTCTAGATGAACTCATTCTTTGTGACATGGTGAGTTTGGTGCTATGAGCTAAAGGTCTTGGCAAAGTAGATGAACTCACACCAATAGCTTGTTGTTGATGAATTTGCATTCTCCGTACGATCTCAAGATCCAATGGAGCTTTTGATTGCATGATTTTTTTATCTCGACTCCATTGTATTCCCGCTTGTTTACATAAAACGGTGATGAGCGATAGATATCATAGGCCATCCTACTATAACTAATAGTATGCAAAATGTTAGTGAAAAGCAATTGACCAACGTTAAGGGATTTAGAGGATGACATATATCAAGATTGCTCTATCTTTGGTGACATCACTTGTTTGCTCGATTGGCAACATCTTGGCTGCAACTACGTGGTGTCAAACTTTATATTTGCTTTTCAATGTACTTGCCTTGAAAGTTGCTCCCTCTAACTAATCTTCATGTAGTCTCAAGGTTACTAAGCAAATTAATCATCTCTTCTAAATCCACCTTTCCATTAACATATTAAGTGTACTCCTCACTCTCAATATCTAGGGTGTTATAGAATCGATTAATGGTGTAGTTATCAAATAGTACTCTTTTTTCCCTACAAATGCCACTCCATATTCTCAAAATTCTTTTTACTAAAATCCAAAATTTTCATCAGCCATTCAGTTAAACCTTCCACAAACACAAAATGTTACTTCAAAACATAAGATTCAAGAATTGTTTTCAAATTTCTCTTCATCAAAGTGCAGATTTTTGGTAAGTAAATCTTAAGTTTTTGCCAAAATTTTGATTTTCAAGAAAAGTGATGGTTGAAAAAATTTTATGTGATAATTTTTTTTTATAATTGGGGGAAGGGGAATTTGAACTCTGCTCTTTAGGCAGGGGGATAATGCACCAACCAATAAGCCAAATGCTCGTGTGCTAATGATATGTGATAATTCTTGATGGGCATTGCTTAGTTTCTATAATAATAGCATTACGTTCAAGTTTGGTGAATTTTGGTGGAATTGTGGAAATTGTTAGATATCAATTTTGAATAATTTAGGTTGTATGGGTTTATGAGAATTTAATGTATTGGTGAATTATTGACTATGGTAAGGGGTTCGAAGAGATTTCATTCACTTGTGGATTATTGTGGAATTATTTGGTGAAATTTAGGAGTGTTGTGGATTAATCTTGAAATGTGAGATTTGAGAACCATGGTCCCAAAAAGAGCTAAGACTAGCAGTAGTGATTTTGATAAAGCAAAATTTGTGTCGGAAGCAGCATTTCAACGTCACACACAATCATTGCTAAATAAATCTCTAGTTTTTAAAAGAGGTATTGACTTGCCCTATATCTGTTATAGTGATATTGTGGATATACTTGAGGAGAGGAGATGGAAAACCCTTTGTACTCAACCTGAGGCAGCAATCATACTAGGAGCAAGAGAATTTTATGCCAATGTAGTAGAACACAAGAATATAATGGCATTTTTGCTGGGAAAAAAGGGTAACATTTGATAACCACACCATTAATTGATTCTACAACACTTAGAATATTGAGAATGATTAGTACACTCAATATGTTAATTGAGAGGTGAATTTAGAAGAGGTGATTAACTTGCTTGGTAACCTTAGGACTACATGGAGATTAGTTATGATGTTTAACAACTTTCAAGGCAAGTGCAATGAAAAGCGAATATAAAGTTTGACACCACTTCGTTGCAGTCAAGATGTTACGAATCAAGCATACGCGTGATGTGACCAAAGATAGAGCAATCTTGATATACGCCATCCTTTCAAGTAAATCCCTTAACGTTTGTCAATTAATTTTCACTAATATTTTGTATACTGCTAGTTCTAGTAGGGATGATCTATGGTATCCGTCGCTCATCATCACTTTGTACAAACAAACAGGAGTACAATAAAGCCGAGATGAAAAAATCATGTAATCAAAAGCTCCATTGGATCTTGGGGTCATACAGAGAATGCAAGTCTATCAACAACAAGCTGTTGGAGCGAGTTCATCTGCTCCACTAAGACCTTAAGCTCGTAGCACAAAACTCACCTTGCCACAAATAATAAAGTGTCTAAAGCGACGAATGAGAACCATAGAGCAAATGTTTCATGCTTTCGCTGAGCATATGGGGGTGGACAAGATAAATTTTTCACCCATCACAAAGGATACTGCTGGTGATGAGGATGAGGAGGAGGAAAGATAGTCTTTTTTAAGGGGAGTATTCATTTCTTAACTTTTCTTTAACATTAGGGACAATGTTAAATTTAAGTTGAGGGGGGGGGGGGGGGGAAGTTTACAATTTTTAAACTTTGTTTCTATTTGTTTGTTATATTTCTTGCTTTTAAACTTCAAGTTAGTTTAAGTTACCTGATTTTAATTTTTGAAAATATTGGATTTGATAATTAATTGCACCAATGGCTTAGATTTACTTATCCAATGAAGAAAAATAATTACTTTTTTATTCTTATGCTCTCAGTGAATGTGAATATTGTGTGAGTATTGCATTAATCTTTATTGCTAAGCATCATTGTAAATTGTGTTTTTTCACTTTATTGAGCACATGTTTCTTGCTTTAATTATTTTTGATCATTTAGAGAAAGTTTATGCAAATGTGGATTCTTGAATAGAGTCTTAAGTTTTAGAATTTGTTTTAGCTTTTTTTGAGGCAAAATTTTAAGCTACATTTAATTAAGGAAATGACTTAGGTCATTTTTGGACCGGTTGAGCCTTTCGAGCCCACCTAGATAATTTTTATCTATAGTATACCCCGTTTGAGTCTAAATTTTCCCTTTCCTTTGTTTAACCATATAATAAATTAGCTTAGCCTTATAAAAAATCTTTCCAGTTTTGCATACCCCACTCCTAAGCATATTTATTGTTTTAGGATATTTGTATTGAGTAATGGCATATTATTGAAAGGTGATATTGTGTTAAAAAGTTCATAATCTTGCAAAAATATTCACCCCATTATCTATTACAAAAAAAAAAAAGTTTGAGGGTGTCAAGTTTTGATAGAAAAAAAAAAGGAGAAAAACAAGAAAACGAATAAAGTGTTGAACAAAGAAGAGAAAAGGAAAAAGAAGAAAAATATACTGGGAAAATAAAAGTAAAAAGCTCTACTTAGGTCCTAAAACAATAGTGTGTTTAAGGTAATTTGAGTCATATATTACCTTATATCCTACTTGGACCCTAACCATACATTACAAGGTTGATAAAGTCTTAAAAATCTTTGATTAAATTTTAGCCTTCATTAGTGGAGAGAGAATGAAGAGCAAACTTATGAAACTCTTAACTAGTTTAAATTCTTATATGAGTATGAACCTATTCAAGTGACATGATGTTAATTGTAAGGAACTCTACACACACACAGGGAAAACCAATTGAAAATGAGCTTGCAATTTTGTTGAGACATGAACTTGAACAATATTTATGATTTGCTGTGAATGAATAATTAAAAGTAATCTTTGAGTTGGTGCAATTGAATTGTCATTTAGTATTTTCAATTCTCATATTCCTTTTATTGCTTTAAAGTTTTGCTCGAGAACTAGCAAAATATTAACTTTGGAGGTATGGGAATTCTATTATATAGAGTTATCTCATGCATCTTTGAAACTTAAATTGAGCTAAGTTCTCTAGTTTATAAGTAATCCTAGGTAGTTTTTTATACTTTTTAGTAATAGTTTAATTTATATTATGATATTTTTCATTTATGCAATTTTAACTTAAATTCTTGTTAAAATTTCTCATTTTAGCTTTTATCTATTTAATCTTCTGATATTGAAGGGTGTGTAAGGACTTGTAACTTAAATGGCAATAGATGGTGCAAGTGAACTTAAAAAAATCTTTGACTATGTTGTGATGTTATGAGCACAACTCGAGCTACAGAAGTCCGATCGAGGTGATTTTTAAACTGTTGAAAAGCCAAGAGGTAGAGTTACAACTTTGATGTTTAGCACTTTACACAGTTTAAAATGGATCATGGCCAAGAATGCATTTGAAGAGAAAGAACTGCAACAAATAGAAAGGAAAGTTTAGCCTAACATTTCCATAGCCCACAACAACATTTTAGCAAAATAAAGCATTTATACAAGGAGATTTAGAAAGAGAAAAATAAAGCTAGTGAGAGAAAACTCTTTTAGTGCAGCTTTGTCAAGCTTATCTTCAAAGGTTCCTCTTCTTTTCTCCTTGTGGAAAGCTTTCTTGTTTGCCTCAAAAATTGCTCTTCAAAAGCTCCCTTTTATCAGCTCAAAAATATGTATTTATACCCCCATTTTCAGCCCTAGCCCTAGAAACCTGTGCAGATTTTTTTTCATAAAATGACGAGTTCTCGTTGCAACGAAAATGGATTTTTGCTGCAATGAGAAACTTTTAGATTTAAGTTGTTGAAAATCTTGCTGCAGCCAAAATAAATTTCACTACAGCGAGAAAGTTTCACTCGGGGTTGGTTTCTTCATGTTTCTCACCACAACCAAAATGAATTCTTGTTGCAGCAAGGAATTCTCTAACTTGCACTGTGTAGTCTGTTGCAGTCCTTTCTCTTCAAATGCATTCTTGGCTATGATCCCTTCCAAACTAGGTGAAGTGCTAAACACTAAAGTTGTAGCTCTTCGACTTTCCAACTGTCAAAGAATCACCTCGTTCAGACTTCTGTAGCTCGAGTTGTGTTCAAAACATCGCAGTATGTTCAAAGAACTTTTTAAGTCCATTTGCACCATCCATTGACATTTTAAGTTCCAAGTCCTTGCATATCCTTCAATATCAGAAGATTAATTAAGTAGAAACTGAAATGACGAATTTTAACAAGAATTTAAACTAAAATTGTATAAATGAAAAATGTCATAACATAAATTAAATTACTACTAAAAAGTATAAAAAACTACTTATAGATTACTTAGAAACTAGAGGACTTGGCTTAATTTAAGTTTCAAAGATACATGAGATAACTCTATTATATAATAGAGTTATCAAACATAAAACTTAATTATATCACGATATGTTACCTTCACCCATAATGCTTTTGTCGATGTTCTGTCATTTCTTTCAATAATCAACATACTACTACAAAGCACTGCTATGCAAAATCTCAGAAAGAGGAAAATGAGAACCCAATAAAACTGAGAACCTAAATAATTTTAAGTTCCTTCAATTCTGAACTTCCAAGTCCCCCGACTTGGAGATCCAGGGAACCTGAAAATTCAACAACTCAAGACACAGGCGAACTGTAATAAGGAGTTCTGTTGTCATGAAAATGTTACTCCTTCTTAGTATGTCAGAACTCAAATAATTAATAATTTGGTTTTACAGGGCAACTTACGGTGAGAAAGCTATGACATTGCCAGAGAGAACAAATGAAATGGCAGGAGTCTATGCAAGGGGGTGTGTTGAGTTGGCTGAGGAACTGGGTCTCCGATCCGTCAATCTGTGGTCCAAGATGCAGGAAACAGATGGTTGGCAGAAACAATATCTGAGGTTTGTGGTATTCTAAACTACTTTTAGAAGCTTGCTACTCTATATCTAAAGACCAGATCCTTAGTGAAAGAAGTTCTGCATACGCATTGCAACAGTTGTTTCTACTGGACAATATCCAATCAAGTTCAATTAAATTTTCCATTCTCGATGAGATGGTTTGTTAAATCAAAAGTGCCTTCCTTTTAAGTTCTAATGGTAGATAAAACCGACTTAATTCTTGGGGAATTAGGCACACCAAACCCCTGAGAAAGAAATACTCTATCCAGTTAGAAGACTCACCACTAAGATTTAGATCAGTAGATGGAAAATGTTACATGGAGTACATTCTGAATATATTTTTGTTATTTATATCAGGGATGGATTGCATCTGACACCAGAAGGCAATGCCGTAGTCTTCCAGGAACTTGTGAGAGTTTTCAATGAAGCATGGCTTTCCGCTGCAGAAATGCCGTATGATTTTCCTCACCACTCAGAGATTGATGGGAACAATCCCGAGAAGGCATTTCAGCAGAAATGCTTATAGTTTCCCCCAAGTATATGTTGATTCTTTTCCACTTAAATCATAGAGGTGTGCCTCGCTCCCTGGTTGCAACTGGGAAATAGTTGGCCCTTTTGATGGGCTGTACTTTGTTTAGAAACTTACCAAGCTGTTTCCATTAACAGCTTCATTTATTAAACTGCATTGTTCAAATTATTGGTAATAGAATCTCCTTTTTGGTATTGGAGATGAATTGGAAATCAAAATTATAAGTTTCTAATGTCTCATATATCTTTGTTTGGATGAATGTCTGTAGTGTACAGCTTTAGAGAGGTTAGAACTTGTTGGTGGGATCTGTCTTTCATTACCCACCATCACTTGAAGATTAAAAAGAAAAGTGCCTGGAAAATGAGAGGGTTAGGCTTTATTTTCTTTCTTTTCCTATTAAAAAAAATCACTTATATAGTGTGTCTAAGAACACATCCCCAGTTAGAACTTGAAATTTCATATTGAAAGGATGCAGTGTCACATTCAGGACTTTGCATGAAGGGTGGTTAAAAGGGTAATGAAATTAAATATCTCAAATTTTATACATATAACAAGGGTGGCAGCCATCACCCCTACCACCATCCTTGGTCTGTTCTTGTTCGTAATTTACACGCACCCGTACCATCTATTAAAATAAAAATAATAATATAAAAGAAAAAATAAAAAGTTGAGACTTATACCGGAAGTAAACACCATTGTTGAAATTGTTGTTTGATGCTTTGATTTGAAACTATTTACACACTAAAAGCTTTAATTTTCTTAATTACTACTAAATTAAGAACAGCCACGAAAAAGATTTAAGATCAATGGACTGCTGGTCATGCGTTACCCTGACCAAACCAATGAGAATTAAAATTGGTTTTTATTGTGCCTTCATTATGTAAAACCAAAATTACCATTAATGATGCTGAATTTTAAGCCATATATATGTGATTAATCAAAGTGATTTAAAGAGTTTGTCTTAATGTTTTGGAGTTTTCAGTTACAAATTAATGCTCATTTATTATGTAAAATACCAAACCAAAAAACAAAACAATCTTGGATATTTTTTGAGGTTTAAATTAAATTAATTAGAGGTATATGTTTTAGCTAACTTTGGCCCAAAAAAATTTTATATTTAATATTCTTCAGTTACTAATACTAATTGTTCATTTGAAAATATATAGTTGCTTTTGTTTTTTTGTTTTGTGTCTTACATTCAACCAAAATTTCTATTTTTTCTTAATTTTTTATACTTAAGCTTGAGGTTGAATAAAAATGAGAATATTATTTACGTGACTTAGTCTAATCGGTAAAGAAGGGTCTATTTTTATTGCCATTTGAGGTAAGATTCATACTTGTATAAGAAGTATTTCGAAAGTAAAATTATGGATATATCTGGTATTGTTCTAGAAGAGAATTAAGCTCAAATGAAAAGTGAATATACCTTTGACCATATTAATAAGAAAAATAAAAGAAGAAAGTGTCACGTAATTAATTATGAATTAAATCCTTTACTTTATCCAATTTAATAATCTATACAACATCAAAAATTGTGATAAATGTAGCAATAAAATGAATACTGATGTTAAGCAAATGCTGACCATGGGATATAAGCCATAATCCACGGCCAAGATCAAGCCAAATAGTAGTAAATGCCTTCGCATATCTCTCCTTATTAAGGAACTCAAGGATGGAAAATGACATGGACAGAAAACTCTCAAATTCCTGATGGAGCTTGATGCAAAGCTTAGAGAAAACATGACCCCTCCAGGCCAGCAGCCAATGTTCATGAAAGATGAGTTGTTCCCCTTTGAAACCACTCCTTCATCATCATCAAAGGGTTGTTACCATTGGCAAGACTTTCACCACCTTGAACATCATCATCAAGTTCTTGATGTCAATGGGTCGTCTCCGAATCCTGTTTTTGGTATCCAGACAGCTTGCTATGATCCTTTTGATGCATTCCCTTACGGCTGTTCAGCAAATGATGTTGACTTCTATGAGTGTAAGCCTTTTGCAGATAATGTAGGAGCGGCAGGACATGGGCAAGTTATGGATAATTTCCAGGGTGGTGGAGGGTACTTGAACCTTTCTCAGAGGAACTCGGATGATGTTGTTATGGGATCAGATAGTATTGGTTACATGCCCTTTGATTTTCAAGGTGTGAAGCCTGTGAATTTCGTTGTGCCAGATGAAGTCTCCTGCGTGAGTACTGCTGAAAATGCTTACTACAAGAAAGTTGGCATGAACAAGAATAGGGTATTGGCTTCAACTAAAAGGACTTGGAAAGGTCGTAAGAAGTCCAATGTAGTCAAGGGACAATGGACAATTGAAGAAGACAGGTATAGGAGAGGTTTGATTTTTTACGGTATAATATCGATATTTAAATTGATTGAAAATACGTATATTTCAAACACAATTACGTGAGATTTAAAAGACTTAATCAATGTCAAAGTAAAATTATAATCATCATAGTGTTGTTTTCTTTTCTAAACAAACTAAAAATATGAAATTCACTGTAATATTACTAGAATTTGCTATGTATTATTTACTCATGGTAACAGATTTTGCTCATCTGTTTTGGTCGTATGCATGCTTTCCACAGGCTCTTGATTCAATTAGTTGAACAGTATGGGGTGAGAAAATGGTCTCTTATTGCTCAGATGTTGCCTGGAAGGATAGGAAAGCAATGCAGAGAGAGATGGCACAACCATCTAAGGCCAGACATTAAGGTTCGTATAGTTTTTACTCTTACGTTTGTTAATTTTTTAAGTGAATTTCATGATGAACATATTAACATATATAGTATACGAGATGAGATTGTCAGTTCTTTTTAATTTTTCCATGATGCATGCTTTCACAGAAGGACACATGGAGTGAAGAGGAAGACAAGGTCCTGATTCAGGCCCACATAGAGATAGGAAACAAATGGGCAGAAATTGCAAAGAGGTTGCCTGGAAGAACAGAAAACTCCATCAAGAACCATTGGAATGCAACCAAAAGAAGGCAATTCTCAAAGCGCAAGTGTCGTTCAAAGTACCCCAGGGGTTCCATTCTGCAGGAATATATCAAGAGCTTGAACTTGGAGTCAAGCAGCAGCACAAGGTACCAAGAAAAACCTTCCACTGCTACTAATGCCGCCATAGCAGACATGAACACTTCAACCAAAGCACCAAATCATCAGCCACAAGCTTTGGATTTCTGCCCCACCGATCGTTTAGTGCCAGAATATGATTTTAATGAGGTCCCAGATTTTTGTTTTGATGAGAAACTGCTTCAAGAGAGCTGCAGCATCGATTCTCTTCTTGATGAAATACCCAGTGCTCCTCCTAATGTTGCTGGTGCAGCTGATCCTGTGGACATGGCTCTGGTGATGAAAAATGAAGTGAAGAAGGAGCTGGATTTGGTGGAGATGATCTCCCAGCAGGCTAACATGTAATAAGGCCCCCAAAAACCGGCATAAGACAAAATTCTGGCCAACTATCAGAGCAGGTTTTAGGCTTGGTTCCAGGGAATTTGGCTAAGTTAGAGAATTAAGGGTGGCATCAACAGAAAACGGGTGCCATGCAGATTTGCAGAAAAGATTTTTAATAATAAAATAAAGCAACTTAAATATTTGTTGGGAATTGTTCTGACATGCAATGTATGTATGTATGTAACTATGTATATGTCGATGTAGGCATGCATGGAAGATAGCATACCATTACTCTTGGATATGCTTTAAGGAGTTTTTTTTTTTTTCTTATTTATTAAAATTTATTATGCTTTTAATGCAAGAAATAAGGTATGGTGTGATAAATGCAACATTTATACCGAGAGTTGGGACCAAGTATGATTTATTTGGCAGATTCAGTCACATGCTATTTTTCATTTTTAATATATCAAAATTGACCTTAATCTATATCTATTCTACATATGAAAAGGAGTCGAGAGAGTTTTTTTTTAAATTTTTTTCAATTGTATAATAATAAATAAATATCTATTTATATACTAAATATTTTTTTTTGAAAAGCATACTGTACACATTTATATACTATATATTAAAATTAATGAGAAAATGAACCGTTGGAAAATTGAGATGAGAATTGTTCTCCTTGCTAAAATTAAGTGGCAGTCCACAAAAAATAATTTAAGATTATTCCGGGAAAAACAAACCAGAATGACTAATTATGTTGCTGGCCTAAACTACAAACAAGTCTTTGAATCAATGGCGGGCGACATATCATCTAACAGACTCAATTTATCAGCAACAAAAATTTTTTAGGCTGCCTTTGCCTTTGGCTTAATGCGCTTCACCCTAGAATAAAGGAAAACTCCGGCGAGAGCAATTCCGGTGCCTGCAAAAAACCACCACGGTATGATCTCAGACTAAAGAAAGGCTTAAAAGAGCAAAAGAATCGAGGAACCGGCAAAAGGTGCTTGATATTTTTTGATGAAATGTTAGTGGAAAGGAATTTTACCAAGAGAGTTGATTGGTGAAACTGGTGTTTTGAAGAAAATAACAGAGCTGACGATGACAACCACCCGCTTCACACAGTTACCCACAGAGTGAGTAACAGGGGATACCCTTTGCAGTATCATATAAGAAACCTGCATGGTTTGGAACGAAAAAGAATCAAGAATGCATTGAGTGTCATGTATTTGAAAGAAATTAAGGCTATATTCAGAAGAATTTGGCATAACGGAAAAAGCAGCATTACTTTAAAAACAAAAAACCAAAAGACATCCAAAATACTAAGTGGACTCTTTCTGCATCCAGCTTTTCCTCTTATCTCTTTTAATCCATTCTCCAAACTTGTAGTTCAGTAAGCAGTGCATACGTATTCATGCTTGTGATTATTAAGGAAGACAGAAAAACCATCAAAATCAAAATTCCTCACCTGCTGATAAGCATGGAAGCAAAGAGCAGCGATTAGAGATCTCACTACGACTTCCTTAACATTCAAACCCTGTTAGACAACAAAAAATAAAGCTCATTACAAGGAAATTCAGACAAACATTTTTTAGTCAACAGTGAAATGGGTAATTAAAACAATTTTAGCTAATTGCCAATACTCACAGCAGATTGCAGGTAGGACGGGGTAAACTTGACACCCTCCATGAAGATAGCCGCAGGGGCTAACAAGATAAAGGACATAACTGTTATTATTGAGAAGAGGGTGATGTTGTCCATTGCGTCCTGGCACATAATAACAGATAGTTATGTGCCAATATAAAAGTATATAAATTAACTCTCAAACTAGATTAGCAGGACCACATTGCAGTGTATCAATCAAGAAGTAGATAGACTTTCCACTCCAACAAATGTTAGCACCATAGTGACCAAAAGGACACAGATCTCAAAAACTAAATTTACCTCTTTCTTAACCATGACCTTTTTGCTGAGAACATTGCGAGATTGGTTTGTCAAATTGGAAGCCATTGCACTCCAAAACCCAGCCCTTTATAGGTTGATAAGGGGAAAAAAAAAAGGTTATATTACAATGATATAGAGTAACCAATTAAATAAGTACTTGCTATCAAGATATCTATGACAGAATCAGAAACAAAATTGCATTTGCATATGAAAGAAAATTTTCAACAGTTAAATATAGATATTACATATTAGCATCTTCAATTTCTTACCAATTGAAAGAGGCCTCAGTAACAGATGCAAGTGCAACTCCTCCAACAATTGGTACAAGGGAACCAACTACCCAAACAGTAGGCAGCTGTAATAGCAAAACATCATAATCCAAGTTAGAACAACCAATGTGAAAAACGAACAACAAATAGTATCGAGAATATGAAACTGCATTACTTATCCTTAAAAAACAAAAAATGAAATTGCATCAGTTTTTTCACAAAAAGCAATTCAAAACAAGCACTATTATAATCACTCATGCAAACAATAAAAATGAACAGTTTAAGCAACTTCAAGAGATGTTACAGAACAATCGAAACTCAAACAGGTAGAACTTATTATTGATTTAAATTATAATCTTGAGCTATTATATTTATATAAGAAAATGTGAAAAAAAAATTGAAGACAATAGCTAAAAAAGAAATCACACCTCTCCTAGAAACATTGCAGAAAGCACAACTGAGAAGAATGGCTCCATAGCTTTAATCGTATGAGTGAATGAAACAGCCACTTTGCCTAGACTCATGTTTGTAAACAGGTTCCCCAACGTATGCACAAGTGCAAGTGGCAGAATGGCCGCAAGCTGTCAAGAAACAAGTCGAAAATTAAGCATCAACCAACAACCCCAACAGAATCACTATTTGCATACGCAAACAAATAAAATAAAATAAAAACCCAAATACCTGAACACCGGTAATTTTTGGCCTCTTATACAGATTAAAAGTCCACATTAGAGCAACGAGTACAGTCCCAACAGCAAACTGAATTACAGTGACAGTTACAGGGTAATGGAAGACCTTAAGAACCTGTGAACAAAGAAACAGAATCCAATCACATTCCATTCTCTTCATTACATTACGAGACTTCATATTGTATATTGCTATTTGCTTCCTTAAAAGTGCAACAAAACAAAAGCAAATATTTAAACGAAAAATCATAATTCATTATAAATGAAAAAATGACTACAATGAAACACTTGTTCTAACATGATTACGCTATATTACAGTAAAACTATAGAAAATTTTGCAATTTTAGTTTTTTTAAATTCTTGAAAATTATTATTATTCGCTTTTGCAATTTGAATCCAATCGCACTTTTTGCTTTCGAAACAAGAGCCAACAACCAAACGGCGTCGAAATAACTTGTGTTATAACTAAGCATTCATTTGATTTGCATGTGTCAACGGAAAGGAATCATTCGGATGCTTCGCATGAACTGTTAAAATCAAATTGAATTTACTTTTCCAGAAAAAGAATTCTTTACACCTTAATTTCTGTTCTTGTCTCTTTTTCTTTTTCCCTTTAAAGCTTTCTTTAGAAATAAAGTTTCTGGAAATATTCTCTAATTAGCTGACGTGATCTAACATTCCATGTTCATAATGACTAAGAAAAACAAAGAAAGATGAACAAAACGTGAGGAAAATGAAAGTGGAACCTGTTTGTTGTAGATATTGAAGTAGATATTGAAGAGGTACCACAAACCAAACAGCAATCCAAGCTCCAACGTCTTCATCAAATTACCGGCCTTCTCGCCTTCACCGGCACTCTCGGCCGCCGTGGCTCTAACCTCAAAACGCTCCGCTTTGGAATCAGAAGGAACCGAGTTCCATGCCCTGAGCGGCAAGCCAGAGGAGGAGGACAGACGCCACGATCGCTTAGGCAAGGAAGGCACCGAAACGACATTGCTCGAAGCGGAAAGATCATGGCGTTTGGAAGCGGAGAAAGAAGACGAAACGCGAACAGGATCGAATCTAAGGTTGGAACCGAATATCCTCGGCTTCAGAGAAGGAAACGAAGAAGGTGAAGACAAAGAAAACGCCGCGCTCTGCATCTTCGTTTCTGTATCTCCAAATTTGTTCAGAGATCTGACGATTTACGCAGACTAAGAGAGAAAAGGATTTTCGGCAGAAGAAGAGTTTTGGGGAATCCGTCAAAGAGTTGGTAGAGAACAGCGGGTTGCGCCTCCTTGCTTTGCTTTCCCTCGCAGCCCCTTTAGAGAGAGGGAGGAAAACAATATTTAGTTGTAATATAAGGCCAACGGATCTGGAATGCCGGATATTCCAATGTTTGGGCTGCAATTTTCTTACTTATTTTTTAGGAAATTATTTTTCTTTTTTAGGGAAAATTTCGTATTCGATTAAAATATGTACGAATAAATTTATTTAATTAAAAATAATAATATGAATACTCGTTACAAAAAATTCGATTCAATTCAATTTCAATAATAAATAATAAAATATATTCATTTTTTATAATTTATTTTATTAATTAATTAATTTATATTTTCGAATAATTTATAAATTAAAATAAATAATAATATTATTAAAATTTTATTATTTATAATTAAAATCAGACAATAAATATCCTTAAATTACTGCCTGAACAGTTTATAAAAGAGAATAGTACCGAATACCCGTGTACATACTTGGTAATGCCATTGCTATTTCAATGGACAGGTGGGGGTGTGCGACGTACTTTGGAATATGAGAATTTACAGCCAATTGAAGGAAACAGTGGTGGGTTTGGTTGAGCTTGGGCTTGAGCGTGACACTTGGGTAGGTGGGAAGGAAAGAGGGGCCAAGAACTGGAGACCAAGATGGTTTTTAGATCTTTGCTTAGAATGGATTTGTATACGTAATTATTGCTTTTAATATATTTTAATGTTAAAATTTAAGAAATATTGTAATATAAATGTTCAATTTTTTTAATTTAAAAAATAAAAAATCACGAAAAATAAGAATATTAAGTGTCTAAAAAAATGTTCCATAAAGGAAAAGATGAAAAGAGTATTATTATTATTATTAGTATTAGTGAAAACTGATGTTATAAAAGAAATTTGCTAAAAAAGAAGTGTTTGCAAAGGCTGCTCCAAATGTGTGGTTGGGGACCGGGGGGTAGGTCTGACTAAAATTATTTAAATGTTTTGATTGTTTGATGTTGATTCTGCATATTCATGGAAGCCATGGGCAAATGGCTGGGACTGGGAGTGAGCTTTTTAGCCCGATGATGAGTCCTACGTGGTTTATTCCCACTATTGGAAAAGGCAAACCTTGCAGTGGCAAGGCATGCTACATTGGCAACAGCTTTGGTTTTGCTGGGGGAGGCGCGGGGCTGCAGTGGTCCGTCAAGTGCACGGTGATGTCAGATGGACCAGACCACCTTTTTCTGCGTTTGGTAAGTGGGAAAAAGTGATGAAAGAAAAGGAACAAATGGAAGGGAAAGGAAATTTGTTTTCCTTTGCTTAAAGATAAGAAAGGGGCAAGCAAAAAATAGATGATTGTGTTTGTTTGCCAACATTACACCAATGCCAAGTATGAGTACCTAACAGGCATAACAGTTGTTTCAGGCTTTCAGCTGTTCTGGATCCAAGGAAGAGAAGCTATTGGAAGTTCTGTAACAAAAAGCCAACAAAATCAAAATCCTGATGAGTCCTCCAGAGGGTTATTTATGAGAGAAATGAATGGGAAAGATCACTGCAACTCCATTCATTCAAGTTCAGCAATTTCCCTGGGAACAATTTATTGATCCGGTGGAACAAATTTCCTCGATTTTGAGGTAATGAAAAGTGCAAGTGCTTAGTTACATGCCCTTTACATACACCAGTACACTCTCAAGACATGTATATTTGAACACTTGCAGTCTTCATTACCTGGCAGACAGGGCATACATCAATAAAGCCTTCACAATCTTTACACAAACACAAGTGTCTACAAGGCAATAACAAGACAGAAACTTCCATAATTTTGCAAGCTCTGCAATTAATCTGCTTCTTCAAGGAGAATGAATTTCCAGAACCATCCAAGACATCCAGATGGTTCTGGTTTGTGTATGAGGCTGCATCATCAACCTCACTTTCCCCGCAGCCTTCCTTACCATGCACGGCTCCTTGTTCCATTACCTGCTTCAAGTTGCTCTTCAGAGCATTTACAATAGACTCATTGTACTTAGCTCTATAGTGCCAGGATTGAACTTCCATGCTGACTTGTTTTATTTTCTCAACTAGTTCCTTGTTTTTGCGATTCATGTTCTCTATTTCAAGCTCCTTTTCCTGCAATTTTCTGCCTACTCCTTTTTCTATAGCATTTAGAAAAGAAATTGTCTGTCTTTGCTTCAACTCTCTTACACCTTTTAAGATGTTGTCTTCCTGTTATGTAAACACCAAGTAAGAAAAGCATGTAAAACATATCTACACAGCAGCATGCATAGAACACAAGCTGAGCATTATCCTTAAAACCTTGTAAAGTACTAAAATGCATGTTTTCTTACCCTATCCTGAAGCATGTAGTGAAATTTTCAGTCTACTTTTGCCATCCTGTTTTACAAGCCTCAATTCATTTTGTTGGAAACATATTTGGGGCAGGGGGAGTGAAGGGAAAATAGAGAAATCAGCTTTGCGACTGCATGTATAAAAAAAAAAAAATCTACCAGCACAATATTCCTGGTTCAGTCTTGCAAACAAATCCCACCATCGTATCACCATCTTCATTACACAACTGCTAGAAAACTCACATTTGTTTGTTGTGTAGAAAACTAGAAAGGAAATTTATTGATTGATTATTGCCCACATATAACAAGTTGATTGATTACTGAGTGCGTATTTCTTAAATGCGATCCATGAGAAGTTGAATAATGCACATTCTGCCTAAAAAGCAAAAATAATCATGGACCAGATTATTACCTGAAGTCTGACATAGTAATCAAACTCTTCTTTCTGCCTATCAATTTCCGCCTTTAGATTATCACCCAGAGACAGCATAACAGGGAGGGAAGTTGTCACGTTTCCACTTACAGAGGTAACAGAAGAGTTGTGTTCATCTTCTTCATATGAAAGTCTTAATCCAGTCGACACAGGGTTTGGATTCAGAACACTACGAGGTTGACCAGCTTCATCTAGACATAGGTTATTATTCACAGATATGTGGTGACTTTGTTGTCTGAGAGTTGGTTCTGCCTCTCTGCCTCTTTTAATTGGCCGATTCACAGAAGTCGTATTCTCATTTCCCATGTTGTTGAAGGGGCCTGCACCACAGCCAATCCAGAATGTAACGGATTGCAACATTGTTTTATGAAATTAGAACAAAAACAACATAGTTGAAGAGGAATAGCAGGCATCCTATACTAAAAAATTAAAAGTCAATTGTAGGAATGTGAAAAAGCAATAATTGAAAATAAAGTAAATTACAGCCCCGTTAGATGTTTACACCATATCAAACATAGGCCTATGGAAACATCAGTGTGGAAGAGTAAGTTGGAAGGGAAGAAATGGTCTGAATAGAAGTAACATGTAGAAAGAAGGTTTTGGTTCTAAACTCCTTATAAAAAGTATGGCCTGAGCCTTTTGAAGAATTATCTATATTCTAGCCAATAAAGCTTAGGCTTTGATAATTAAAAGATTGAAAAGAATGCTACCTCAAGCAACACATTTAGTCTTCCTAGAAACTACAAAAATTCAATTGCTCCCACCAAGATAAAATATTCCAAATCGGTGAGAAAGCAAAGCGACAATCCTCACTAACTCTACTACTCAAATGATCACAACACTCAACCCATGCTGCCACAATCACAAATAATGCCTTTCACAAAAGAAAAAAAAAATCACAAATAATGGGTGCCACGGCACATATTGAAATACATTAGGATTTTGCACCCAGCACAAGGCTTCATGCTATTAGAAGAGTATTTTGTTTGACATTTAAAGAATATTAAAAAATTTCCAAAGTTTTCGATGGATCGAAACAAAGGGCTTCATACATTAGTAAAAAAAGTAACATTTTCCCAAATGATGTCAACTATTCAAAAGTCTCTTGCATAAGCAGAAGCACAAAGAGAATTTGATTCATGCAAGAGCTCCAAAGGAACCATATAATAAAAAAAAATTGCAATATTTGTTGCATATCATCGGTAAAACTCAAGCACCAAAACCTTAGTCACAGTATTGATTTCGGTCCAATTGGTGAAACAATATTAAGCATGCAACCTAAAACAAATAGCAGCAAATGAATGTTCCAAAACCTGAATATAAGGCCACAACATACTCAAAACTAAAGTGATGCAAGATAACCTCATTAGCACTCTCCCTCACTGAGTAGGCTCGATAGAACAATTGAGCTAAACCGACTTACACACAAGCTACAAAATGGAGCAACACAAAATCTGTACTTTCGTAACATGATAGCTAAACATCCAAGCTTAAAGTTTAAGCCAGGATGTAGGGATCAAAGAAAATAACTTGCAAAACCAGGATACACCAAGTTATGGAAAAACATTTCAAACAAAGCATTATGAATATATGGTACTGGATATGAGAAATATTGTACATAATCACCAAATCAACAGCAAAAGACGGCATCTAACCAAAGTCAAGCAATAACAAGAGGCTTTTTATTTTCTTTTAACTGCAATAAGAGGAAAATACACCCAAAGATCAACTATAAGTTCTAGGGAAAACTTACAATCTCCAAATAACTGTAGCCGAGGCAGTGCATTATTTTCGTACTGAAACCGATTTTCCTCAAGGAAAACAGGCAATACCGGATTGTTGTTATGGCCTCCAAACATGTTCCTAGAGAAAACCAAATATAATCCGTCATTAGCATCAGCATTAGCCATAGCATCATTGCAAAAGATGAAATCTTGCAATTGTTAATAAAGTACATGAATCACTTACAATAAACAGAACATCTAGAATAAAACTGATAAGTAAAAATAAAAACCCAAACTCCCATATTTGTAAAGGCTTCTCCTTTCCTGTGATCAAAATGAGTAACATAATATACCATTTTTCAATCAAAAGAAGAACAAAGGAGGAAATCCCAAATGTTGGGATTTCATTTCACAAAGAAAAACCTGAAAAATACTAGATAGACAACAAAACAAAACACCCATATCTTCCGAGCAAAAGAAACGACATCAGAAAATCAAATTTCTTTCTTTTCCAACAAAAGGGTACCTGGAACCGAAGTGAATGGAGGAGAAACTGATCTGGGGAGGTGGAGGATGAAAAAAAATTTGACAAGATACAATGGGAAAAGAAGAAGACAGCTAAGAGGGAATAAGAAAATAAGAAGAGAGAAATATAAATAAAGAGGGAGAGAAGATGGTAGTGGTGGTGGCATAGGGAAAAGCAAAGGGAGAATGGGGTGTGAGTGGTTATAGTTGTTAACAAGGAAACCGATGATTCCATTTGTACGGGAACTCCTTGTTGTTGTTGTTGTTGTTGCTGTTGTTTGTGTCTATTGGTCTTGCTGTTCGTTGGTGCATTCTTCATGGCTCTCTATGATTCTCAGCTTTCTTTTCTTTTTCTTTTTCCTTTTCCTTTTTCCCACCAGTAATTTTTTTTTTCTTGGTTGATGACAGATTGACTAAATTGGCCCTTTTGGGAGGTTGGATGGCAGGTCAGGTCGATAAGGTTCTATTCTGATTTTCTCATACCTTTTGGTATCAATTTTCACGTATAGTTCCTACAGAGAAAATGTTCCATTTCAAGTTAAAAAATTCAATCAGTACAATGATTCTTTCTTGGGGGGAACACAATGGCAAATTGCTATTCGTTTTCTTGGTGGGTAACCTGACAAAAAGCCAAATTTGCCATTCCAAAACTACAAGGCCTGGAATGATAATATCAATGGAATAAGGTAAGAGGACATTTTTGTATTTAGACATGCTTTTCTTTAGGCTTAATTGGGTGGTGAGCAGATGATGGTGGTGGTCAGGCTGATGCTAACCAGCTAAAGGAAGTTTTCTACTTAACCAAAACCAAGAAAAGAAGCAATCAATTAGAGAGAGAGATAGTGGGTGGGGGCAGAATCAGGAGCCAGCCACCTAGCTAGCCAGAGTTAGCCAACGTCCAGCAAAACAAACAGGGCTGTGTGCGGAAAGGGCCAAGAATCATCAAAGCTTTGCGGGTCCCAAGGCTCGCTTGGTTTCAGGCTCACGTTTTTGTGTTTGGCCCCAACCCATGAAAAGTTGGTCCGTGATTCGCGGACACCCCCACACAGCTGACCGACCAACTCAACCGTGCTCTGACCAATTAGATACATGCCGTGCTGCGGGCTTCATCTACTATTTCGTCTCAATTATCCCTCGATGGTTTAATGTAGAGACGAGTATTTGCTCAGTTGAGTTAAAAAAAAATTTTCTGAAATAATAATTTGGATAATTTCTCGATTATTATGTGTCATTCAGGGTCGATGTTAATTTTTTTCATATGATTTCAATTTTAGAGAAAGTTCTCGAAGAGACTGATGGGATAATTTTTAAAAAAAATTAAAAAAATATATTCAAATTTTATTTTTTAAATAAAAAAATTATGTATCAATTAATAATCAAATGTTTAAATATTAATTAGATAAATTAATTAATTAAATTTTTAAATTTTTACAAAAATAATTAAACTCAATCAAATTATATTCAAAATTTAAAATAATCAAAATCGACTTTTTTCAATTTACACCATCGAATTCTATATTTATTTTTCTCTGTTGCAAGCTTCATCTACACTTTCATCTCAATTCTCGATCAATAATTAGTAAAATCGATAGAATTAATTTAATATTTATTAAATTATAATTAATTAAAATAAATTTTAAAATAAAAAATAAACAAAATCAACTATTTCTATTTGATTGTTATTTATTTTTTTCTCTCTAATATCTCTAAGGATCTTACCTTGTCAGCATGCACAAGTTCAGTTTCAGTACAAGATATCAAAGCTGGCTTTAAAAAAGAAAGGACCACAAAGCAGCATGATTACTGGCAGATTAAAAGTGTTAGCAATTCATTAATAATTGAACTGTATTTTCTAAGATTTTGATTTAACCAAAATTTGCTAATTGCTTATTAACATCAGCATGAATAAAAATAAGCAATAAAATAAATTAATAAATATATATAATTTGGAGATGAAATTAGTATGAATTTGTTTGTTAGAAATTTATAAATTTACAATTCATCAAATATAAATCATTTTATTTTATACATCGATGATAGTAAAAAAATAAGGCATAAGCCCTAAAAAAATCTGTGTAATATAGCCATTTATTCAATTAAACTCCTTACATTTTACTATATTTAATAGAACCCTTAAACTTTAATTTAAGTCTAAACAAATTCTTACCTTAATGAAAATTTAACTTTCGCTAGATTAAATACCAACGGATCATTTTTGTTTATGTGGCATATGACCTAACAAGTTGATGTGATTAAAAAAAAGCGACATATTTGGTCACATGAGTTATTATGTGGGTAGAAAAAAAGATCAACCGACATTAAATCTAACAACGATTTCATTAGGAGTTTGTTTGGGTAAAAATCAAAATTCAACGACTCATTTTTAGTCGAACAAATGATGATTATTCAAGAGTTTTCTTTTAAATATTTAGTCAAAAGATAATCAAACGTGCTTATGTGGTAAAGAGGGTTAGGTACTTATTAATCATTAGAGGCGTGGATCACATGTTGGAAGATCATGAGCACTAATCAAACTAATAACATCACCCAAATCCCATAAAGAAGAAAAAAATGCAAAGTCACTGATCTTCCATTGATGAAAGCAAATCTTGGTGAATCAATGGCTAATAGTGTGATGATTTTAGTAGTAAAAGCTTATGTTTAGGTACAAGACTTATGCGTGTTTTATCAATTGCTAAGTTATTAACAAATTCGAAATCGGATTATATATCGCTTAACTTCCTCAAAAAATTAGAAAATTTCAAAAGAAAATATTATTAATTGTTTTTGCAAAAAGCCATTTATATATTTAAATATTTTTCTAAGGTTGAACCAAATTGGCAAATTTATTTACTTACAAAATCATAACAAATGATTGCCCTCATGATATACATGCATTCTTAACACTATAAAACTATGGGTGGTGAGAAAAAAAAAAACAATATCATTATATCAAATCATCTATCCAACCCTAACAACAAATCATTCTCATCTGCATCTAAGCATTTAACTTATTGATTGATGTATAATCTTTTGCTTAAGAATAAGATTCAAATTCTCCTTTTCTTTATTTAAAAAAAATAAATCATTTTCATCTAATAATGTGTTTCTTAAGGATATCATATAAGATCATAGTAATATAATACATACGTATACATTTATAATTATATATATTTAGAGGCTAACTGCTCAATTGTACATAATACATACATGTATATATATATATATTTAGAGACTAACTGCTCAATTGTCTGAAAATAGATATTCTTAACAACATTGTTGATCATAAACTAGAAGATTTTGAAGTCTTAAAAGAAATTATTTTTTAATAAATAATAATCGGATCAAGTTAACATTTGTCTATAAACACTCGTCAAGACTATTTAAAATACTATTTTAAGAAATAATTTTTCATTTAAGGCATGATTTTCATTTAGAAAAAATGATACATCAATTAATTTTTTTTATAAATATCACCTTAACAAATATTGATTGATAATCTTTAATATTTCTCGTGATTGTACACACTATAAGTTTCCACGTGGATAAGCCATGGATCATAGGATATTTGGATTTGAAAATGTTTGGATCCAAAACGTAGGCCCAATTGGCCCATCAATGAGTTCCACATTTAATCTGACGGCTGGTAGATTCTTGGTAGATTCTTAGAAGATTCCAACCTCATATTCAGCCACGTAGGACGAACAGAAATTCCACACGTGCAATCTGTCTCTGCCATAAGCAGCAAAATATACTTGGCTTGTGGCTCGTGGCTCAGAGACCGACAACAAAACCCACTAGTTCCACATTTACCCCTCTTCTCGACCTTGAACTTACGAAAACCAAGGCTAGTTTTGTAACTTCAATTTCCAAACATAGATACTCCGTCCCGTGAAAATCGTGTCGCGGCTGCCTGTCTTACGTAGCATTATCCTCTGAATAAAATTATTCTTCCTCTTTATTGATTTCAACAATTTTCCGGGAAAATTCTTAGGAGTAAAGCGGGAGAAAGTGACGGAAAATTCAGAATTTTCCGTCTAACAAGGTGGTTTAAATAAAAAATGCATTCCCTGAGCCTAAAGGTTTTTACTGATTTGAATGCGAGAACGAGGAGGAACTGTTTTCCTGGTCGGGTCGGTCACGGATTGGCGACAGATCTAGACTTTGGAAGGACGAGAAGGGTTGGGTCGGGTTGTTGGAATGGCGGCGCTGCTGGTGTTCGGAGTTGTAGGATAGTGGCGTGTGCGGTGGAGAGGAACGGGAATGGCGGGAATGGTGGAGGGGAGAGTCCGAGTTTGAACCCGAACCCGACTCCGAATGAGAGTTCGTTTTTATCCCGGAGCCAAACTTATGCAACGCTGAAACAGCAAATGGAGGTCGCCGCTAAATCTGAGGTTGTTTTCTTTTCTTTTTCTGTTTTGCGCCTTTTGGGTTTTTTCATTTCTTTTTCTTTTTTAAACCGAAGTAAGAGTTTTCTTTGGGCTTTTAGGATTATAAAGAAGCAGCAAGAATACGTGATTCTCTGAAAATGTTTGAGGAAGAAGAGCCTGTTTTGAAACTTAAGAGGTTGATTCGAGAGGCTGTTGCTGATGAAAGATTTGAGGTACTTCTCTAAGATTCTTCAATGGGCAGCTTTTTTTTTCTTCTTCTTTGTCCTGTTCAATTTGATTTTGTGACTTGAATGAGAAGTGTTGGTAGTTTGGAATCATGGGATGTGGCTTTTTTAGTTAGAAATGCTATCCGAATTACAATTGTCGAAATCTTGCAGTTTAAGATGGAACAATAATCCAATTACGTTATAGAAAAAAGTTACTTAAGGTTCCATGTGTTCTTCTCCTAGGATTTCATAATGAAAATAAGTCAAATGAGTGAAATTGCTGACTTCACCTGAAACTCATGCCGGTTTTATTTTTTGGGTCAGCAATTTTAAGCACCTGACTTAGTTCATTTAGGTACCTAAGAGAAATGACCAAGGAATCTTGCCTAAAATTTTGGCCATTATGCTTCTGGAGATGAAGTTACTTCTACCACAGTTGTAGCATGATGTATTTTAAACATGTATGTGGTTGCTCCTTTATTTTGTATTCAATTAAGTCAGGGTCAGGATTTAATGTTATTCCTTGAGTGCTTTTACATATTGTGATGGCCTTTGTGTCTGTTTTTCATTACTATTACCTTTGTTATTTCTTGTCCTGCATTTATGCAGCTGAACTCAAAAGTCAATTTTTAAGCTCATTGTCTCTTTCCAGATTCATTTCCCATACTCATATGGATCTGGATGTAGCTGACATTCAATTCTTTGAGGCTCATAACCTCTTTCAAGCTTCATTTCTACACTGGAGAATGACCTACTTTTCTTTATACATTTTCCTCCAATTTCCTGTTTTAATTTCTAATGTCAGACAGTTAGAGATTACTTATGGATAATAATATTATATATGTGCATGTGTTTGTTAACCTGTTGGATCTGCTGCCTTTTCTGTAATTCTTCAGGATGCAGCTCGATATCGTGATGAGTTGAAGGAAATTGCACCTCATTCTCTCCTGAAATGTTCAAGTGATGCAACAACCTTGGTATGGCAATGATCTAATTACACACAACTGCGATTGCTGGTTTTCAAAAGCATGTTTTTATTTTTTAAAATTTTATTCTAGTGGAATATAGTCGGTTCATGTAACGTCTCTTTTTCTAGGTTAGTTGATAAGTTGGGTAGTTTTTATCATATTTTAGTCTCTATGAGCAGGATTTGACCTCCTGTTTTTGCTTCTAAGGTTTCATTTGGGGTTAATTTTGCTGCTTACCTTTTGATTTTGGAAGTGAAAATCAAGAAGTGCATTGGATACATAAACAAAAATTAATTTTCATAAATAACAAAACAAAAATTTTACCTCTGTGTGTGTAACACCCCGTACTTTGATCACTAGCTAATTGAGCTTAATTACGGATAATTGATGAGAATTAAGGTCGATTATGGTGTTACTAGGCATAAGAAGGTGGAAGGAAACATTATGGATAAAACAATATTTACGTGATTAAATAATACTAAAATAATGATAAAATAATACTTATTTATTAGAGGCAGAATTAGTGGAGTCAGAAGGTCACATGGAAGTAGATTGGGCCAATTAAGATGTTTTGGAGCTCTAGAATACAAGTGAAAAATTTTGGAATAAAAATAATATTTTTTGAATAAAATAATATTAAAAATAATATTAAAATATTATTACCATATTCGCCGCTGAATTTAGTCATGAAGGTGAACTATATGGCTAATCTAACTGTAATGACCAATTTCCAATTGCATTCTAGTTAGCCATATAGTTCACCTTCATGACTACATTCAGCAGCGAATATAATAATAATATTTTATTTGAAAAATATTATTTTATTTTGAAAATTTTCATTTGCCTTCTAGGGCTCAATTATGTTGGAATCAATTTACTTTTTAGTCAATTTTCTTTTCATTTTAATCAAGTATGATTTTGCTTCATGGCATCATTTGAGAAAGTAAAAGAGAAGTAGTACTAGCAATGAGTGAGTGAAACGTTAAGTTTCTTAGAGATCTTTTGGTATTGTGAGATGTCTTTATTGAAGGTGTGATCTGATTCTAAAAGGGACAATTGTTTCTAATTTTCTCTTGTAGCTTAGGGTTATCAAAATCTCAACTTCTTTTATATAACTTGGGTATTTTGGATAACTAATGTCTTCCATGTTGCTTTCTAAAATTATATTTTAGCTTGAAAGTTCATTTTGGCCATTATTGTTGTCAAGACTCCAGAATTTAAGTTAGATACTCTTTTCAAATTTTTTTTGATTCTCTGATCAAATTCTAAGTTGATGTATGCCTTGGGATTCTAATTCCTTACCAAGTGAATGGAGTAAGGTCTGTAAGGTTTCCAACTTGTGAGACATTTGGCTTTGTGGAATCTGTTTTATCTATATCTGTTTTTTTTTAAAGCGTTTTATCTATATCTGTTAAGACAGAGCCAACACTGAATTACGGAAAATTGTTTATTAAAGGTGAAATGGAAGAACCATAACCTTGTCAATCTGATACAAATATTCTGTGATATTTCAGGGAATCAGAGTTCAAGTTAGGAGTGTGTACATAGAGGGGCGAAGTCTGCCTTCGAGGGGCCAGTACTTTTTTGCATATAGAATAAGAATAACCAATAACTCAGATCGTCCTGTTCAGCTTCTCAGAAGGCATTGGATTATCACGGATGCCAATGGGAAAACTGAAAATGTTTGGTGAGTTAACTCTATTATCTTCTATGCTATCTTTTATTTATCATTGTTAATATAGCTTAGTCTCAGTCTTCTCCCTTCACTGTTTGATAAGTACCAGATGGAAGTTTTTATTCCTTAATTTCCATCACATCTGATCTTGTAGCATTCTTTTACTGCAGGGGGATGGGAGTTATTGGTGAACAGCCAGTTATTCTTCCCAGAACAGGTTTCGAATACTCATCTGCTTGCCCATTAAGCACGCCCAGTGGCAGAATGGTAAGAGGGGCCTGCCCTTTGGTTTTCTTTCTTTCTCACTGGAAAAGTTGTTTAATTTTGTCAAAACTGAACTACCATTTAATTCATGGTATTAGAAAAAGAATTTCTTTTTTCAACTTGCTTTTTTCAATTTAGGGGATTTACAATACAAGAACTTTGATCATAATGTTTAATTATTATTTAAGTGATGCAACGTGCTGTAATCTTTTTTAGTTGTTGGCTAAATTGCTTTCAACAAAGAAAGCTCATGGTCAAGGTTTTAATCTGCCTTATTACCTAATATAATCCAATTGTTCTTAATACGCAACAAGTTAAAGCCTGGGTAGAGGAAAATGGTTGAAATAAATGGCAAGCTTGACAGACAATGCAAAGCATATCTTGGATTTTTTTTCATTAAGCTTCCTATTTGTTGGGATTTATAGTTTAATATTTTGAGTGGAACATAGTTATTGTTATTCAGCGCTAGTAATAATCTTTCTATGGCATATCCATCGTAGAATCAGTAAAAGTGAGTCAGGTTGCTTGACCATAGTCCACTTTGTGGTTATTTTCTCCACTTCCTTGAGGGTGTGAAAGCTTCAATTCTGAGGCAAACTGATAAGGATCCTTGGCCCCTTCTATACATGTCTTTTGTGCCACTTTTTTGTTTGATTTTTGTCATTTTTAATGCCTTTCTGTGTGAATGAGTCCTGAACTATTTGGACTACTTGGACTATGTGCTAAAATGCATTCCTAGAAGTTCTAATTTCCTTGGGTTCATTGTAATGCAGGAAGGAGACTTTGAGATGAAACACATTGACAGATTAGGCTCGCCGAGTTTCAATGTAGCCATTGCCCCATTTTCTCTCTCCACACTAGGAGATGATTCCGATAGTTTTTGAAATCTGAAATGATATTGTTACCTTGGGTGAAGTGGAGTTACCATATCTACAAATAGAATCAGGTTATTTTCAAACTGAAGCTTCGCATTGTAAAGCATGTTTTTTTGTGATCCAAGTGTATAGATCTTCCTATGTAAGTGAGTATATAGGTTAATATTCTCTTCAACTGTTTTCCTGTACAGACAAACTAATGAAAACTGTAAACAAAATGATTTGATAGAGATGAATGTAAATGTTTTTGTATGAAAATTTCCCCTTTGATTGAATGAAAATCTAAGTAGCATGAGTTGGAAGGGTTTGGTGTCTGTAAGAAATGGCTAGCTTGCTTGTATTTTGAGGGACTTGTTGCTAATTGTGGCTATTATTCTCTGAGGTTTCGGGGACAGCCTACCTACAGGTTAACTCGATTCTAAATATGCCTGTGTTCAATTGAAGATGTCATGATTTTTCAATGAATTCCTAGACAGCATAACACTTTGTTGTGATCACGAGAATTTGCAGAATTCCAATTTGTTGATTCTAAGCTTATCGGTGCACGACCGACACACATGAATTCCCCGCTTGCTTAAAACATGGACCCGAATTCCCATCCTACTCAGTCAACCTCATGAACTTGTTAGCCTTCTTTTATCTTTTACATATATATGCACGAAACCTCACTGCTTTTCTGTCATCTTTGCGTTGTCTTTGAAAGCTTTGTGGTTAGTCTCTGGCTCCCTCACCAATGATATCAGCAAACATGAAAGGTATCTCTCTCTCTCTCTCTGTTTTTTGCATAACATGAATGCATACGTAGAAGGAATGAAGGATGTCGTAAATGAACCATTCTTTTTCCTCTCATTTTCTTATCAATGATTTTCATTTGCAAAACCTTTTCAGTTCCATCTTGTCTATGTCTGAAACTCAAGAAAGAATGTAGAAGACTATTTCTTCTATCTTTACTCATTCTACACCAAGAAATTACAATGACAATGAATAATAGAGAAGAGGAGAGATTGAATGAGTTTTATGGTTCTCTGTTGTACGCATGAGTTTGTAACAAGAGTTGATGACCTTGAACAAATTAATCAATGGACATTTCCAAATAGTAAGTATGTTATTTTCAGATTTTGTATTTAAATCAGGTTATATGATTTCTACAATTCAGGAATCTCAGCTTTTTACTAAAAGAGATTCAATAATCTAATCCTCATTTCCATGTCCATTTTCTTGTGATTTCTGGACTCAAAACTCTCCTTTGCCTTTAGCTCCTTTGAAGTCTTTGTTCCCAGTCCTTGTGCCCATACAGTAAATCCCAACAAGCTTGCTACTGTTTCCTGAACATTACCCTTCTCACATCCTCAATTCTTCATTTTGCCAGCCTCACAAAGGTATCTTTGAATTCTTTGAACCCTTTCTGGATATACCATTGCTTAGAAGCCAACAAGAGGTTATCACAAAGATCTTTCTTACCACATCAACATTAAACTTGACGAATCAATATGCAACACGTAATTAAATTAATAACTATGGCTAGGTTTTCAGCATATCCATATTCAAGTTTGATGGGTGTCCTTTGGATGCGCAGGAAATAGGGGATTAGTTTGGTAGGCAAATTGGGTTGAAAACGGGTTCCTTGTGACATGTGAGAATGACATTCCACAGTAACATTCTTCCTTGTTTTGGAACTTCTATACTCTAAAAGTCACAAGCTCCACCATTTGTATCCCTAGCCTTTCTTTCTTGTCTTCTTCTTTAGCTTGCCTTGTAAATCAATCCGCAGGTATTTCGCCTAAGCTTCGGCAAAGTTTTTGCTTAAAGAGTTAAGTTTGGAAATTTTTTTTTCCTATCGAACAAAGACTAATTAGTATGATTTTGTGAGTTGAAATCTTTAAAATTCATGTTCGTAAGAGACATAATAAAGAAATTTTATAGCAACATTGAAGCAATGATCAGCTGATTAATCCAACAAGCATTAATTGTTTACTATCATTGATGAAACATTGGAGACAAGAGCAGTCAGACCTGACAGATTCTTTTGTTTTATCAATGATTTGGAACAGGACACCGCAAATTTAGATTGTCGAAACAGCAAAGAAATTCGTGCCGACCTTTCCTTTCTTTCTTTTTTTTTTTT
The DNA here is from genome assembly GCF_000208745.1 of Theobroma cacao. Taxonomy (NCBI): domain Eukaryota; kingdom Viridiplantae; phylum Streptophyta; class Magnoliopsida; order Malvales; family Malvaceae; genus Theobroma; species Theobroma cacao. The sequence goes on from NC_030852.1 coordinate 909,217, forward strand.
AAATTTAATTTAATTTAATTTTATGCTTTGCTAATGCTTGGAGATCACGTTTATCATCACCCCCAAAACAAGTCACACTCACCTTTCCTTCCCATTTTCACACCGTCATTGCTTCTCACGCATTCTTTCAAGCAAGAATGCCACAGTATGAACGAATCATTCATCTCTTTTTCCTTTTTATCAGAAATTATTGTAATAATTTATAAAAAATATATATATAATTAAATTTAAATAATAAGTGATTTACTATCATTATAAAATTTTATTTGAAATCGTAATAAATAATAATTTTATTATCTAAATCTTACTCGAATCAGATTAGATAATATTATTTATATATCTTATTATAAAATATCTATTATTGTTTTTATTTTTTTTTCTTTTATATATATATGATGTGAAATTGAGTAGCGAATACTTTATAATCAGTATTAAATCTAAATCCAATAGGTGATAAATAATAATTTTATTTAACTAGATAAAGTAATATAAAGTATTTATTATTATTCTTTCTTTTCTCTTTCTACATATATATATATATATATATATATGATGTGACAAGTCAAAACTTAAGATGGTTAATTTTTCCTTTTTTTGATTTATTTATTATTATTATTATTTATTTTAGCTTGCTTGCAAAATAAAAGAAAAATAAATGTTCTGCTTCAAGGTTTTATTGTTCTGCCAAGTGTGTTTTTCTCTGCAAGGCCAAGGAAGATTCCCGAGGTGGGGGCCTTGCTTGTCCAAACTTATCAATCAAGTCTCGGCTCTTGCCATTCAACCAATTCAAGGATGACACGTGTCATCCAAGTTGAGCCGACATGGAAAAAAATTAAAAAAAAACCCAAAAAGTATTAATTATTTTTATTAGCAAATCGACCCATGAAAACTTGCAAGATTTGGGATTGTGGGGCAAGAAACATGACCTTTGGTCACATCTGGGTCCCCTGTTTTGAACATCAACTGATATTATGCTTTAACTAACACATAAAAAAGGGTAAACATCATCATGCCAAATGACCCTGGCCAGGATGATTTTTAGAATCCCAATCTTGTCTCAAACAAGAGGATTGATTGAATTTCAATGCAAAATCCAATTCTGAGAAGACCCTTTAACATGATTTTACGTAAAAAATCAATAGTAGTAGGTGTTTATGGATATCTCAAAAACCCAAGTCTAATATCATCTTTAATGTGATGTTACAACAAAATGATGGATAAATCATTAGTAAAAAAAAAGTAAGGTTCATCATCACCAGTTAATGGTACTTCACTTCGTCAGACCATTGTTTCCCTCCTTTGTGAGTTGCTTTATTCCTTGCAAATAGTAGCTGTTCAGAACACACCAAAACAGTCTCTGAACTCCCAAAAAGCATCGTCGGAATTCCAACACAAAATCCAAATATAATGGTGACTGTTCCTATCTCTCTGTCCTGTTTTAAAATATTTTGTGAATAATCAATTAAAAAAAAAGAAAAAATTGACCAAAAAGACTACAAAAGACTCGAATTCCAAGGAAAAAGGTGACAAAAAACTTGCATGTCTGGGAATTTAATATTTGCATGGTGGTATGGAGATTATGTAAAGACTGGAAAAGGGCTCTAGCCTAGTCTAGTCTATTTCGCAAGAATTCCTTTTTCCTTTATAAATAACAGGAAGAGAAAGAGAAGCTTGCCCTCAAAGCATACCACCCTTTTTATCCTTCTCTCTCTCTCTCTCTCTCTCTTTAAATTTGGTTGCTTTATCAGTTTTTTTGGTTCTCTCTCTGTAAGCAAAGAAGCAAAGCATCTCCTCCACATTAACTTGCTTTCCCTTGTAAGCATCAACCTTTCCTTTGCTCAGAATTTACCTTCTGCTTTTATCTCATCTTTAATATTAATCAAAACTTTTTGTTTATGTTAATGTATATTTCTGGTGCAAAAAAAAAAAAAAAAAACATTTCTAAAGTTTGGAATCTCTGCCAAAGGCCTGATGCATTTGTTAATATGAGGTCAAATTCAAACTGGGGCAACTTTTGATTTTCTGAATTTCCAATTGGTCTGATTCTTCTCTACCTGTTTTGATGTTGATAAGAATATATCAGAAAACCATTTCTTCATAAAGTTCTCTTGAATGTGGCCTAAGTCATGACAAGTCAGCCGCTCCTGTATTGTTTGATTCTTTGTTTTTAAGATTTTAACTCTATTTTTCAATTGTTTTGTTATTTCAATTTTTTTTCATTAACAACTTTGGAATAGTTAGTATGTTAAAGATCATTCCTTTGGAGCTCTAATCTTACAAAATGTCTTCTGTTTTCTGAGTTTGTTTCATTCAAAATAGTGAAAGTTTGTTGTTTCATCAAGATTCTCTGGAGCTTTTCTGTTGTTTCATGCAATTCATGTTCCTTACTTCCTTAATGAAAAGCTCTTCCTTTTTCCTTCAAGAAATCATTCACCATATTTTCATGATTTTATTTTAGATTCATTTAAGTTATCTCATTATTTTCCTCTATTCAAATCAGTACGTTCTTGATCCTATTCATTCTGTTTTCAGAACCAAGTTGCTGTTCATCTTCCTTTTTTTTTTAATTTCCATGAAAGAATTTGAGCACAAAAAACCATTTTTCAAATTCATTCTTTGGCAAAAAACAGAGAAGTAATTAGTTGCTCCATCATGAGTTCTTTAACAGGAGGAGGAGATTCTTGGCAACCAGCCATGACTGTCAACACAACTACCACAATCTACTGGTTCAACTGGAGGGTCTTGCTTTGTTCCATTTGGGTCTTGATCACAGCCACTTTTTCCTTTATTCTTATATGGAAATATGAAGGTTTCCGCAAATCTAGTCACAGTAATGGAGAAACTCAGCAAGATACAGCAGGATCTCTTCATGAGGATGAGACTTGGAGGCCATGTTTAAAAGGAATTCACCCTGCTTGGTTACTGGCTTTCAGACTTGTTGCTTTCTTTGTTCTTCTGATATTGCTAATTGTCACCTCTTTTGTCGATGGAGGCAGCATTTTCTACTACTATACTCAGTAAGCTTCCCTTTCTCTTGGACGAAACTCATAGTATTTCGTATTTGATGTATGAAATTTGAGAAGGGAAAATTTCTTTTTTTCTGCATATTTGTGATTCCTGCTGCAAGCTTTAATTAGTACTCTATACTTGTCTTTCGAGATATAAGATGATTTCCTTACAACACTGATCTTTTTAGAGTTCCTTGCATTGAGGATATGCCTTTTTTTCTTTCTTACAGAAAGAAGAAGAAAAGATCATGAATTTCTGCACTGATGTTGTAGTAGTTCTTAAAAAAAGGAACATGTAATTTGTTGTTGAGGTTCTAAAATCACATGGTTTCTTTATGGAAATAGCTAAAATCAGTTTACCGTATCATTTGCATGTAAACTTTTCATGGAAACCAATTAAACTTACTTACATGAAGTATGGACTTGACCAATTTCTGAGTCTTTCTGCATTTTCCTTGTTCTGTGCAGGTGGACTTTCACATTGATCACCATCTATTTTGGGGTACACTTTATCTTTTCTATGAGATTTTATCTGTATATTTATTCATCTCTATCGCAGAGCTTGTTCTTCTGCTCTTGATTTGTTAACTCATTCATCTCATGTTTCAATTGTAGCTGGGATCAGTGCTCTCCATGCGTGGATGTTACCAATACCACAAAAGGGTTAGTGGCGACAAGGTTGATAACGTAGAGTTAGATGCAGAGCAAGGAAGCTATGAAGATACTATAGGTGGAGAAACCTCTAACAATGCAGCAAAAAACCCTGAGTGTCCTGAGGGTCATTCTGTTCGCCAACCTGCAGGCACTTCGGGTTATGTCTTTCAAATAATCTTCCAGGTAAACTAATTTTAAAAACAAAGGGTAACTCGTCTCTCCTTGAAGCTCTAGCCCTTGAAGGGGAACTTCTTTTTAGCTGCTTTGCTTCCTAGGGATGATGACATAGTTTTTCTTGTGAACAGATGAATGCCGGTGCTGTTTTTCTTACAGATTGTGTTTTTTGGTTCATAATTGTCCCTTTTCTTGCAATCAAAGATTACAATCTGAGTGTTGTAAGTATAGCCACTGTACTTGATCAAATTTAAGATATCATTTCATGAACTTGATCTTCTTGTTCAATCCATTAAGAGAGAAAAAGCATAGAGCATTCCAATTTTTTCGGCATATCATGATATGAAAAAACAGAACAAAAATCCGAAATATTTTGTCAGTTTCTTTGGTTCTTACTTGCACAATTTCTGAATCTTTCTGTGGCAGCTGGCCATAAATATGCATTCTATCAATGCTGTCCTCCTGCTTGCTGATACCGCTTTCAACTGCTTGGTAAGTGACACTACTCACATTCAAAGCCTGATAGTTTCTAAATCTTTCCATTTGATTTCTTGTTAATTTCGGCTTATTGTCACGTCCAGCGCTTTCCTTGTTTCCGGATCGCATACTTCTTCCTCTGGACAGTGATCTATGTTATATTCCAGTGGCTTGTTCATGCTTGGGTGAATGTCTGGTAAATCCATTAAACTCTCATCTGTCTCTAATGGTATACATAATCTCCATTTATCTTTTGATTAATGTTGATTTCAATCATTTTAAACAGGTGGCCATATCCATTTCTTGATCTGTCATCTCCATATGCTCCCTTATGGTATGTTCTTCTAATCATTAAAGCTTCTATCAGAAACCATGTTTGATCTGTATATATCCAAGCATCTTGGCACAAACACTTACTCTCTCATCTCTGAATTGGGATTTGAAGGTACTTTTCGGTGGCATTGATGCATTTCCCATGCTATGGTCTCTTTGCTTTGATGGTAAAGCTGAAGCACTATGCATTTTCAAGATGGTTCCCTGACTCCTATCAGTGTATGAGGTAGCTTCAACTGGTGGGTTTATGCAGACAATTGGTTAGAAGGTCTTTGAATTTTTTTCCCCCATAAAAGATACAGACAATGCATCAAATGGCAGATATAACATAATTGGAACTTCAGGATTCTTGCATCAGAAACTTGACAGAAGGTGTTGATACATCAGATTGAGTTTTGGAAGATACAAAACAGGCCAAGCAAGAAAGCAGGCAATCTTTGTTTGTACATCCATTTTAGGGAGTTGTGTAGTAGTTTTTAAGTTGTAACTACCGATAGATATTCAAAAGAATTCAAAGGAAAATCTCTTATTTCTCCAAGTCTACTTGTCAACTTTTTTTTTTGTCTCTTTTTTCTGTTCAAGCAATTTTCATGTATTTTTGTACATACAAGTTACAATATCAACTTAAAATGATTTGAATCAACATATTTGATTAAATATCGTGTATACATAAACTGTCATAATACATAATCATTAAAGTCGATTTTGATACTAACTATCACAGTCTACACTAACTTGCAGAGTATTGTTTATTTTAATCTTATTAGAACCGACTCTGATACCATCTATCACGATTCACATTAATCTACATATTATTTATCCCATGATTTTGTTTCACATGAGACGCCACAAGTTGAAAATAATGTAAACATTTAAATATTCAGTCATTCTCTAACACACCATTGTTTGATGTGAGCCCTTACGGCCATGTACATATTCAATTATTAAAAACTCATCGATGACGGGTTTTTCCGAGATATCAAAAACCTGGGAATTGGCAACTGTCCCAACTCCCAAATCATTATCAATCTATTCCTTATCAGCAGGAGAAAAGGAGGAAAAAGAACAGATAGAAAAATTCCCATCAGCTTTCTAAAGCTTATTATTCAACTTGGCTGGTCTAACAGTGATAGATTGGTCTAGCTGAGGTGGAGGGCATGACCTGTGTGGGAAAGAAAAATGGGGTCAAAGACGGCGAAGCATAATGAGTAATGACATCGTTTCACTTTGTGGAAGCTGACTCAGGGGAAGGAAACAGAGGCTCAATCATATATCGGTGCTTTTGAATGATGTTCACGTTGATATCCAAAAAGGAGGAAAAGAAAAAAAGAAGAAAAAGAAAAGAGAAAAAGAGGAAATTAATCACCAACAGCTTCAAATCTTTCTATTTTATTTTGTTTCTGTCCAACAGTCTTTTAGTTGTTTTCAACTAAAAGTTATGCAACCATTCTTCCTATTAAAGAAACTCCAATAGATAAATCATGATCTTTTACCTATCCTTCAATTATAAAATAATCTCAATAGCAACTAGGATTTTCTGTCATTTCACATGAGTGCTGTTTTGATTCATAGAGTCCCACAATTTTATCTCATATCACAAATTTTTTTTAAATTGAGAAAGGGAAATTCGAATTATATTCTCTAAATAAAAAATTATATACTAATTAATAAACTAAATGCTAAGATATGTATTACAGATTAAAAAATGATGTAAACAATTAGATTCGTAAATATTCTAATATACAACCAATATGAGATTCATAACTTTTCTCTAGACCATGACACATAACATTGTTGACAGAGATCATTACCCAAAATTATTCATTAGCATTTATCATGATATTGAATAAGGTTATACACTATCATAAGTTTTAAATTTATGCGTAGGGATGTCAACGAGTACCCTATTAAAAGATACCCGTGGGTACCCTACCCGGTTACACCGAATTAGGATACTCCATAAAAGGGTTCGAGTAGTGATTTTACTACCCGAATTGGATTCGGGAAAGGTTTAGATACCACCCCTTGGGTATCCGTTATCCGAACCCGATTACTATTTATAAATATTTTATTATTATTTTAATAATTAAATTAAAAATTTACAATTTCTATCAACTTTACAAGCAATTTTCTTTTGTTAAAAACTAACAAATATATAAAAAATATGGTTACTCTAATTATTAATATGATGACATTAATATATTTAAACTAAAAAATTATTAGATTGTTAAATATGTTTAAATAATTTGAATATTACATCATATTATAAAGGAATATAATAACTATTACATATATATACTTTTAATATAAATATATTTACTTTCTATTTTGTGTTAACATTATAAAAATTATAACTTATAAAATTATTAATCATAATATATATACCATTATTTATATAAACTTATTATATATATATACTTAAAGAGAGCTTTTGATATTAGAATAGTTTTAGAACTTAAATGTTTTTTTTTAATTTCATGAAATTAAGAAAAAATCCTTATAATTAATTAAATTAATTCATGAAAGTATTATTATTAATTAACTTGTAATGTCTTTCAATATATGTAGTTTATATATTGTGTTAATTTTAAAAAATATAATTACTATTATATATATATATATATAGTTTATATATTGTGTTAATTTATTATGAATATAATTACTATTATATTATAGGCTTTTAGTATATCTACTTTAAATATAAATATATTTACTTTTTATTTTGTATTAACATTGCAAAAATTATAACTCATAAAATTATTAATTACAGTAGATATACATTTGTTTATATAAACTTATAACATATATATCTAAAGAGAAATTATGAGATTCGAAAAGTTAATTGGGTACCCATGAAAAAGATTTTAATAATTTTTTTATTTAATCGGATATTTAAACTGGTTAGGATAATTATAGAGTAGTAAGAATGTATTAGGGTTAGGGTTAGAGAAGTAATTTTTAAATTATTCGAGTAGGTAATAAGATTAGGGTAGTTAATTTTTAGTAAGATTAGAGTTCAGGTACCTCAAAATTATAGGATACTCGACCCGTTGACATCCCTATTTATGCGTTAGTGGTGTGACAAAATTTAATTCATTAATTATATATAGAATTTATACATTGACAATGTATCAAACATAAACCCATCAGATATATACTTTTATAATATCTTGGTGAACTTGAGAAACAAGGAACTGCAATTTATTAACAAAAATTTGTAATGTTTGTGGGCTCATGCATGCATTCATTCTTACAAGGGATTATACCTTGTGTCAGTTCATGCTTTGTTCCAAACATCCACTAGAATATTGATTATGAAAAATTGGAAAGGTGAAGTTGAGAGATGAAGTAGGATCTATTAAGCTCATGTTTTCTGAATCAGTTAACGCAATTGACTAGACGAAACTTGTCGAGTAGCTTGCTATTTAAAGTGATTCTCTTAATGCGATCAATAGGATACTTAATCCTCGTTCAGGAGTGTTTACAGACAATATCAATGACAACAATTTGGCTTAAGACAACATTGTACTTTCCCACTAAACAACCCTTTTGCAGAAACAAGATTTACAACTTTGGAAAGTTTTACCAGATTTTTTACCACCAGAAAACTGAAAATCTGAGAGAAATCTATGTACATACATGATGGCCCTCGAGACAGCTTTCTTGTCGTGTATGTTTTATCTACAGGTGACTGGTCAGCACCTGTAGCAAAGACAGAGGTTTCTGTTTAAGTAGACGAATTAAACTTTAGAAGATAGCGAAACTTATCAGTAACAAAAGCACAAAATGTGAAAAGGAAAAGGTGTTGAGAATGCACCTCAGAATTTGGTCACATCGATATCAATTAATAGACCAAGCTCCAAAAAACGAACTCCAGCCTGTCAAATCAAAGTAACTTACAAAGTATACATCACATGTGATCACAAATAATTGCTGGGCATAGAACCCATTAGAATGATGTTTTCATTATCCTTATGCTCCATCCCTTCTGGCTTTGTCTTTGAAAATAGTCCAGAGAGGAAACCCACAGGTAACCCTGAACTTGACCTCTTCCCTAACAAGTCCAAAGCTCCACTGGCCCCAAAACTGACACCACGGATTAGACTATTTGCATGCCTCGTAGCTTCATCTGCCCTAAGTAGCGCCCCACATGGACAGTCTACAAGCTTTTTAAAGCAATGCTTATGAAAAACTGAACCACAGGACATACACTTTTCAATCTCACCTTCCTGTTAAAATTTCATGCTGTCAGATTGTAGCAATGAATAGGCTAAAAAAAAAAACCAATAATGCAGAACTTTTGAGCTTTCTCAGGCAAAAGTTAATAGAGTAAATATGCTACTTTTTCCCCAGCAAAATGAACTACCAGAGGAAACAGAGTAGATCAGCATGTATAGAATTTGTAATGCTCAAGCTCAATGGTTTAGGCATTCTGATTAACAAGCCCAAGAAAGTACAAAGAGCATCATGTAGTAGTGGAATTCATGTGATGATAATGGAAATAAAGACATCTGGATTATAAGAAAATTTGGAGGGTAAACATTTATCTCGGACCAACAGATTACCTAGGTAGTAAACAGCAATAAGCAATGGGATATACACGGACCTGAAAAGGAAATATGAGAGATGATGGGTCATTACAAGACTGACGAGCACTGCAGGGGATTCCCACATCACAGCATATGAGGCATTGTTCTACAATATGCTCCTGAATTTTCCTTGATACAGTTTCCACCATCACAGGAAGAGCTGACATGAGAATTGACATCTTTACTTCAGAGTCAAACCAACATAGGAGAAGAAAGCCAAGAGAGTGAAAGAGAGTAATAGAAAAAAAAAATCCTATGTTGCAGATTCAGAAAACCAAAAGGCTAATACAAGTAATGTCTGAAAAATAAAAAGGTCCAAAGTGAAAGTCCCCTCTTATTTCTCAGGTGATATATAATACCTTATACAAAGACTTCACCCCGATAGGGTGACAGCTGTGACACATGTTACATTAAAATTTTAACAATCAACAAAAACTTCAAACATTGGTAATTTGTGTGTGAGTGTTTCTGGTTTGCATGTCACAGTCTTCCAAAAAGTGGTATTCTACCCGCTCTTATAGAAATGGATAGACTCAAAATAATGACCTCTAAATAGTAAAGTATCCTCCACTAAAAACCAAATTAGCTTGTGATGGGAAGTTAACCTGCAAAAGCTCCTTTGGAAAGATCTATGAGATCTCTAAGTGCAAAAAAATCATTGCTTTCAAGAAGATATCTTCGAGACCCAAGTCCTTTGTTGATTGACATCCGAAATGGACAGCGAACATATGGAAGCATATTTCGTATTTTTTTCCTGATGCCCATAACATGGTGCAGGGTTGGAACCTTCGAAAACAGGAAAGGATTAACTGCACTAACACAAAGCATGGGCTGCAAAAAAAAAAAAATCTGGTTAAAACACCTGGCTTGGCATTAAGTATTAATTTAAGCAAACATTTGGGAGATTAAAGTTCTACTTATAAGCATTTCGTTAAATGCAAACATAAATCTAAATACATATATAAAAAACTGTACGAGGGGTTACGAGGGAAGAAATTTCCAGTACAGAGCCAATAGCCATCAAGTCATTCTTAGGCTCCCTACCCACAGCAAATATCAATGCATTGGAAAATGATGAGAATCAAAGTTACCCATTTTATGATCCTTATCTTTAGATCTGTGAAAAGTATGAAGAAGAGAGAGTAAGGCAATTTTTTCCATAGGTAGGAGTAAAGGTGTCTGCCTGAATGCTCTAATTTCCATCCTGGATGGGCATATGTAAAACAATGCCTAATCTTCCATATTTGGGTTGTCTTTAATTTACAATTCACTTATACATAGATCCTACAAACAGCATCTCATACCACAGCCACTACCTGGTCATGTATAGAATCCAGATACGATTTAGCCAATTGTGAAACTGGATACCGAGTAAAATCCCAATTATGCAACACTCTTGCTGGTAAGACTGCCATCTCATTTGTGTGACATGATGAACAAAACAACTGGCCGGTGTATTCACAAAGTCTAGGCTTTCCCCATCCAAGTGACTGTACCAAATCTTGCATCAGAGTCATTCCATCATCAAAATGTTTGTGGCATCCAGCACAAGTGTAATGTTGAGCTTCTAAAATCTGTTTCATTGGTTTGGGTGGTCGAACTTCAACAATAAGCGATATAGTCTTCCCTAAAGGAGAAATCTTTTCTGTATGTGCCCCTCTTGAAAAATCTGTAGACTGAGACGACCGAGTATTTGATGGAGGGGTGCTAGGAAATGAATCTTGAGGAGACAAAAACCAAATCAATGCACTTGGAGGACTAGAAAAAGACCTGGAATGGATAATGGAATGTAAACATTCTTGAATAAGAACACTTCTTTCAGCAATAACATCAGGAGCTGCGTTCCCAAATATCTTTCGAGATTCCCTTTCTACAGATGACCAGGGAGAAGGAAGACTCCAACCTTGATCAGAGAATAATGATTTCAAGCGACGATGGAGAGTACAGAAATCACGGTACCTGCGTTCAACCTCCCACTGGTCATCGCCACACCACACTCTTATCTTATACACAGTGTACTCCTTTACCCCAACCAATCTTTCACTAAGTGAGACGTCTCCTTTCTGCTGCTTTGCGCCCACCACTTCAACACCATCTATTCTCAGCAAGTGTGCAGAGCGTGAGTAAGCATCATCTACACCTGAAGTAGAAGCAGTTGACCCTCCATCTCTTAGAGGTAGAGATAACTGTGGTTGGAACATCCTATTACCCTGAGAGAACATGGCTCCAGGAGAGTCAACAGACTCAAGCAAAATTTCTTCCATGTCATGAACAACCTCATCATAAAATTCATTTAGCTCAAGTTTCTCCATCTGCAAGATGTAGAGGATGGACAAATAAGAATATTAGCAGCTTAAAATGAAATTTATGGAACCAGAACCCAACAGGTTGATAACCACTTATCTACATAAGACGGTTGATGAATCACAAACTCAAAAAGTACGTGGCCCATAAATTTGACAATAAACCAGTACATAAAATGACACATTCAACGCTTAATGAGCTCATTCCAGCTACATCGCACAGAATGATAAGTTTGTTGTAAGTCGGCACAACTAAAAAGGTCATATACTACAACATTAGTCAATGAACAACTACGGTAAGAATGATGGTTACTGCTGCAGCTCATCTTAGAGCCGTCACAAGTTTGTTACTTAGTTATTTTCCCAATGGAGTTGAGCATCATTGTGATTCTTGACTGAAGTATCCAGCCAATAGTTCAATAAATAAAAACAAAATGCTTCTCCAGCCAGACCAAAATGATTTTGTTCAAGTTAATATTCATTCACGGTACTAGCAAAATATGTATAAACACATCTAGCTAACAGTTGTAATTCATAAGCATAAGATAAATCTTAACTAATCTGAATGATGATTAGGATACTAGCAGATGAAACAAGAAAATTTACAAGTGACTGACCTTAACTGGTCCAGGATGTTCTTCAACTACATCTGCTGGCACAGGAATATTCTTGAATGTACTACTGCTCACAATATTTTCACATGTAGATGTGGGTGAATCTGGTTTGCAATCATCAAACAGTTCTGCATTTACTTTTTGAGAAGAGTAGACTGGATGGGCACAATCAGCAAGGGGATCTAATTCTGCTTTATAATTGCCAATTTCCTGTCTTTCTGATAATAAACTCTCATCAACAGCAATCACTTCCTTAGCATGAGCAGATTGATGCTTCCTTACCCTGTCAGAATCCAAAACATCCAAACCTATCTCCACAGGGGCTTTTTCTATAGGGGGATCCTGCTCCATTTCAAAGACATCAGTAACAGAACAAGTTTCTAGATACTTCATGTCATCATCAGCATCTTGGAGTTGATTCCTAGTAACAGGAATATCTTTCACATATTTCTCTGCCTCATGACCCCTTTGAGAACTGATTACATTGACCAAAGAACTTTTTGCCTCTTCCACTAAGTCATCAGCCACCTGTTCCTGAAAACTAGCCACAGGAATGTCTTTCACTTCTTCTACAAGCTCTGTTTCAACTGAACTCAATAAACCAATTGGAAATTCACCAAAACTATTGACATTCTTTTGCAATTCATTCCCACCTTGAACTTTTTCCCTCGCAGCAGTTGCATCTAGCATGAAAGAAGCCAGATCAGTTGTGCCTGCTTCTTGCTCAAAATCATCCCAATCATTGGAACCAAAGGCCACAGATGAATTAATCCCTAAAGGATTCTCGTTCACATTCTTAGTGTCATACTCATCATTATCTTTCTTCCTATAATAAGAATTATTCCTACACTCATCATCATCCATGCCATAGTTATACATCGAATCCTCCCCTTCCGAATGCTCATATCTCGATGAATTCCCATCTTCCTCCCTTAACTCCGAAACCAAACATGAAGAACTACCTTCTTCAACACTTTTAACATTAACAACCCTTCCGTCTTCGATTCTGTCTTTTGGAAACTCAATTCTTCGATTGGATGGAACTTTCTGGCTCCCCTCCAAACTGAAATTCTCAAAATCATCACCTAATCCAAAACCACTAACACTCCTCACTGACCCGAACTCAGATTCTCCGAAACAATCATTGAATGTAGCTATCGAACTCGGCGTTCCAAGCGCCGAGTTCGCGCTGCAATATCGTTCGAGCTCAGACTCTCCGCAAGATGAGTAGTGCGGCGAGGACGCCGTCGAGGCACCGCCCCCGCCACCACCACCGTCCGATTTCGAACGGGATGGATCGAACGGATCGGGAGAGGCGACTTCGGCGAGGTTCTCCTTACGAGTCCCCTCTCCATTAATCATTTGGAAATGAAATCGAGAATTTTGATCAAATAAATCAACGGCTCGTGATCCGAATCAAAAAAGTAAAGAATCAGAGATTAATCAAAAAACCGAGCCGAACCTTGTGGAAAGACAAATCGGACTGATCCTCTGCGAATAGTAATCGGACGGCGTCGAACCGGAGATGATTGAGAGTGGACTGACAGGTTTTGACCGTTATGGCGCCGGACAAATTAGAGACAATTTAGATTTCTGAAAGTGCCTGTGCTTGTGAGAGTTTCGTAAATGTTTTTTTTTTTTGTTGGATTTTAAGACAATTGTGAAATGAGAAATAACATCAAAATTGATGAAAATTGGCCAATTTTTTTATTTATTTAAGCTGGTGGCTTGCTTCATGCACCAATTTAAAAAAAGACTTTAATGTTTTTTTAATAAAGGGGAAAAGAAATAGGTTTATTTGGATATAATATTTAAAAAAATTTATGAATTAATCACAGATATTCAAATAAATACTTATTTTTTAATTACATCCGATCAATTTTTTTTATTTTTCTTTTAAATCAAATAGATTCTTCTAACTCACTCTAAAAAAAAAATTCTTCTAACTAATAATTAACTAATTATATTAATTTAATCATCATTTATTATTTTATACGTGACATGTGACATTTTAATATATTAAAATAAATGATGACATGATATAATAGTATGGTCATGTGATATTTTCACTTTTCACGTTAATACTCTATGAATATAAAAATATCAAGTAATATTTTTACTAATGACGATTTTTTTTATTTTTATTAATAACGATTAATCAATCATTAATTATAAAAGATTTGTAATTAATTTAAAATAAAAATATATGATTTTATTTAATATAATAAAAAATAAAAATTTATTTAAAATTGACTTTTTTATTTAAAGAAACATGTTAATTAAAACTTCATCCAACATAACTTTTAAATTTCAAAAAAAAAAATTTTCTAAATTTTATGATACATTAGGAACGATAAAAATTGAAACATGAAATCTCTTGATAAGTTATAAGTAAAAAGATATGTATATTTTCTTAATATAATAAAATATAATAATAATAACTTGTTTAATATATTAGTCAAAATTGAACAAGTTTGAGTTCAGATAATGTTTGAAACAAGGTGGAATGGGACATTTTAGAGTTGTAAATTTCTAAAACACAAGGATGTGGAATCTAAAAAAATATAGGATTTAAAGTGGTTTTGTCAAAGTTTGGTAGATGTCTAGGTAATTACTTCATTGGAACATGTGGTTGTCAAAAAAAAATAAAAATCTTTTTATTTCATACCTTAGATGGTGAAATTAAGTTATACTATTCAAAAGTTAAGTTTAAGTCATTATCATAAAATAAAAATTAAGTTTGACTTGAATTTATTTTATTAAAGATTATTATTCTCTTTTTAAAACATTCCCTACATTTTATTATGAAGTATTATACATTAACTCGATAAGTATGCAACGTACAATCTTATAAATCTTTCAAAATTTTCTTATTTATTTATTATGGGATTAAAATATCATATCTAATTCTTTGAAACCCTTTATATGACATTACAATATTTTATGTTTTCATCACTTAATTAACTTTGATTTTAATCAACTCAAATAATAAAAATTGACTAATTAGTTTCTGACATAATATTTAAAAAAGTTCCTAAATTATTCAGGAAAATTAATATAAGAGTTTAGATTTTTATTATGTTCAATCAAACCTTTATATTTTTATTTTGAATCAAATAAATTTTTATATTTTTATTTTGAACTAAATAAATCTTTGTATTTTTATTTTGAATCAAATAAATTTTTATAATTAATTATTGATTTAGTCGAAATGTCATATATCTTTTTATACCGCGTGACGTTGACATGATATATTAACATATTATAATTAGTAATAATACGACGTGTTTATATTTTATAATTGATGATGATATGACATATTAAATTGACATGATAAAATGATCACGTACTATTTTTTATTTTTCACATCAATGTCATATTAGTGTTATTTGGATATAAAATAATAATAGTGTTTTAACTAATAATAATTAGTCAATTATTAATCATAAATTTTTTTTAATAAAATAAAAATATATAAATTTAATTAAATATAATAAAAAATTTATTTAATTTTTAATAATTTAAAAATTTATTTGAACATTATAATTTAGTTTTATTATTTGGGTATTAGTTACTAATCTTTGAAATTAAAACTTTCAAGCCTTGAAAAAAAAAAATCTCTTAACAAAATAATCAGCCAATAGAAGAGCGACACATCATCAGCAGAAAAACTAATCAGTAGGAGCTGACTTTTGGTTCACGGGCACCAAACCTAAAACCCTAAACCCCAGAAATCCAAGGGAAAGCCTCAAAGCAAAACGACGCTAACAGCGGAACTCATTTCCGGCAATGGCGACGTCAATCGAAGCAGCGGTGGAATCGTTGCGCGAAATCAAGTCTAAGGAGCCACCGATGTGGCTCGTGCCAAAACAGGAGCTCTCGCAAGCGGTTCGAGCGGCGTCGAAGCACCTGTTCTCGAGCCTGAAACCGCACAGTCCGAAGTCTCCGTTTGATCAGCTGCTGATTGAAGGGTTCGACGCAGAGCAGATATGGCAGCAGATTGACCTCCAATCGCAGCCGCTTCTATACACCCTCCGGCGCGAGGTCAAGAAGTTCGAGAAGAATCCGGAGGAGATTTCCAAGCTCAAGGAAGCTATAGAAGGAGGAAAGAAGAAGAAGGTTGTAGAAGAAAAGGGGACTGATGACATTGACGATGATGACGACGACGACGACGATTTAGATATGGATGACGATGATGATTATGATGATGATGAGGAGGAGGAGGAGAAGAAGGAGAGAGGAAGGGAAGAGGAGAGCGAGAGAGAAGGAGAGGAAATGGAATTGGAGGGAGAGGAAAAAGGAGGGATAGAGGATAAGTTTTTGAAAATTAAGGAATTGCAAGAGTATTTAGAGGAGGATGAAGCCAAAGAATATGGCTTGAAGAAGAACAAGAAAACAAAGACGGAAACTAAAAAGAAGGAAGAAGACACTGAAGAAGAGGAAGAAGGTGAAGATGAAGAAGAAGAAGAAGAAGAAGATGATGATAATGATGAGGCAGAGGAGGAGGAAGATGAGGTAAGAACTTCTTTTTTTCTTTTTTCAGTTGGTTATCTTTGAGAATTTTGTTGATCAGAATTTAATTCAATTTGTATTTTGCAGCTTGGACTCTTTGATGGGGATGACGAAGATGATGAAGACAGCTTGGAAAATGCCAGGTTCTAAATTTGCACATTGTGTATATAATTTTGTTAACTTTATTTTGTTTCTTTCTGTTTTTCCTTATTACTGAAGTGAATGTTTACTATATCTAAGATGTGAATCTAGTTATTTCGTAATCTTGCTACTGATGGGATTGCATTACCGGTAATGCTGTCATTTGTTGCGTGATGGTTGGCAAACTTGGCATTACAGTAGCAACATAATGGCTCCCAATGACGTTTCACTTTCTGTGTGCTGCATGATTGTTACTGAAATTACGAAAAACAATATTTGATGCCACCATAAGGATGTTGTTATTACTTCTATTCATGGTGTCAGCATTGCACCACGAACATCTGTTCTTAAACATCACTAGTAGTTTGTCAGTTCTGCAGTTGTATTCGTCAATGTCACTTCTTACCGACCCTTAGGTTGCTGATGCATGTGTATTGTTTTAATTTATGCACCTCATTCTTTTAAGATCACTCTAAAAGATGTATCAATCATACTTCTGCATCGGCCCCGTATGTTTGCTGAAAGGAAATTTCCTCTTTCTATTTGGATTTTTCTCATAGTAAAATGACTAACAGAATCCGATCATCACCTCTCTTTTACCCTGCTGGGATATGATATACGGCCTTAATGCTGTTTGGGTGCTTTACATTTTCTCAAGCTTTATTTCTTGAATTTATTGTATGCAAATAATTTTGCACGACATATGATTGGCACTGCCTTCTTTCTAGATTTTATCGATTGGTTGACCTTTCCCCTAACCCTTACTTTGTCCCTTATTATATTCAGATATGAAGATTTTTTTGGCACAAAAAAGAACAAAGGTCCAAAGGAGAAAGCCAAATCTAGAGACAGGTTCGAGGGAGATTCAGGATCAGATGATGAACAAGATTTTGATAAGGTCCTGGAAAATCAGGCTTTATATTCTCTTGATGTATTACAAATATATAATGGAACTTTACACACATTACTGTTACTATAAAACTTCAGTGAAAGATACTGCGGCCATTGATTTTACTGGACTAAATTCCAATTTTTATTTTTATTTTTTACAGAGAAAGGATGGTCTTTCTACACATGAAGAAGAACTCAAGAAACTTCAATCTAAAATCGAGCAGATGGAGAAAGCAAACTTGGATCCAAAAGTTTGGACAATGCGTGGAGAGGTAACTTTGTCAATATTAGCATAAACTTTCCTAATATCATCTACCACATGTGTTTATGGACATGAATAAGATTCCATATGCTAAGATTTATAATAACAGGTAACTGCTGCACAAAGGCAAAAGAATAGTGCCTTAGAAGTTGATTTAGATTTTGAGCACAATGTGAGGCCTGCACCTGTAATCACAGAGGAGGTTACTGCATCACTTGAAGATTTAATTAAGACTAGGATCAGTGAGGTAAATTTCTTCCCTAACAGTTACAATTTGGAATTTGTTCTTTAATAAATTAATAAACTATATTTCACATGTTTATTTCCAAATGTTATATCATGAATTATGAAAGTTCTGTACTTTCTTCTAAAAACTGCTTTATGATAGCACCACATATCTTTCCATTTTATATGTCTCTTAAACCCCATTAATTTTGTTGAGTGCTTGAAGAGTTCTACATATAACTCAATTGTAGATGGTTGGGTGTGTAAATAAGTTTATGTAGCTTGAGATTTTTGTTATATGTTTAGGTGTATGCATTATTTTCCTGAAGTTTTGTGCCTGTTGATTCATGTCATCTGATACATCTGAAATTCTAGATGATTTTGTTTTAAGTTAATATAAAATTTTACGCTAAATTATTGATTGTTTAACTTGGATTTGTTAATATATACATTCTATTAAGAATGAATAATTAGGTTTCACGGCATTTATTAGTTCTACGTTTTCTTTATTGTTTCTTGTTTTTCACTGTGTACTTGTTGAGATAGTCTTATGCCTTTTGAAGTGCTTCTTTGATCACTGTGGTTTTGATAGATCAATAAATTGTAAATTCTCATTATGTGCCACGTTCCCAGTGGAGGATTGCTAAGTGTTAGCAGACATTAACGAAATGATTTTATTTAGGGGCTGTTTGATGATGTTCAAAAATCTCGCAGTTTATCATCAAAAGCACCAAGAGAGACCAAAGAGCTGGTAAGTTGTAATTCATCATTAATAATCCTTTAAAGTTTTTGTGACTCCTTATTTAATGATGGAAATTAATTATTTGAAGCTGCAATTTGGTGATATTGCAGGATGATAATAAGAGCAAGAAGGGTCTTGCTGAAGTTTATGAGGTATGTATGCTATGTGATTATCATATGTTGTTGTACATTATTAGACTACCAATCACCCTTCTGCACTTTTGTGTATTTCTCATTCATAAACTGGCTTCTATATTTGCTCACGAATCATAAGTAATTGTGACATAGAATATTTTTATCTTTTTCTTCTTTTTAACTGCAAAAACTGAAAATAGAAAAAATGTATAATCCTTTGCAGGAAGAATTTGTCCAGAAGACAGATCCTGCCGCTGCCCCATTATCCTTCTCAGATGAACTAAAGAAAGAGGTAGGTATCATATGGTTTTGTTTGTGTCCTTGGATACACTAGTTCCACAGCATTCCGGTCAAGAATTAACCTTTTACATTAGTTTTTATGTTTGATATTCTGACATCTAAGGTGTTATGTTCCTGTATTTTCTTTTTGCAGGCCAGTATGCTATTCAAGAAACTTTGCTTGAAGTTGGATGCCCTTTCTCATTTTCACTTTACTCCAAAGCCTGTATGCTTCTCTTTTAGTTTCTTGATTTCTGAATACAGTCGTTATAAAACAGCTTGTGGAGTGTTTAGTATTTATCAATAATGTCTTGATTTTTTTAGGTTGTTGAGGACATGTCTATTCAGACAAATGTCCCTGCTCTTGCAATGGAAGAGGTAAAAAGGGTTCCCAATTTTCTTTTAAAAAATTTTGATCTTGTTATAGCTTAACAATTTACTCACATGTGTGTGTATGTGTATACATGCTTATTTATAATTTTTCCTTGGTTAGATTGCTCCTATGGCCGTCTCAGATGCAGCTATGCTGGCTCCTGAAGAAGTTTTTGCTGGTAAAGGTGACATTAAAGAAGAAGCAGAACTTACAAGGTCAGAGAGGAAGAGGAGGAGGGCTAACAAGAAAAGGAAGTTTAAAGGTAAGCAAATCAAAATTTCTCAGCATCATAAAAGGGAAATATAATACAAATACTCTGTTCTTATTGTATCCAATTTAGAAACTTTAGAATCCCATCCTTTGTATACCGAAACCTGCTGAGACAGAGTTCATGTAAGCTTGTATTGAAATAATGTTGGAAAAGAAGCCTTTCCTGTTAATGGTTTAATGCACAACCTCTCACGAGCAATATCTTTCTCCTTGTACTATTGCTATTACCGAAAACCTCCACTGATGGCAGTTACTTGGGCTCTGTTTAGTTTGATGCTTTTGCTTTTTACTATTTGTTTTTGGTTTTCTGTTCATTTTTTTATCTTTTGTTTTTTCTTTTCTATTCATTTTTTGCAAAAAAAAAAAGAAGGCGAAAGCATCAACCAATCGGAGTCTTAGTTTTGGTAATTGAATTATTATCCTGTCAAGAGAATACAGTGTACTAATGTTGGTGGTGGACATTTTAGCCCTTTCAGTTTATCTCATCAAGTTTTTTCTTTATGCTTCAACTTTTGATTCGTTTCAACAATCAACTTTGGCCACTGATTACAGCTGAAGCAGCTAAACGGTTGGCTAAAAAGCCACGAGAGACTACACAAGTCGATAGCAATGAAGGTGACTATTCTATCTGCTATTCTTCTTTGCACATCATAACTCTAGGAACTAATCAATTCCTTTCTCAAACTCTTCATACTATTTGCAGGTAAGGAAAACGAGTGACTTACTTTCCTTAAGTGTGGGGGACAACAATATGTATTTAAAAGAGGAAGACAAGGCAGGCTCGGGTTCATCTCTACCTCAGTGTTACTCTTTTCACTCTCTAGGTCTTTTATCAGCAAGAGAAACAAATACACAAAGAGCTAGGGGGGAAGTCAATGTGAAGCAGCTAACCTGGATTTTACTCTGAAGCATAGATAAGGATACAAGTTTTGGTAGATAGTTCAGTGAGTTAGTTTTTGATGTAATCACAAACAGATAATAGCATTCCTGCCTAATCAAGTCATTAATTGCATGTAATTTTTTAAAAAATTCAGCTCACATAATGTTCTTTTTGCCAGTCTTGTTTATTTAGCAATGGAATTGAACCTGTGTATCATGTTAAAGCAACAATGAAGGTGAAAAGAGATCGGCTGTGTATCGAGATATTCATAGTGTTCTGATACCTCAATGGCCAATGCCTACATTTTATTCAAAATAAATTACATGAATTAACAGTTTTAACCTGTAATTTTTTCATAGAAAATCTTACAGGTAGAATAGAAGGCTGAAAGTGCAAGAACTTAGAAACTGATACCATATCCCAAAAAGGAAAAAACCAAAAGTGAAGAAGAAGGATCTTGGTCCCTGTACATACTGAGCATAAATCCAGCTTCAAGCAAAGCCACAATTCATTCTCCTCAGCCCTCTATCCATGCAAAACTTGAGATTTTTGCCCTAATAAACAAATGATAGGGCCAGTAAAGGAAGTAAGAAGTAGAAACATGCCCAAAGGATTACATCCAGTTCCAAGCCACTGTTGTCATGTTGTCTTCTCTACCCATGAAAAACATGAAGGTTTACCCATCAGAATATTTGGTTTCTATTTATTCAAGTTTTCTTCAAGCCTGTCAATGGCAGCCCCAAGGCCACTCTTTGCTTCTCCCCTTTGTACTGAATCTTTAGCAACCATATTCCCTTCATTTGCTTTCTCTACAAGCTTCAATTGGATCCAACCTGTTGGAAAACGCAATTTTTATGTTATATGTTCAGCCCTATAAATCAACTCTTCTGTCTTCTAGAGTTCTAAAAGTAACATTGGCTTCTATTCCCATTCACCTTTAAAAGCTTTAATGGTAACATTGTCTAGAGTGCATGGTGTAAAATACTTCATGATTAAATGATGAAGCAGAAAATCTGCAAAGACTATTGTACTAAGACCGATTTCGCCACGTCTCCTTATCACAATGACTTATTATAATGAGCCACAAGGTTTTGAATCGAGCAACCCACAAAAAAGCAGTTACATAAAGAGGACATTGGAGGCAACCGATCACTGTTAATTCAGGAAATTATGAGTGCGCAATTATAATGTGCAAATCAATTACCAAGAGGGAAACATAAAGCTGCTCCCAGAACTGAACCCAGCACCACATTCCTTGCACGCCATTGAAGAGACCCAGGCACTACATATATCAACAAATAAAGAAAAGGAAGAAGTTAAATAAAGAAGAGACTGATATATTATCCTTCTATTGTTCTTCTCTATTCAAAGTTCCAATTTCAACTATGAAAGAAGTTGATCATTGAGATTATTAGCAATGCTAGAACCCTTAGGAAATTGATTGCAAATTCCCAAAGCCAGTTTCAAAAGGTATGAATTATTACTAATTAGACCAAAGGATGCAGCAGTGGCTGAACCAGCTCCAACAACATTGAAGACATCATGGACACACCGTTTCTCAGCTAACAAATTTTGTATACCACAGAATGCAGCAGTGAACATTCCAAGACGAACTCCACCAACTATTGAGCCACGTGTGACCCGGATAAACCTTTTTTCCATTGCATCTCGCATCAACCGATATTGTTCCCGTTTATCTGGAGTGCTGCCAAGCTTCAACATTACTTCTGCATCTTTGCTCTGCCAAAGAACTCGCAAGTTTCAATCAAAAAATACCATCGAATGAAACAACCACATGAGTTAACGATTAATATGGACATAATTGATATGCAATAAACATTAACAAAGACAACGTTGAAGAAAGAAGGGCAGGCAATCACATGACTGCAAGCAAGGGCAAACAATTGCAGGACTGTAAGCCCCCATCAATTACAAATAAAATCACGCTCAAACATTCTTGCAACTCCCTATGAACTAAAATTGAAGGTTTTTACAGAAACAGAAAACTTACAACTGAAGCAGCAGCTTCCTTGCTACCTCCATATAACATGCCTGCAAACACTCCAATGACTGTCGCAGTGCCCCAGTTTACAGTTCCAGCTAATCTTTGTGTTTTCTGATATAGAAAAACTTAGCACTTTTAGCTATGCAATAGGATAATAGCTTCAATATAAGATTGATCATACATAAAACAAATTCAGGCTAATTAATTCATCAAATCAATTTCAACCCATGGCTCTAAATAATAACAAAAACTCCCAAAAAATATATTTTTACAAAAAGGGTATCATCAAAATCAAGTTTTAGAAACCTGAATCAAGCAAAGAAAGCATATAATTGCAGAATGAATAGTTGCAAGTATAGAATTACAAGCACTCCATAGAAATGAGAAAACCTTTTTTATCTTTTACTGACAGCAATCTGTTCTTTGAAATTCTATGAAACTAACTTGACTGGATCAAAGTTTTTCAGTTATAAGCAAAGATTATATTATGTTTACACTATGAAAAAAAAAAGATTTTTTTCTTCTTTTAGCAAGTTCAAAGAAATTGAAGTGAAAGACTTACATTTGAGGTGGTTTCTTCAGGAGCTTCCATTGATCAAATTATGGTGTTGCAAAATAGAAGGAAAAAAAAAGGAGAAAAATGGATGCGATTAAACGTTTTTGTTTTGTTTTTCAGCCCTCGATTTCTCGGGAACCAAACAGCGGGAATCAGGTGAAAAGCTCGAAATGGTTTCTGTATTAGCGGCCGCCACCGACAGAGGTGGCACGGTGCATGTGAAAATTCCCGAAAGAAAGTTTCCCTTCTCTATCACGTGAGAAGCACGTGGTGTCCAATAGAGTAATTTTCTTTTTTGAGAGAAGAAATTTTTACATCTTAATCATTCCTAGGAAACAAACAGTCAAAACATCTGCTAATAACAGATTATTAGACCCCAAAGGTGAGTTGTGATAAAATAAATATAAATCAGTTTGAGAGATGTTCAGATTAGTTATAAAATCTGTCACTCTATTTCCTTCCTGAAAAGTATGTCAAGGCTGCAGTTCCTATTGACGTTGAAGAAGGTTCTGTATGGCAGTAATCAAACCTAAATTGGAACGGGATGTGATAGAGGAGATGTTATACCTTAAAGGGTCAACATGTTATCGATTTGAAGATCAATCCTCCTATAACTAAGTCCCATGCAAGGCTCAGTCCTCTGTAAACTCTCCATAGCTCGACTCTATATGCCATTTTACCAACCGGAATAGAAAAGCCACCTTTCCAAGCCTCCAGAGATGTCACGAAGCACACCTCCCGCAATAGCTTGTTGTAATGAATGTTTATATGCACCATCAGTATTTAATGCAATCCAGTCCATATGGGGAGGTGACCAACCAATAAAACTTTCTACCCATGAGTTAGCCGAGGGACTTTCAAACTCCGAACCAAAGGAGAGTGATAAGAAAATAACTTGAGACCAGCTATTCACAAGACACAAACCGACTTTCTAGTGAGATTTTTTTCCCATAAAGAATAAAACAATTGCGCCACTTCCAAAGGAATCAACAGGTTACTCCAAAGATAATTGACCAAGAAATATCATTGAACAGATCCTTATCTGTACTAAGGTTAAGAGACAGCCACGTTGATGCAGATGAAGCAAAAAAATTGTCATGTTGCTCTCGAGGGACAATTCTTGTCCAAGTTACAATAGCAAAGGAGCAATCCCTTAACACATGTAAAATCGATTCCTCAGTAGAGTGACATCGAGAGCAAAAGGAGCCATTAGTCAAACGTCTTTGCACTCTTTCCTTATTTGTTAACAAATGATCATGTAGGCAGTGGAACAGAAATGTACGAATGTGTTCGGGTCCTTGCCATTTCCAAGCCAAATTCCACTGTCCAAACCCCTTCTCCATAACTTGATTCGCTTCTCCACATAATACTTCATATGCTGAGGCAGTGGTGAATTTAGAAGAGGAGAAAGCCCAGTAGGGTTTGTTCGAGTCATTTTATTCCAATAGAGTAACCTTTAAAAAGAACTAAAATGAACACGATAATAAAAATAATAAAGGTAAATCGATTCAGATATTAAAAATCAATATCAAAATTAAATAAAGATAAATTTCGTCTGCATACCTCGTGATCTCAACTTTTTTCACATGACATTTTGTGATTTTTTTCTCAATGAGTACTCATGGATATCTTTTTTTCTCTATTAGTATTTCGTGAATAAGTTTTATTCTTATAAAGATATTAATTTTGTTCTATAAAATTATTAAAAAATCATTAAATGTGAATAAATAAATTAATTTTGAATTTAAAGTATTTTAATAACTTTATTGAAAATTCACAATCTAATTCTTGTGAGACCAAAAGATATCCAAAGGGTATTAATTTTTTTAAAAAATAGCCCACGTGTTAATTGAGAAAAAAAAATCATAAGATGTCATATGGAAAAAGTTGAAATTACAAAAATTAGACAGAACTTAATCATTAAATAAATAATTAAAAATTTTATAAAAATAAAAGAATTTTGACAATTTTTAACAAATTAAGAAATCCTTCAATATTCAAAGTAAGTAAGTAGGTGTATAANTAAAAATTTTATAAAAATAAAAGAATTTTGACAATTTTTAACAAATTAAGAAATCCTTCAATATTCAAAGTAAGTAAGTAGGTGTAATAAATATATATTAAATATAATATATATTATATATCTATAATATATATATATATTTGGGTAATTTGGGTGTTTTAGTTTTTCTTTCTGGCAATTTGTTTACACTAACATAAACTCTTTCTTATCCTCTTCTCAAGTGTTAAAGTCTGATCAGCAATGATCTTATCATTCTAGTTACTTGATAATTTCCTGGAGAAATTTTAAAAAGGAAAAAAAAAATACAGAAGGTAAGCAAGAAATGATTAACAAATAAAGGGGTTTGGAGCCTTTGTCCGGCCATCTGCTAATTAGCATCCATCTGACAATCTCTTTTCCATTGTTATCTCTAATTTAAATTGCTTTCCACTTGCACTGTTATAGTCACAGACAAGTAAAATATTTCTAGATTATAAAGCAAACCCATCAACCATTATTTTATGTAGATTTTCATCTGTCAACTCAGAAAGCAAACTAAAGCTAGCAGCACATCAAAAAGCCAGCAGAATCATTTAAAAAAACCCTAATCATTCCTCATGAAAGTGAAAGAAGAACACATAAAAGTATAAGCAATGCATGTGAATAAAGTTCTCCTAGCATCATATTCTCACAGAAACCCAACATTCATTCCTCTACCGTCCAAGCAAAGTATCATTTTCTCTTTTTTTTATTCATTTGCAACACAAATTTCCTGTCTAAACTCTCAGTTTTTCACTCACAGCCATGACTTCACTCTTCCTGATCACTTCTTTTTTCAGTTTTCTGGCATTGATCTTAGCTAGACCAAGTTTTGCCGCCGTCCGAGCTAACTCATGCCGATCATATTGTGGGAATCTCACCATAGATTACCCTTTTGCTCTTGACTATGGCTGCGGTCATCCAGGTTTCAGAGACCTTTTGTTCTGCATGAACGATGTTCTGATGTTTCACATCAGCTCAGGATCATACAGGGTCCTAGACATAGACTATGCTTACCAAGCGCTCACGTTACATGACCCCCACATGTCAACTTGTGACACCATCGTGCTAGGCGGCAGAGGCAACGGCTTTGCAGTCGAGCAATGGCGGTCGCCGTACTTCAATCCGACGCCTGATAACGTGTTCATGCTTATAGGTTGCTCAGCTCAATCGCCACTCTTCCAGGGTTTCCCTGGAAAGCACCTGCCTTGCAGGAATGTATCCGGGATGGGATGCGAAGAGTACTATGATTGCCCGGCATGGAGCCTCGTGGGTCACAAAAAGGTAGGGTCAGTTTTTGGGTCAGGCCCACCAGAGTGTTGTGCTGTGCCATTTGAGGCCATCAAGGCTATAAATCTGAGCAAGCTTGAGTGTGAAGGGTATAGTAGTGCTTATAGCCTTGCTCCATTGAGAGTTGATGGGGCTGGTGGGTGGTCATATGGGATCCGAGTCAAGTATTCGGTTCAAGGAAATGATGAGTTTTGTAGGGCTTGTGAGGCCACCGGTGGAGCATGTGGGTTTGGAAGTGATGGAGTTACGCAGTTGTGCATGTGCGGCAGCTTCAATTCCACCACCACTTGTGATTCAGGTGAGAAAATTGATTGACACCAAATTGTCTTTCGGTTCCATCAATCTATGTTACTCCGATTTGGACGAGTGTTAGATATGAATTTACGTTCAAAATTAAGTTTTTTTATACAGTTAAAAGGTTAGATATGTGCCAAATACGGATATTTAAAAACAATTAAGAATTAGAGGAACATAATTATCAATCAATGTTATTTAGATTGGGGTGAGTGTTGGATTTAAATGTGTCAACACATTATGATTAAAATTTTAAAATTTTTTAATATATTTGTAAGGATTAACTTTCTATATTTATTGAATATGTGTAGAACACAAATACTTAAAAAAAATCATATCAACATATCTACCAAGTAATGGCTTATATATAAAAAGCATCAATCCGATTTAAGGACCACTCTTAGCCTAATGCTATGTTTCCCCTATCTATGGTATAAAACCATCTATCAGTTTAAGCAACAACAATTCAACGTTTTAAGGGTGATAGCCATTTCCATTGCAAGTTTAGTTTTGTTTATAGATGATGACAAGTAGTGCTTTTCCTCTTGAGATGATAAATATGATACATTTTCCTAGTGGTGTGATTACTATGTACATAATTATAATAACTAACAGTCGATTGAATATTTGATTCAATAATAGATATATGTATCCGTTTATTTAAAAATTGGATTCGAAATTTTTATATACGATTAAATTAATTGACATATTGAATTTAAGTTATTGCACCTAAAATTGTCACCCCCATCTTTTAGCCTGCATGGAAATCAAGCTAGGCTTGCCCTTCCCAATGAAGAAGAAATTAACACTGTTTGTTTTAGTTATTTTTACCCTGTTTTGAATGTTTCAATAATCAAAGTCTGTTCTCTGCACAGAAGGCTCAGCGTCGAGTAAAAGGACATGGTCATTGGTGGTTGCATTGGCAGGTACCTCTCTCTGTCTCTCACTCTTCAACCAAACTGAAACATAGTTGAGTTTTAATTGAAACAACCATTTATATAACTAATTTATCTTTAAAAGAGATATCTGATGATTAGAATCCTGAATTAGGTGATGTAAGATTTACGAATAAGAAAAAACTATTTTTTCATTATGTAATCAAAAATTACACACACACACACATATATGTATATATGTATATATATATAATAAATTCAATGATTTACGCATATATATACCTAATTATCTGATTTATTTGCAGGATTTTTTATATGTATGTCGATGTGAATGATGGGAAGCGCCCCTTTGAAAACATAGATTCAACTTTGCTTATCAATATGATGTAAATGCTATTGTTACATTAGCACAATGTTGCTTGCACCATACCTTTAAGAACATGCTATACTTTTTGATTTCTGGTTGAGAGAAGAGAGATAGATGTTAGGGTTCATCAGAATTGTTCTGGGTTTGTCTTCCATATTGCTGAAATCTCTTTGAAAGATGTGGTTAACTTTGAACATTAATCACAGATTTTGTTTTTCTTTAGTTAAAAGAGTTTACCTTATGAATGCTTCGACTAAAAAAAGAAAGCTATCCTTCAAACTTTAATAATCAATCTCAAGTAATTGAATCTAAATTATCTTTTAAACTTAATTGATCGACAAATTTCAAAAGCACTGAACATTGATCGAATAACAAGTTATCAAATGATCAAGATAAATGTATATATAAATATTTGATTTCAAAATAGATATATGTATCTTATATTTAAAAAATTCAATTCAAGTCTCCCTTTCTCTAATGAAAAATTTCAAAAACATTGAACAATGACCGGATGATAAATTATCGAACCGTCGAATCAAGTAGAGTTTTTTCTGTATCGGGTGTTTTTGTATAAGAGCTAAGACGCAAATATGGTAGTAAAAATTAACAACCAAAGTCAATAAATTAGGAAATAAAAATACCAAATCCATTTGAACATTTGATTTAATAACAGATGCATGTATCCTCATTCACATTAGTTAATCCCAAATGGGTTTTCTTTCAATTTTTTTTGCCATCACTTAGATTCAACTTGTTAAAATTAACCTAAGCTTTATAATTCTAATACACTAATTGTGCTTCAAATATTGGTGGCATGGTTAGTTCTTTTAGGCAGAGCAGCTAAAAAAAATACGATTAGCATACGAGTAATTGATTCATCGGATGATATACACAGCTATAAATGGTATGGCATAAATCCCGACGAATCACCTTTCAATTTCCATATTCAGAAACAGAATTATGGTGGATACTCGCAGTACCTATCAAAGCTCCTATAAAATCAACCCCCTCAATCTTATTTTCACCCATGTTTTTTCATTCTGCCTTATCCAATCTCAGTCTCCACTTTCCTATTATTTTATAGATTTGGGGGATACAGTCCACAATTCCACATCCCCGTTGGCTACTTCAGTTTTTCTCAAACAAAACAAAACAAAACAAAGGGCAGGAGAAAGAAAAGTGAAAGGCAAAAACGCATATTAAATTCCGGGATCGGTGGATTGTTCTTGTTTTACTAACGTAAAAGGCTTTCCGGGTTTGACTTGATTCTGGGTTGCAGAGCAATGGCAAGAACAGTGTTTCTGCTGCAGTCTTCTTCGGTTTCTTTCTCTGCATTTACTCAACGCCGCCCTTCAATCAAAATCCTCGATCCTCGGAATCGTTTCCTTGCAGCAAGACTTGACCGCTGCTCATATCAGCGTATTGTCAAAGTTGTTTCTGACCCTGCTTCTGGCTCTGCTTCTGTTTCTGCTCTGTCCAGTGAACGTGAAAAGCCGAGCTCATCAATAGGTTCAATTAATGAGGTAAGAAGAAAAAATTTTGAATTTTGTTTTGGGGGTGTTAGGACGTATGAATATTAGCATTTTCCTAATCTGGGTTGTTTTTATTTTTTGGTTTTAGTTGATTGAATCTTTGATAAATCGAGTGGATTTAACGGAG
The DNA here is from genome assembly GCF_000208745.1 of Theobroma cacao. Lineage (NCBI taxonomy): Eukaryota > Viridiplantae > Streptophyta > Magnoliopsida > Malvales > Malvaceae > Theobroma > Theobroma cacao. Next base: position 939,186 of record NC_030852.1, read on the forward strand.
TCCGAGGCAGAGGCGTCCCTCGATTTTTTGTTAGCTGAAGCTAATGAGGCTCTGATTAGTGCTTTTCTTGTTTTGTTGAGAGCCAAAGGCGAGACCTTTGAAGAAGTAAGTATCTTATTTTTTACCTACTTTTGATTACAAAGAAGAGATTTTTCCTGACAAGTTGTGTGATTGATTGGCATATTTATTGGCCTAATAAAGAGAAATAAGTACTCTGATCTTTATGCAAATGGGTGTTTTTTTTTCCATTTGAATGGGGCCAGAATCAGAGTAAAGACTACTTCTTCTTTTTTTATTATTATTAAGGTTGTTGGTTTGGCGAGGGCAATGATAAAGCATGCTTGGAAGTTAGAAGGGTTGAATGATGTGGTTGACATTGTTGGAACCGGTGGTGATGGTGCAAACACTGTGAATATATCAACTGGTGCTTCAATATTGGCTGCAGCTTGTGGTGCAAAAGTTGCCAAGGTGACTGACAATACCTTAAAGTTATAGCAAGTTATTTTTTTATTTTTCCTTTATGGATGCAAAATTGCTTGTCTGATGTACTGGTATCATTTGCTATAATTACTGTTTGATTGTCTCTGTTGCAGCAAGGGAACCGATCAAGTTCTTCTGCCTGTGGAAGTGCTGATGTATTGGAAGCTCTGGGGGTAGTTATTGATTTGGACCCAGAGGTTGGTATATTTTGAACCATGTCATTTATAGTTGCATTGATGATATTGTGATGCTAGAATTAGTCTTCCATGTCGGGCTGGGTCGAATGGCAATTTTTATAGCGTGTGAAACATTGTGACATTCTTCAACCCAGTAGCTCTTCTGCTAATTTTATGATCATGGGAAGTAATACATTTTTCTCCCATTCTTTTGTCATTAGGGTAATGTAAATGATATTGTTTCAGTGATGAGTAGTATTTTCCCCCAAGCCAACCTACTTGGCACTTTGGTAAAGCTCATTCATCCATATATTAGCACCTAAAAAACGAAATTAATCAAGCATCTTGCCATGAATTGTCAGAGCCTTTTTTTTTTTTTGGGGGGGGGGGGGGGGTGGGGGTGGGGGGGGGGGGGGGGCGTGTGGTG